>NC_088422.1:50850634-51218134 GCF_034236695.1 Oncorhynchus nerka
CACACACAGAGACACACACAGAGATAGTGAATCACAGAGAGAGAGACTTCCGGCGCCGACAGAGATGGCCGCCTCGCTTCGCGTTCCTAGGAAACTATGCAGTTTTTTTGTTTTTTTACGTGTTATTTCTTACATTGGTACCCCAGGTCATCTTAGGTTTCATTACATACAGTCGAGAAGAACTACTGAACATAAGAGCAGCGTCAACTCACCATCAGTACGACCAAGAATATGACTTTCGCGAAGCGGATCCTGTGTTCTGCCTTTCACCCAGGACAACGGAATGGATCCCAGCCGGCGACCCCAAAAAAATGACTTCGTAAAAGGGGGAAACGGAGCGGTCTTCTGGTCAGACTCCGGAGACGGGCACATCGTGCACCACTCCCTAGCATTCTTCTCGCCAATGTCCAGTCTCTTGACAACAAATTTGATGAAATCCGAGCAAGGGTAGCATTTGTAGTGGCCAATCAGTTCAAAAACATGACACGACCAGAGAACTTTTGAATTCAATGATAGACTTTTAATACACCCTCGTATCAGAAAGCCGGAGAGCTCCGCAGGACCCAAAAGGGACCCACAGAACACACACCCTCTTTTCCAGAGCCCTGGCCCCAGTATTTATCCACATATGAGCCCATCCCATATGTAAATTACGTTACATTCCAATCTGTGCGCCCTGCTTGTTCAGCTCAATAACCCCCACATCTGCTTCCGGTCAGATTATATGATGTCAAGACCTTTCCCTTGACCTAAAGATAATAATTTACATCCCCCCCTTCCTGTGGCCTGTGCTCAGACCCTGTAATTAACTCTGTGACCCTATTGTATGTGTCCTTCATCTCATATAGCTTTAGGGTTCCCATCTGTTCTGGTCCCCTGCTCTTCATATGGTTTGTCCAAAGACAAACAGACTTGTGTTTCCCCAGTGAAGTGACCTATGCCTGCAATCCATCAGTTAGTCATTTGGCTGACCCCGTCCTTAGGCAGCCTCTTTGATCCTTGTATGCCCAGCATCTATGTGTCTGCATTCTTAGTGTCCCCTATGACCTTTAACTTCTTCCTGCCCTATACAACAGAAAAATCATTTTACCAGAACAGAATTAACCCATAGCTGTACCTTTTCTCTTTTGTTATCAAATCATGTATATAATTCTACCACACATTCCAGAGGGACATCAGAGACTGTAACGTTCTTTGCTTCATGGAAACATGGCTCACTGGAGAGACGCCATCGGAGTCGGTGCAACCAGCTGGTTTCTCCACGCATCGCGCAGACAGAAACAAACATCTTTCTGGTAAGAAGAGGGGCAGGGGCGTATGCTTCATGGTTAACGTGACGTGGTGTGATCATAACAACACACAGGTACTCAAGTCCTTCTGTTCACCTGATTTAGAATTCCTCACAATCAAATATCGACCGCATTTTCTACCAAGGGAATTCTCTTCGATTATAATCACAGCCGTATATATTCCCACCCAAGCAGACACATTGATGGCTCTGAACTAACTTTATTTGACTCTTTGCAAACTGGAATTCATTTATCCGGAGGCTGCATTCATTGTAGCTGGGGATTTTAACAAGGCTAATCTGAAAACAAGACTCCCTAAATTTTATCAGCATATCGATTGCGCAACCAGGGCTGGAAAAACCTTGGATCACTGCTATTCTAACTTCCGCGACGCATATAAGGCCCTGCCCCGCCCTCCTTTCGGAAAAGCTGACCACGACTCCATTTTGTTGATCCCTGCCTACAGACAGAAACTAAAACAAGAAGCTCCCGCGCTGAGGTCTGTTCAACGCTGGTCCGACCAATCTGATTCCACACTCCAAGACTGCTTCCATCATGTGGACTGGGATATGTTTCGTATTGCGTCAGACAACAACATTGACGAATACGCTGATTCGGTGAGCGAGTTCATTAGAATGTGCGTTGAAGATGTCGTTCCCATAGCAACGATTAAATCATTCCCAAACCAGAAACCGTGGATTGATGGCAGCATTCGCGTGAAACTGAAAGCCCGAACCACTGCTTTTAATCAGGGCAAGGTGACCGTAAACTTGACCGAATACAAACAGTGTAACTATTCCCTCCGCAAGGCAATCAAACAAGCTAAGCGTCAGTATAGAGACAAAGTAGAACCTCAATTCAACGGCTCAGACACAAGGTAGGAGGTATGTGGCAGGGTCTACAGTCAATCACGGATTACAAAAAGAAAACCAGCCCCGTCACGGACCAGGATGTCTTGCTCCCATGCAGACTAAATAACTCTTTTGCCCGCTTTGAGGACAATACAGTGCCACTGACACGGCCCGCAACTAAAACATGCGGACTCTCCTTCACTGCAGCCGACGTGAGGAAAACATTTAAACGTGTCAACCCTCGCAAGGCTGCAGGCCCAGACGGCATCCCCAGCCGCGCCCTCAGAGCATGCGCAGACCAGCTGGCTGGTGTGTTTACGGACATATTCAATCAATCCCTATCCCAGTCTGTTGTTCCCACATGCTTCAAGAGGGCCATGCTTCAAAACTGAGCTAATCGACTACCTATCATGAAGTGCTTTGAGAGACTAGTCAAGGACCATATCACCTCCACCCTACCTGACACCCTAGACCCACTCCAATTTGCTTACCGCCCAAATAGGTCCACAGACGATGCAATCTCAACCACACTGCACACTGCCCTAACCCATCTGGACAAGAGGAATACCTATGTGAGAATGCTGTTCATCGACTACAGCTCGGCATTTAACACCATAGTACCCTCCAAGCTCGTCATCAAGCTCGAGACCCTGGGTCTTGACCCCGCCCTGTGCAACTGGATACGGGACTTCCTGACGGGCCGCCCCCAGGTGGTGAGGGTAGGCAATAACATTTCCACCCCGCTGATCCTCAACACTGGGGCCCCACAAGGGTGCGTTCTGAGCCCTCTCCTGTACTCCCTGTTCACCCACGACTGCGTGGCCACGCACGCCTCCAACTCAATCATCAAGTTTGCGGACGACACAACAGTGGTAGGCTTGATTACCAACAACGACGAGACGGCCTACAGGGAGGAGGTGAGGGCCCTCGGAGTGTGGTGTCAGGAAAATAACCTCACACTCAACATCAACAAAACTAAGGAGATGATTGTGGACTTCAGGAAACAGCAGAGGGAACACCCTCCTATCCACATCGATGGAACAGTAGTGGAGAGGGTAGTAAGTTTTAAGTTCCTCGGCGTACACATCACAGACAAACTGAATTGGTCCACCCACACAGACAGCATTGTGAAGAAGGCGCAGCAGCGCCTCTTCAACCTCAGGAGGCTGAAGAAATTCGGCTTGTCACCTAAAGCACTCACAAACTTCTACAGATGCACAATCGAGAGCATCCTGTCGGGCTGTATCACCGCCTGGTACGGCAACTGCTCCGCCCACAACCGTAAGGCTCTCCAGAGGGTAGTGAGGTCTGCACAACGCATCCCAGGGGGCAAACTACCTGCCCTCCAGGACACCTACACCACCCGATGTCACAGGAAGGCCATAAAGATCATCAAGGACAACAACCACCCGAGCCACTGCCTGTTCACCCCGCTATCATCCAGAAGGTGAGGTCAGTACAGGTGTGCATCAAAGCTGGGACCGAGAGACTGAAAAACAGCTTCTATCTCAAGGCCATCAGACTGTTAAACAGCCACCACTAACATTGAGTGGCTGCTGCCAACACACTGACTCAACTCCAGCCACTTTAATAATGGGAATTGATGGAAATTGATGTAAAATATATCACTAGCCACTTTAAACAATGCTACTTAATATAATGTTTACATACCCTACATTACTCATCTCATGAGTATATACTGTACTCGATACCATCTACTGCATTTTGCCTATGCCGTTCTGTACCATCACTCATTCATATATCTTTATGTACATATTCTTTATCCCTTTACACTTGTGTGTATAATGTAGTAGTTTTGGAATTGTTAGGTTAGATTCCTCGTTGGTTATTACTGCATTGTCGGAACTAGAAGCACAAGCATTTCGCTACACTCGCATTAACATCTGCTCACAATGTGTATGTGACAAATACATTTGATTTTGATTTGATTTGTGTCCAAACAATTGACCGGTGCTGTATATGCATTGTGGAGGAGAACTGATCCTAGATCTGTACAAAGGCATAACATCTACAGCAGGAACAAAAAAAAGTAATTAAAAAAAAGTGTTAAAAAGGCCCAGCTAGATTTAATTGAGATTTTTAAAATGACATTTTTGAATGTGAAATTATTTGTTCTGTTTGTCAATACAAGACAGGGTCTGTAGAGGCTTGGTCTATTAGTGGTAGATTTGGGGGAGAATTTGACATGTCAGTTGGAATAATGATAGATTTTTGGAGGGACCCTTGTCACTACAGCCAATCAGTGAGCAGCTTCCCTTCCACCCACATCTCAGGCAGTTCTGTTACTCACAACACTTCCTGCTTTACTCAACAATGGAAAAGCCCACAGAGCTAAAGCTTTGACATTTTTACAATTAGGAAATAATATTTCATGTTTTACTCGTACCTCAGCCAGCATTGTGAATGGTTAGGAAATAATATGTTCTGTTTTACACGTACCTCAGCCAGCATTGTGAATGGTTAGGAAATAATATGTCATGTTTTGCTCGTACCTCAGCCAGCATTGTGAATGGTTAGGAAATAACATGTCATGTTTTACTCGTACCTCAGCCAGCATTGTGAATGGTTAGGAAATAACATGTCATGTTTTGCTCGTACCTCAGCCAGCATTGTGAATGGTTAGGAAATAACATGTCATGTTTTGCTCGTACCTCAGCCAGCATTGTGAATGGTTAGGAAATAACATGTCATGTTTTGCTCGTACCTCAGCCAGCATTGTGAATGGTTAGGAAATAACATGTCATGTTTTACTCATACCTCAGCCAGCATTGTGAATGGTGTCTGATGCAGTGACAAACTAGACCATGGCAGTAAATCTAATACTTAGGTGCTTTTAGTCATTCATGAAACAAAGGTCTGTGTTGGTTGTAAGTTACATTTCTGGCCATGCTGGCAGGGTCTGAATCAAACCCAATGTCCAGTGGGATTGATCTGTTTCAGTTTTCAGTAGTTGAATCCTTTGAAGTATTGTTGATTTAAAAAAATTCATTTTCAACAAATGAACTGGGTTGGTTGAAAAGTGATACTAAACGTACATACCATGCACTATATTGACATAGTGGAAGTTATACTGAATTTATACTGTTTTTCATACTAAGATGGACCAAGATATGTGTTGCTTTTTCACATATTTTTTCATTGGTTTTGCATTGGTCAGTCATTGGGCTAATTTGTTTTGCAATATGTTCAAATCAAGCATTAATTATACTGCACATTTCAGACATGGATGCAACACAATGGCTTCACAGGAAAAAAATGTGTAAAAAACAATGAAAATAAACAGAAATATTTACTACACAACAAACATAAGAGGATAAAAAAACAGAAGAATAAACAACTGAAAGACTAATGAGCACCCTAAGGAAATTTCATTGATTACAATATTAACAATTGGATGCAACATCCAACCCTAACAAGATGGACAAGCCAGCACAGGTGTAACACATTCTGAGTAACGTGGTGACACCAATCGGTTCGCCCTATGTGCTGTGGTGGAAATTCTATCCATAATCAATAATGAGGAGAGGCAAAATTAATAATCAATCAAGGTTTTACTTTTATTAAATGACTTGTTATAACAAGGAGGCTTGCTTCTGGGTTATATAGTATCTCAGGATAGGTGCAACCTCAGAGACGACATACAATAGTTCCAAACACCAACCCCACACATCTCAATCTCCCCCTAGGAGGAGGTGACTAATGAACAGACACTGTGGAGACAAGTGATTGGTTCCCCATAACTCACGCCTTCCCTTCACATGGTTTCCAATAAACACACAGTTGACATATGGAAACAATGTTTCCGTCTGATCTCCTTTGCCTTACTCCCTGCTGATATTCTGCATAGCAACAGGGACATGTGATCGATGCTGATATTCTGCATAGCAACAGGGACATGTGATCGATGCTGATATTCTGCCTAGCAACAGGGACATGTGATAGATGTTGATATTCTGCATAGCACCAGGGACGTAATAGATGCTGATATTCTGCATAGCAACAGGGATATGTGATAGATGCTGATATTCTGCATAGCAACAGGGACATGTGATAGATGCTGATATTCTGTATAGCAACAGGGACATGTGATCGATGCTGATATTCTGCCTAGCAACACGAACATGTCTGATTTCAAGAGGAAACTCCTGCAATATCCGTAGTAACTTTCCACCTCACTGCGCAGCTTCTCTCTCTTTTCAGTGTTCACTAGATAGGCATGTTGTTGGATCATCAGCTGATCCAGGAAATCATTTTCTGAACGACAGTCAAATGACAAACATCACGACATGCAACAACAACCAAAGTGCTTCTTCATTCATTACTCTGGTAAAGACAGTTATGCTGTGCTCTACTTTGGATCCAACATCCCTAACAAAATGGTGTTTATAATGTTATTGTCTGCTTGATTTACTGTAGGATCTCGTTTGTTTGTTTGGACACAGAGATACTTAGCTCAGAATGTGTAGAGAACTGATCCTTGATGGATAGGCTATTGTACAACACAAATAGCTATTTTCCTTTATTCGGGACATTTAGAATTACAGAGTAACCTAGTGGGATTATTCACAAAATTATCTGGGGATCAGGTTATGAAATGTCATGACAAAGACATTTTAGTTTCCATGTTTCACTTGAAATGTTAAATGATTTATAGTCCTAGGTCTATGTTGTTGTTAGGTGAAGTTATGGGTCCTGCAGTAGGTCAATGTTGTTGTTAGGTGAAGTTATGGGTCCTACAGTAGGTCTATGTTATTGTTAGGTGAAGTTATGGGCCAATGTGTACAAACCCTCATTGTCAGGCTGATGGCAAAGCTAGCCAAAGAGCATTTTACTGGTTGAAAAGTTTTTAAAGCCCACTACTTTTATGATTTTCTTCATTGGCAAGATTAGCAAACTTAGGCATGACATACCAGCAGCAAACGCCGACACTCCACATCCAAGTATATCTGACCAAATTATGAGAGACAAGCATTGTAAATGTAGAATTCAGTAAAGTCAGTGTGGAAGAGGTGAAAAAATTGTTTTTCAACAATGACAAGCCACTGGGGTCTGAAAATCTAGATGGAAAATTACTGAGGATAATAGCGGACTACATTGGCACTCCTATTTTCTGTATCTTTAATTTAAGCTTACTAGAGAGCGTGTGCCCTCAGACCTGGAGGGAAGCTAAAGTCATTTGACATGTGCTATGCTCTGCATAGTTAGCTCCTGGTAAAACTTTGCACTTATTCAGCCATTCTGTGACCAAAAACAAGCTACATATGGACAGTACCAAAATAAACTGACTCTGGAAATGACAAAGCGCCTCGTAAACTTGCTGGAAATGGGACAAACGGACCCCTTGTGTGGTAACAGACTGGGACGATTTGTAATCAAATTTAATTCCCAGGAACGGGGTTCAAATGAACCACAGAGACTGTGTGGGATAATAACATGGCCGTGTCCAACCCTGCTTGCTCCCTCGACTCCACTACCATCCACAATGTCCAACAGGGCCCTTAACCTGTATCACTAGAAACTTCATAGTGAGCTACAGGTAGGAATCAGCAATGAATCCCAATAATGAGCCACCTATGGGATGGGTAACCCTTTGTGGACAAATCTCTCAACGTATTACTGCTACCCTGGGGAGATTGATATACCCCTTGAACACCGGTTCCGACCTTCGTCGGATGTGGCAGAGCTTGCCACATCAGACTACAAAGGGAAGCACAGCCGATAGCTGCCCAGTGACACGAGCCTACCAGGTGAGCTAAATTACTTCTATGCTCGCTTCAAGGAAAGTAACACTGAAACATTTATGACAGCATCAGCCGTTCCGGACGACTTTGTAATCCCGCTCTCCGCAGCCGATGTGAGTGAGACCTTTAAACAGGTTAACATTCACAAGGCCACAGACCAAGAGGACTCCAAGCATGTGCTGACCAACTGGCAAGTGTCTTCACTGACGTTTTCATCCCCTGTCTGAGTCTGTAATACCAAGATGTTTCAAGCAGACCACCATAGTCCCTGTGACCAAGAACACTAAGGTAACCTGCCTAAATGACTACCGACCCGTAGCACTCATGTCTGTAGCCATAAAGTGCTTTGAAAGGCTGGTTGTGGCTCACATCAACACCATTATCCCAAAACCCTAGACCCACTCCAATTTGCATACCGCCCAACAGATCCATCAGATGATGCAATCTCTATAACACTGCACTTTCCCACCTGGACAAAAGGAACACCCATGTGAGAATTCTATTCTTTGACGACAGCTCAGCATTCAACATCATAGTACCCTCAAAGCTCATCACTAAGCTAAGGAACCTGGGACTAAACACTGAGCACGCCCCCATTCTCATCGAAGGGGTTGTAGTGGAGCAGTTGAAAGCTTCAAGTTCCTTGGTATCCACATCCTTGGTGTCCACTTTATAGGCCTACTTAACTGGTGAAGTGTTGAAATCATGCAAACATAATGACGATTCAAATTCTAGATTTGGAATAGAATGTGCAGCACCTTGAATATATTGTTGTTTGACTACCAATTAATAAACCAGGGAGGAATTGCTGACAGAGTAGGAGCATGGTGGAGACAACCAAGAGAGGGAAATCAGGAAGGGAAATGACAGCAAGCAGTGCAGACAAAAGGGATAACAAGTTGGTGAAGCAACAGATGTGCTGGAATGAGAACAATACAGATGGAATGAGAACAATATAGATGCTATTTTGAGAACGCAAACTCTCACATCTTTCACAGCAGAGTGAGGGAGTCTATTTTATTTATTTAACCTTTATTTAACCAGGCAAGTCAGTTAAGAACAAATTCTTATTTTCAATGATGGGCATGACTGGAGGAGCAATGGAGGAAGCATTGTGGGATTCTCTTGGCGTGAGTACAGTTGGTGAGACTGAGTGGACAATGGTGAAGAACAGTGGAGTGAAAAAGGCTAAAGTTGGTAATGAACAGCAGTTTAGTGTCGGAGTGGGAATTATCAGCAAGGATGTTTTTGTGGGTGACCCGTTTAACGGTCTCAAAGATGGTGAAGGATGAATTGGGTAAAGTGGAATCGGTTCGAGTGACCGGGAGTGGTATGATACTGATTGTGTGTCAACAGCGCAAAAGGAGAATGCTTTGTGTGGTTTAGGTTAAACATTTCAGGTAGACGCACGTTGATTAAAATGAATGATAGATGGAAGGTTTTACTGTTTTACTGGAAGGTTTTACTACACAGGTTCCTGAACCTGTGTAGGAATCTGAGTAGTACCATTTTTGTTTGAAATTCAGGGTATGGAGTGAATTTGGTTCGTGTTTATTTGTTATTTTACGTAATTAGTATGATTTGTTAATCTCAATTTTTTTTGCGTTCTGGTTATTTTTTTTACAACCGTAGGTAGCAGCTACAGTAGGTAGCAGCAATACACCTGATGTGTAGTCTAACAATTAACCTCAGAGAAGAAGACATGGTAGGAACCAAAGTGTTCGTCAGTGTTTCCAGTTGACCCTAATTAGATGTTACATTACATGTTGTTTTCTTACTTCATGTTGCTGGCTAGCTAGCCAACATATTCATACTTCACTTACTCCTTTCTGATAAGATACCCCTGCACAAACATGCTTATCGATGCCTACATCAGCACTGGTACCAGGCAGTATTAGCTAGCTACGATTGCTCTGACTTTTAATACATTTAGCAATCTAGCTAGCCCGCTAACTAGCGATTAGCAGCTAACATTATTTGAGCAACACCTTGCTAAGAAAAGACAATCTTTCACCTTTAACCTCTTTGAACCACCCATCCCGGATCCGGTATATTTGTCATCAGCAACGCTGAATAGCATAGCACAACAGTCAAATAATATTACTAGAAAATATTCATATTCATGAAATCACAAGTGCAATACAGCGAAACACAGTTTAGCCTTTTGTTAATCACCCTGTCGTCTCAGATTTTGAAATTATGCTTCACAGCGAAAGCAATACAAGCGTTTGTAAGTTTATCGATTGCTCGACAAAACAATAAATACACCTAGCATCAGGTAACTTGGTCACGAAAATCAGAAAAGCAATCAAATTAATCGTTTACCTTTGATGATCTTCGGATGTTTTCACTCACGAGACTCCCAGTTAGACAACAAATGTTCCATAAAGATATTTTTTATATCCAAATACCTCCATTAGTTTGGTGATTTATGCCCAGAAATAGCGGTCAGGACAACACAGACAAAAATGTCAAATTATATCCATAATGTCCACAGAAACATGTCAGACGTTTAGGTAGCTAGCTCACATACTGGTACATACTTACAGTACTTTAGGGCCCATAATGTAATTCTTCAGGAAATGGGCATGGCTTCACATCGTTTTCAGATTTGAAGAAAATGGAGGAAAATATGCAGCAAGTCCAACGAGAGCGCGGATACAAATGAACTGCTTTAACCTGTTGCTCCTACCCTCTACTTTTTTGAACATTCTGTTAAAAATCGCGCAACATTTCAGCGCCCTGCTACTCATGCCAGGAATATAGTATATGCATTTGCTTAGTCTGTGTGGATAGAAAACACTCAGACGTTTCTAAAACTGGTTAAATCCCTCTCACCCCCCCCCCCCCCCCCCCTTAAAAGATTTAGATGCACTACTGTTCCACTGGATGTCATAAGGTGAATGCACCAATTTGTAAGTCGCTCTGGATAAGAGCGTCTGCTAAATGACTTAAATGTAAATGTAATAACATAACGTGCGTTACATCGGAAAGCGCAGGAAAACCTGATCACAGAAAATGGAAATAAATATCCTTGCGCCACTTCCAGCAATTGTTCACAGTGAACCGAATTACATAAGACCGAGGTTTCAACTCCCAACGCATCCCCATGTTGTCTAGAGTCTTGTGAATTGAATCAGCTTTGATTCTTGGTTGAACCGAATCAAGGGAACCACTTACCTCCAGTCTCCGCCCAGATCATTTGGAAGAGCTCTCTCCTGAAATTTTTCCAAGACGACAGCTAATGATTTTTACATCGCCTCCTGATGAATTTTATCGCGTATTAACGTGTACTAATACCTAAAGTTGCATTACAAAAGTATTTCAAGTGTTTTGTGAAAGTTTATCGTACCTTAAAAATTACGTTACGTTAAGAAACACTCTTTTTCCGTTGATCACACAGTCTACATATAATGATATCTAGGCTATATATGGACCGATTTAATCGAAATAAAGACCCAATAGTGTTTATGGGACATCTAGGAGTGCCAACAAAGAAGATGGTGAAAGGTAATGAATGTTTTCTATTTTATTGTGCGGTTTGTGTAACGCCGAAATGCTAATTATTTTGTTTACGTCCCCTGGGTCTTTTGTGGTGTTACATGCTATCAGATAATAGCTTCTCATGCTTTCGCCGAAAAGCATTTTAAAAATCTGACTTGTTGCCTGGATTCACAACAGTGTAGCTTTAATTCAATACCCTGCATGTGTATTTTAATGAACGTTTGAGTTTTAACTAATACTATTAGCATTTAGCGTAGTGCATTTGCATTTCCAGAGTTCTAGTTGGGACGCAAGCGTCCCGAATAGAGGCAAGAGGTTAAATAATTATGGCAAATGTTGAGCAATGTAATAAAGTAATGACTTTTCAAATAAGTTACGTTACACGTTATGTTAACTACACTATCCTTACAAAACGCATAGCATATCTTTACAGCAGTATGTACCAGTATGTGAGCTAGCTACCTAACGTTAGTTGGCTACTTATACATCAAACTTGCCAGTATAGTAACTATATTCTAACTAACTACCCAATGTTTATTGACTTGATTAGAGCACAGAATAACTGATGAATTTAATAAAGCTCAACACCCGTTGAAATTGTATTCTTCCTGGGGTTTATTATGAATCCCCATTAGATCCTGCCAAGGCAGCAGCTACTCTTCCTGGGGTTTATTATGGATCCCCATTAGTTCCTGCCAAGGCAGCAGCTACTCTTCCTGGGGTTTATTATGAATCCCCATTAGATCCTGCCAAGGCAGCAGCTACTCTTCCTGGGGTTTATTATGGATCCCCATTAGTTCCTGCCAAGGCAGCAGCTACTCTTCCTGGGGGTTTATTATGGATCCCCATTAGTTCCTGCCCAGGCAGCAGCAACTCTTACTGGGGTCCAGCAAAATTATGGCAGTTAATACAATTTAAAAAACATTACAATACATTCACAGATTTCACAACACACTGTGTGCCCTCAGGTCTCTATTCCACCACTACCGCATATCTACAGTACAAAATGCTGTGTATGTATATATAGTGTGTATTTTATCGAGTGTGAGTATGCATGTCTGTGCAGGTGTTTTTTCTTCTTTTTTTTTAAAAATCTAATTTTACTGCTGCATCAGTTACTTTATGTGGAATAGAGTTCCATGTAGTCATGGATCTATGTAGTACTGTGTGCCTCCCATAGTCTGTTCTGGACATGTCACAAGAGGTCCTTTCAGTCCCCATGTCTCAGTTCCACCTGGCACCTGAATGTCATCCGATCACTCCAAGTTGCATTAGGTTCAGATCTACCAGGATGGGGCTTTGATATGAAGTTGAAGTCAGAAGTTTACATACACTTAGGTTGGAGTCATTAAAACTAGTTTTTCAACCACTCCACAAAATTGTCTTACCGTCAAACTGTGCCTTTAAACAGCTTGGAAAATTCCAGAAAATTATGTCATGGCTTTAGAAGCTTCTGATAGCCTAATTTACATACTTTTAGTCAATTGGAGGTGTACCTGTAGATGTATTTCAAGGCCTGCCTTCAAATGCAGTGCCTCTTTGCTTGACATCATGGGAAAATCAAAAGAAATCAGCCAAGACCTCGTAAAAAAATGTGTAGACCTCCACGAGTCTGGTTCATCCTTGGGAGCAATTTCCAAATGCCTGAAGGTACCACGTTCATGTGTACAAACAATAGTACGCGAGTATAAACAGCATTGGACCATGCAGCCGTCATACCGCTCAGGAAGGAGACATATTCTGTCTCCTAGAGATGAACGTACTTTGGTGTCGAAAAGCGCAAATCAATCCCAGAACAACAGCAAAGGACCTTGTGAAGATGGAGGAAACAGATACAAAAGTATCTATATCCACAGGAAAACTAGTCCTATATTGACATAACCTAAAGGGCCGCTTAGTAAGGAAGAAGCCACAGTTTCAAAACCGCCATAAAAAGCCAGAGGAGGATGCAGTCTTTGGAGTGAAAGAGAAGGAAGGGGAGATGACTGTCACATTGGAGGAAAAAGAAGAGGTTGGAGATCTGTTTAACACCAGTAAGTACCGTCTCTGCAGTCGTTGAACCAATATGCAGTAAAGGGGTTCTACACTTTAATGTTGTTCTGTAGGAATGGCTGAAGCTACACTGTAACGTGTAGAACGTCAAGAATGGACCATCAACAAAACCTTATAATTGATCAAATGCATCCAATGACAATGCCTGAAATACTGTAGTCCTCAATATCTCTTATTAGATTAGCCCAAGATGTTCTCTTAGAGGGGCAATCAGCAGTTGTTACATCCATTTTGGGACTTATAAATGAATGATATGTACCCATTGTTTCTTGAATAAATCACTTATTTATCAGCAGCCTCATGAGCTTAGTTCAACTGTTGTACCCCACCAGAACCCAAAATGTAAGCTGTTTTTACTCCAATGTTTATCAGTAAATGTAAACAAACACTTTATATCCACAAAGCATGATTAATTGATTTAAATGAGTCTCAAGCATTTAACATTTTCATTTAATTCTTTAAAAAAATCTAATTTAAAATTCAGTAACATAACAAAAAGTGTAAAAAGGGAAGCGGTCTGAACTTAATGAATGTACTAGGGCCCCAACTTCAAAGATCTTGTGTCAACCAAGAGTCTTTTCTTTCTACCAACCGATTGGTAGAAATGTGTATTTTTCCATATAAAGACACATGTGTTTTTAATTAAATCAACTATATGTACTGAACTGGTCTGATGCTTTAAGGATTCTGTTTGATTAAATAATTAAGACACACAAATGACTCGGGAGCCAGAGATCAAGATAGCCTAACCATCAGAAAAAAACTCTTCCTCCTCCCGTTGCTGCTGGCCTTCGTAAATTCTGATGTTATGCTCCTAAAGTTTCTGATAATAGACTACACCAGCAGTCGTTATGCTCCTAAAGTTTCTGATAATAGACTACACCAGCAGTCGTTATGCTACTATAGTTTCTGGTAATAGACTACACCAGCAGTCGTTATGCTCCTATAGTTTCTGGTAATAGACTACACCAGCAGTCAGCAACCTTTTCCATTTGGTGCCAAGTTATCTGACCATTTTTACTGATCTGGTGCCAGTCTGGTGATTTTCATATTCACATTTTATTGGAACAGTTTAATTTAATTTATAATTGTAATAAGAATTATTATAGTCTTTATCTCAACATCATTCTCTGTGGTTAATCTACATTCTATTTAAATTAAAATGATAAACATTTTTATTGCCGTTGCTAAGTTTAAAAAAAATAACCTACTTGAAGCTCAAAAATGCTAACATTGCAGCCTGCATGTATAAAATATCCTGATAAATAAATATCATGTAAATCTCATTGGCTACACATGGCCTGTCTGCAATGAACTGGAAACATCGGATCAACTATCAACTGGGTCGGCCCAAAACTCGAGATAGCAAGATTGTATAAAATATTCTGGGCCCTCAGTTTCCTGCGCCAGTGAGTTCTCGACCGACGCAGCTGTAGGCTATTTGTGAAAAGGATGAGAAGTAATCAGGTATTTGGACTTTTCCACTGGATCAGTGCATTACGTTTTCCCTTTCGTGCCGAGTGGTTATCGAAAGGGCGAGAGCTGGAAATATTTTTCAAATACTTTGAGGAACTATTCGCATTTGCAGATGATTTTGATTAGACTTTGATTATTTGCTGTTTGAGGTGAATAAAGCATTACTTTGAGAAGCTCCACAACTCATTAGTGGTGGTGCATTAAGACAATCAGAAATACTATCAGACATTCCCAAATGTGCACATTTATAGGTCTACATTTGCCCTCAGGTCAGATACATTAATCCTACTACTATATGCATAATTAGGTGTGCCTCCTTACTCAACATTGACAGGAGTGGTTCAAACAAAATACAATTAATAAATTCACAAATCTTGCGAAGTAAGGTCTGGGTAGTCTACCAGAGGCCATTTCATTTAGTATCCATTTAGTTCGGCATGGGGAATGATTGTATTATCCCATAGTATGTTTTAACGAAGTTGACCGACTGAAAGGGAGTGTAACTTTATGACTGGATTCGGGCTGAACATTGAGATATTAAAGACATGATAGATCTGACGCAGAGTATATAAAGGAGTGAGATCTGTAGAAAGACAGAGTGGCTGTGGAATGTGCTGGGTGGACGGGAGGAGATCACAGGATTGCTATAGGGGAAGCGGATGGACATCTGTGGATTAGGCGAAGGAGGGGTTGAAGTCAGGTCAGATCCCCTGAAGGGAGTAATAAGGGTTTAGTATCATGTTACCCTCTTCCTGTCGACCCAGAAGATGTAAAGATTGAAGAGAAGGAGGCGTGTCCAAAGTGTGGTATATACACTTGTGATAGTGAGAACATGTTTTTGTCTGAACTACGGCTGTAACGACCCTTTGGGAAGAATTGAATTTGGTTAAGCTTCTCTAGTGTCCGTGAGTTACATACTCTGAAAAATTCGAACCTAACACTATAATTACTGTTCCCTGAAGGAGAGAAACTATTTGCAAAACATGTTTGGCCCCACTCCTTCCTGGGTCGGTGAAGCGCGGTATTAAATGTAAGGAATAAACCCGAGCCTCGCGCTCATCACCTGAATTCAATAGTATGTTGTACCTAGTTTCCCTCCAACAGGGAACAGTAGTTATAGTCATAACGTTATGCTTGTCATATGAACTTCAACTTAAATAAGGGATCTTGCCGTGGGACAGTTTTTTTGTATTCGGAAATGCACTCGAACTACGTATCATTTAGTGGCTCCTTATGTTACGCTGGGGAAACATTTCTGGGCACAGAAATATTAATAATTTCAGAGTTTGCTATGTCCAATGGTTTTTAACTGAGTCATCTTGCAATCCAAGATGGCGTAGCAGTGTGACGTGTTTGCTGTTGTAAATGTTATGTTTTTTTTGTAATTTTTTGTATATATTGCCAAATATTTCAATCTCTTTTTCCATGTTTAAATTAAATATACGGATCTGCTATTTTTTAGACCTTATAGCTAGAACCTCCATCAGCAGCTAGCCATCAGAAGCTAACCAGCTAACTAGCTACTAGCTATTTAGTCATTGTTAGCCACTGCTAGTGGCCTTTACCTTTATAGCTCAGACACCAGCTGCTTTTAGCCTGGATAATACCAGTCTGCACAGCGCAATATCAACCCTGAGCATGTCAGACTGTTTTTCTCCACTACATCACCGTATTCTTGCCGTATTCCCGCTCTGGACCATTACACCGGATAATCGCAGCTAGCTAGCTGCCACCTAGTGGCCCAGCCTCGAAGCTAGCCTTGAGCCAGGCCCATCTCCCAGCCTGCTCAGTGGACCCTATGATCACTCGGCTACACAGCTGATGCCTCCAAGACTCTTCACTAAGACGGCTAGAAGCCACTACTTCACCGGATTCCTGCCGTAAGCTCTGGACCTTTGCACCGGATTGGCTATAGTGGCTAACGCCCTTGTCCCGAAGCTAGCACCAGTTAGCCTCGAGCCAGGTCCATCTCCAGGCTAGCAAACAAAATTACTCCAGCTCCAATAACTCTTTTGCCAATTGCCCTGGACCCTTTTGTCAACACGGAGCCCCGCCGATCCATCAAGACTGGTCTGCCGACGTAATTCCATCCGGTATGCCCTCAACCGGCCTTTGCAGGACATTGGTGAAGACCTTGTCCCGAAGCTAGCACCAGTTAGCCTCGAGCCAGGCACATCTCCCGGCTAGCGTAGTAATGACTACCTAACGGCTTCCCTGGTTCATATATTCCTGTTGACTGGACCCTACGATCACTTAGCTACATAGCTGATGCATGCTGGATTGTTCATTAATCACGGGTCTCCATTTTGTTTATCTGTCGGCCCCAGCCTCAAACTCAGGCTCTGTGTGTAGTTAACTGACCCTCTCTGCCCATTCATTGCCAGTTTACCTGTTGTCGTAGCTAATTAACTGTTGTTGTCTTAGCTAGCTCTCCCAATCAACACCTGTGATTGCTTTATGCCTCGCTTTATGTCTCTCTCTAATGTCAACATGCCTTGTATACTGTTGTTTATGGTAGTTATCATTGTTTTATTTTACTGCGGAGCCCCTAGTCCCACTCAACATGGCTCAGAGATCTCTTTTGTCCCACCTCCCACACATGCAGTGACCTCACCTAGCAGCACTAGTGCCTCCAGAGAAGCAACCTCTCTTATCATCACTCAATGCCTAGGTTTACCTCCACTGTACCCACACCCTACCATACCCCTGTCTGTACATTATGCCTTGAATCTATCCTACCACGCCCAGAAATCTCCTCATTTTATTCTCTGTTCCAAACGCACTAGACGACCAGTCCTGATAGCCTTTAGCCGTACCCTCATCCTACTCCTCTGTTCCTTGCTTGATGTAGAGGTTAACCCAGGACCTGTGTGTCCCCAGGCACTCTCATTTATTAACTTCTGTAATCAAAAAAGCCTTGGTTTCATGCATGTTAAGATCAGAAGCCTCCTCTCTAAGTTTGTTTTATTCACTGCTTTAGCACACTCCGCCTACCTTAATGGCCTTGCCGTGTCTGAATCCTGGCTTAGGAAGGCAACCAAACATTCTGAAATTTCCATCCTCAACCACAACATTTTCCGTCAAGATAGAACTGTCAAAAAGAGAGGAGTTGCAATCTACTGCAGAGATGGCCTGCAAAGTTCTGTCATACTTTCCATGTTCATGCCCAAACAGTTCGAGCTTCCAATTTAAAAAATGAATCTCTCCAGAAATAAGTCTCACTGTTGCCGCCTGTTATAGACCCCCCTCGGCTCCCAGCGGTGGCCTGGACACCATATGTGAATTGATTGCCCCCTATCTATCTTCAGCGTTCGTTCTATTCTATTAAGTGACCTAACCAGGGATATAAGTAACACCCGGCCATCCTACAATCCAAGCTAGATGCCCTCAATCTCACACAAATGATCAAGGAACCCACCAGGTACAACCCTAAATCCATAAACATGGGCACCCTCATAGATATTATCCTGACCAACTTGCCCTCCAAATACACCTCTGCTGTTTTCAATCAGGATCTCAGCGATCGTTGCCTGCATCCGATATGGGTCCGCGGTCAATAGACCACCCCTCATCACTGTCAAACGCTCCCTAAAACACTTCTGCAAACAGGTCTTTCTAATCGACCTGGCCCGGGTATCCTGGAAGGATTTTTACCTCATCCCGTCAGTAGAGGATGCCTGGTTGTTCTTTAAAAGTCATTTCCTGACCATCTTAAATAAGCATGGCCCTTTCTAAGAACAGATATAGCCCTTGGTTCACTCCAGACCTGACTGTCCTCGACCAGCACAAAAACATCCTGTGGCGTACTGCACTAGCATCAAATAGTCTGGTGTGATATGCATCTTTTCAGACAAGTCAGGAACCAATACACACAGTCAGTTAGGAAAGCAAAGGCTAGCTTTTTCGAACAGAAATGTACATCCTGTAGCTCTAACTTCAAAAAGTTCTGGGACATTGTAAAGTCCATGGAGAAGAAGAGCATCTCATCCCAGTTGCCCACTGCACTGAGGCTAGGAAACACTGTCACCACCGTTAACTCCACGATAATCGAAAATTTCAAGAAGCATTTCTCTACGGCTGACCAGAGACTCTTAAATAGAACCTGGACCAGCTGGCTACCCCAACCCTGGCCAAATGCTCCACACTCCCGCAGCTACTTGCCCAAGCCTCCCCAGCTTCTCCTTCACCCAAATCCAGATAGCTGATGTTCTGAAAGAGCTGCAAAACCTGGACCTGTACAAATCAGCTGGGCTAGACAATCTGGACCCTCTGTTTCTAAAATGATCTGCCGCCATTGTGGCAACCCCTATTACTAGTCTGTTCAACCTCTCTTTCCTATCTTCCGAATTCCTAAAGATTGGAAAGCTGCCGTGGTCATCCCACTCTTCAAAGGGGTGACACTCTAGACCAGACATGGGCAAACTACGGCCCGCGGGCCACATACGGCCCGTTAGGCTTTTTAATCCGGCCCGCCGAACTCGTCCAAATTATAGTAAAAACCTCCTTTTTCCCCTTTCCCTGCAATGCCCACGTTTCCCCAATAGATGGCGCACTCAAAACACATTGACCGTTGTTGGAGTGGCGCGTATTTCTCTTTATTTCACTTTAATTTTCACTTCGTTTCACGTCACCATTAAGCCCTTCTGTGAAAATGAGCGGACCAAAGAGAAGGAAAGTGGACAGCGAATGCCGAGTGTTTAATAAGGAGTGGACAACAAAATACTTCTTCACTGAAGTCCGATCAACGGCTGTATGTCTGATATGCCAAGAAGCTGTTGCGGTTTTCAAAGAGTACAATATCAGCCGTCATTTGCCACGAAGCATGCAAACTATGCTAGCAAGCAGTCAACACAAGAACGGGCGGCTACTGCTCAGAGGTTGGCAGCTAATTTACAGAGTCAACAGAACTTTTTTCACCGACAAACTGCAATTCAAGAGTCAAGTACCAAGGCAAGTTATTTGCTGGCATTCAAATTAGCAAAGGCTAGCAAGCCTTTCTCCGAAGGCGAGTTTTTGAAAGAGTGCATGGTAGAGACAGCAGGTCTCTTGTGTCCGGAGAGCAAAGCCAAGTTTGAAAAAATCAGTTTAGCACGCAGGACAGTGACTCGCCGCGTGGAACTGATTGACGAAGATATAGTCAGCGAGTTAAACAAAAAGGCGGAGTCCTTTAAGTTATATTCACTAGCACTGGATGAAAGTAACGACATAAAAGACACTGCTCAGCTCCTAATTTTTATCCGAGGGATTAACGACAGTTTTGAGATAACGGAGGAGCTTTTGAGCATGGAATTACTGAAAGGGAAAACGCGAGGAGAGGACTTATATGAACAGGTGTCTGCTGTCATCGAGAGAATGAAGCTACCTTGGAGTAAACTTGCCAATGTCACCACGGATGGATCGCCAAATTTAACTGGAAAAAACATCGGGCTGCTGAAAAGAATCCAGGATAAAGTGAAAGAAGAAAACCCTGACCAGGATGTTATTTTACTTCACTGCATCATTCATCAGGAGTCTCTGTGTAAGTCTGTATTGCAGCTTAATCACGTCGTGGATCCAGTTGTAAAACTTGTTAACTTCATACGAGCAAGGGGACTTAATCATCGTCAGTTCATTACGTTCCTGGAAGAAACTAATGCGGATCACCAGGACCTAATTTACCACTCTCGCGTCCGCTGGTTAAGTTTGGGGAAAGTGTTTCAACGAGTCTGGGAGCTCAAAGACGAGATTCGCTCATTTTTTAATATAATGGGAAATCCGAAGAATTCCCGAGCTGAGCGACACAAACTGGCTTTGTGACTTTGCGTTTGCTGTGGACATATTTTCACACATGAATGAGCTGAACGTGAAGCTACAGGGGAAAGATCAGTTTGCGCACGACATGTACACAAATGTGAGAGCCTTCAAATCCAAGCTGGTTTTATTCTCCAGGCAAATGTCAAACAAATCTTTCGCACATTTCCCCACACTAGCCGTGCAGAAAGAGGCCGCCCGAAATGCAAAGAAATACTGCAAATCACTGGACGATCTGCACAGAGAATTTTGCCGTCAGTTCTGTGATTTTGAAAAAATTGACAAGTCACTTCAACTGGTGTCCTGTCCCCTGTCACAAGACCCCGAATCAGCACCGCAGGAGCTGCAATTGGAACTGATCGATCTTCAGTCTGACTCCGTCTCAAAGGAGAAGTTCAAGTCTCTTAAACTGAATGACTTTTACGCTTCACTTAACGAGACCGCGTTTCCAAACCTCCGGAGGACGGCGCAGAAGATGCTGGTGTTGTTTGGCTCGACCTACGTGTGTGAGCAGACGTTTAGCGTCATGAAAATCAACAAAGCCCATCACAGATCCAAGTTAACTGACCAACATCTCAGATCTGTCCTGAGAATTGCCACAACAAAACTAACTCCAGACTTTGATGCACTGGCAAAAAAGGGAGACCAACAACACTGTTCCCACTGAAATGGTGAGTTTTTCTGCTGTGTTATGAAAAAATGCATATGGAAAGTTTGGAAGTGCGTCTTTTAATTAAGAGTAATGCGCATTTACGCACAGCAGCGGTACAGTAGCTTAATTAACACGCCGCACATCGCTCTTAATTTAAATTTTCAGCTGCAGGTAGGATATTTAATACAGCCTATGTCTGTGTGCTTGGCAACGATACACGTGTACTGTTTGCGCGTGAAGGCGAGGGCGTCCGTGGCGAGTTTGTAGAGCGCGCGGTCAGGACAATCCATCCATGATTTTGCGGAGTTTAACACAAGTAGATATTATTGAGCTTGAGTATTTCGTTGTGTAATAATATGTTTTGAATGTTGAAAGTGATTCCATTTTTCAATAAATGTTGATTTCTTTAACTTTGCACCTTCGATTGAAACTTATTAAAAACAGACGCAATCTTGATAAATCACAGTGCGTATGTTATTTTAATCTATTTACATTTCCTCCTCCCAGTATCTGCGAAATAGTATGTAAATGCCATATCTTGCATATTCCTTGAGACAAATTTATTAACTGATAAGGGCTATTTTTCACATTTGAAAGACAGTTAATAAATTGGGTTGTAGTGTTCTTACTGTGCTATGAGGTTTGCACACACTACATTTAATGCTTTAGTATATCCGGCCCAAACACTCCCTCCAAATGCTCCTGGCCCGGCCCCTCTGTCAAATTTTAGAACCCATTGTGGCCCGCGAGTCAAAAAGTTTGCCCACCCCTGCTCTAGACCCAAACTGTTACAGACCTATATCCATCCTGCCCTGCCTTTCTAAAGTCTTCGAACGCCATGTTAACAAACAGATCACTGACCATTTCAAATCCCACCGTACCTTCTCCGCTGTGCAATCCGGTGTTCGAGCTGGCCACGGGTGCTCCTCGGCCACTCTCAAGGTATTAAACGATATCATAACCGCCATCGATAAAAGACAGTACTGTGCAGCCGTCTTCATCGACCTGGCCAAGGCTTTCGACTCTGTCAATCACCGTATTCTTATCGGCAGACTCAACAGCCGATAATAACAACCGATCAATCAACAACCGATCGCTGCCCACACCCGCCCGACTAGCATCACTACTCTGGACGGTTCTGACTTAGAATATGTGGACAACTACAATACATAGGTGTCTGGTTAGACTATAAACTCTCCTTCCAGTCTAATATTTAGCATCTCCAATCCAAAATGAAATCTAGAACCGGATTCCTATTTCGCAACAAAGCATCCTTCACTCACGCTGCCAAACATACCCTGGTAAAACTTGACTATCCTACCGATCCTTAACTTCGGTGATGTCATTTACAAAATAGCCTCCAACACTCTACTCAGCAAACTGGATGCAGTCTATCACAGTGCCATCCGTTTTGTCACTAAAGCCCCATATACCACCCACTACTGCGACCTGTATGCTCTTGTCTGCTGGCCCTCGCTACATATTCGTCACCAAACCCACTGGCCCCAGGTCATCTATAAGTCTTTGCTAGGTAAAGCTCCTCCTTAACTCAGCTCACTGGTAACCATAGCAACACCCACCCATAGCACGCGCTCCAGGAGGTATATCTCACTGGTCATCCCCAAAGCCAACACCTCCTTTGGCCGCCTTTCCTTACAGTTCTCTGCTGCCAATGACTGGAACTCAAAAATCGCTGAAGTTGGAGACTTATATCTCCCTCACTAACTTTAAGCATCAGCTATCCGAGCAGCTTACAGATCGCTGCAGCTGTACACAGCCCATCAGTAAATAGCCCGTCCAATTTCCTACCTCATCCCCATGTTTTTATTTTTTTGCTATTTTGCACACCAGTATTTCTACTTGCACATCATCATCTGCACATCTATCTCTCCAGTGTTAATTTACTAAATTGTAATTACTTCGCTACTATGGCCTATTTTTTTGCCTTACCTCCATACTCCATTTGCACACACTATATAGATTTTTCTATTGTGTTATTGACTGTTCGTTTGTTTATCCCACGTGTAACTCTGTTGTTTTTGTCACACTGCTTTGCTTTATCTTGGCCAGGTCGCATTTGTAAATGAGAACTTGTTCTCAACTTGCCTACCTGGTTAAATAAAGGTGAAAAAAATATCCAAACCTTATTTTAGTCACATGTTCAACTATCATCAGCTGATCCAGGAAATCATTTTCTGAATGACAGTCACATGACAAACATCACGACAACCAAAGTGCTTCTTCATTCTTTACTCTGGTCAAGACAGTTATGCTGTGCTCCACGTTGGATCCAACATCCCTACTTTGGTCATAATGTGTAGAGAACTGTTCCTTGATGGATAGGCTATTTTCCTTTATTTGTTGTTAGGTGAAGTTATGGACCAATTTTGCAAACCGTGTACAATCCCTCATTGTCAGGCTGATGGAAAAGCTAGCCAAAGAGCATTTTACTGGTTGAAGTGTTTAAAAAAAAGTACAAAGCAGTTGATTTGCGATGTTGACACAAACATTATATTAAGCAGGACATTCAAACAAGCCTTACAATTATAATCTAAAGTAGTGTGAAATGTACTCATAAGCAACCTGGAAATGGAGGTTACTCCCCAGAGTTTTTCCCCATTCACATTCAGAATACATTGTGAAAAACTAAAATCTTTGCTCCAGGCAGATATACTACATCCATAACTATCAGTTTCCTCATTAGCAGGGAGGTGTTTCTACAATCAAATTGTGTGTTTATCGCCCTCATGCCGTGATTTTATTAAACACAGAAAGGGACCTATATTGGAGACCAAAAGTCGTCTGGCACACTGCTTAGAGTTTCAACAACATGAATAACTTATTTCTAGTTTACAATCTTAGATGTTACTACTAATGTGAAAACAAGACAATATGACTGTTCTTGCTCATTTTAAGACAAATGTCAAATAATCATTACATTTATTACAGGCGTCAATTGTTGTCCAACATCATCACTACACTGTTGGCATCACTTTTACAGTGGATTTTTTCTGTTGTGGGCCTTTAACCATCTGTCTGACTTTGTTGTTCACGCAGGAGAGAGACAGAACTACCGTGGATCCTCTGGGGAGCCTCAACAACATCATGATGCTGACAGGGCAGAGAAGAGTCTCTCCACATCAGAACACCTCAATAAACACCTGCGGAGATCCACAAGGAAGAGATTTCACTGCTGCTCTGATTGTGGGAAATGTTTTAAATCTTCATCCGAATTTAGAATACACCTGAGAAATCACACCAGAGAGAAAGCTTACTGCTGCTCTTACTTGTGGGAAGAGTTTTACTCTGTCAACCCGCATGATATCACACCAGAGAACACACACAAGAGAGAAATCTTATAGCTGTGATCAATGTGAGAAGAGTTTTCCTCTGGTACTCAACCTGATATCACACCAGAGAAAACACACAGGAGAGAAATCGTATATCTGTAACCAATGTGGGAAGAGTTTATCTTCATCTGGAACTCTGACTGTACACCAGAGAATACACACAGGAGAGAAACCTTATAGCTGTGCTCAATGTGGGAAGAGTTTTATTATGTCTAGTCAGCTGAAGGCACACCATAGAACACACACAGGAGAGAAACCTCATAGCTGTGTTCAATGTGGTAAGAGTTTTGCTACATCTAGCCATCTAACTGCACACCAGAGAACACCTCTGGCCTGCTCGCCTCCCTACCACTGAGGAAGTACAGTTCCCGCGCAGCCCAGTCAAAACTGTTCGCTGCTCTGGCCCCCCAATGGTGGAACAAACTCCCTCACGATGCCAGGACAGCGGAGTCAATCACCACCTTCCGGAGACACCTGAAACACCACCTCTTTCAGGAATACCTAGGATAGGATAAAGTAATCCTTCTCACCCCCCTTAAAAGATTTAGATGCACTATTGTAAAGTGGCTGTTCCACTGGATGTCTTAAGGTGAACGCACCAATTTGTAAGTCGCTCTGGATAAGAGTGTCTGCTAAATGACTTAAATGTAATGTAAATGTAAGAACACACACAGTAAAGAAATCTTATAGCTGTAATCAATGTGGGAAGAGTTTTACTATGTCTAGTCAGCTGAAGGCACACCAGAGAACACACACAGTAAAGAAATCTCATAGCTGTAATCAATGTGGGAAGAGATACTCTCATAAAAGTTCTCTGACTAAACATCAGAAAATACATGGAATTGTTTCATGATATCAATGAATTAATGTCACAATGTAGAATATTAACACATTGTAGTAGGAGTATTTTAATGATGTCACAATGTAGAACCCTAAATGTTTGCCCCCTTATCAATTGATTTCAGCATGATATGGATATTAGCCTCAGGGGAAAAATCCAGGCTCTGAATTGAGAGAGTACTATTTATGAGATTTAACAAAAAGTGACTAACAAGAAAAGAGTTGTTACACTTACCACATTGGTGACGCTCTTGAATCAAAACGCAACACTTCAAAATGTAGCGATTTGTTTTCTACAAATTGTCCTCTAACCAGGGATGTACACATTATTCCCAGATTCCGTGTGGTTTTTGAGCTGTTAGTTTTAACAGGACGTGCAACCTCATCTCCCTTGTCTCGCACAATTGATTTCAACATGTAAGCGATGAGTGATGACAAATAAGTGTTCCTTTATTTAGCGACCCCTAAACTTAAATGCATCTCTCCAAAATGTAGCTGACTGTCTTCTGCAGGTTGTCCTCTAACCAGTGAGGTGAAAGATATTTCCTTTTTTCATGTGTTTTTTTTTGGTTGTGTTTCAAGTTTTCGCTTTTGGTGCTTGTGCAGTTTATAAGTAAATACAAGTAATGTGATTATTGTGGCAGATGTTTGTGTAGATAGTACATTTTATGTTAAGGATTTCAATTTATCATAAACGTTTTCTGCAATTTGGACTATTGATTTGGACACGTTAAAACTGTGACATTGGGGCTATCCACCTAGCAAAATGTCGTTGATGTCACGCCCTGGTCTAAGTATTTTGTGTTTTCTTCATGTATTGGGTCAGGCCAGGGTGTGGCATAGAGTTTTTGTATTGTGGTGTGTTTTGTCTTGGGATTTTGGAATGTGTGTATAGTGGGATTGTAGCTTAGTGGGGTGTTCTAGGAGAGTCTATGGCTGTCTGAAGTGGTTCTCAATCAGAGGCAGGTGTTTACCGTTGTCTCTGATTGGGAACCATATTTAGGCAGCCATATTCTTTGGTTGTATTGTGGGTGATTGTCCTGTGTGTCTTGATGTCCTGGTTAGAGGTTAGTAGACACTTGTATAGGCTGTTTTCGGTTTTCGTTTTGTAGTGTTAGTGTTTTGTTGTGTGTTACGTTTGTTTATTAAAGATGAATCACAATAGACACGCTGCAGTTTGGTCCGACTCTCCTTCACCATTAGAAAGCCGTTACAGAATCACCCACCACAGGACCAAGCAGCGTGTCAACAGGCAGGAGCCACAGGAGAAGCGACAGGTGCAGCAGGAACAACAGCAGCAGCAGCAAAGGCAGCAGCAGGAGAATCAACAGAGGCAGCAGCAGCAGTGGGAGAGGCTGCACTCTTTGGATAAATTGACTTGGGAGGAGATCCTTGACGGAAAAGGACCCTGGGCAGAGCCATGGATGGAATTGGAGCTGTCGGCGAAGCAGAGTGCTGAGTCTGAGAGTGTGGAGGATGTAGTGGACAGAGTAGAAAGAAAGCTGTTGGCGTGGCATAGTATGCACGGCATACCAGTGCCAGCACCACGCATCAGGCCTACAGTGCGTCCCGCCTGTCCAGCGCTGCCGGAGCCTCCCGCCTGTCCGGCGCCGCTGCCGGAGCCTCCCGCCTGTCCGGCGCCGCTGCCGGAGCCTCCCGCCGGCTCACAGGGAGTATGGCTACGCTAGGTAGGAGACCTACGCTAACTTCCTGTGGTTACCGGGGGGCTAGAGAGACCGGGCAGGCACCTTGTTATGCAGTGGTGTGCACGGTGTCCCCAGTGCGGGTGCATAGCCCGGTGCGGTATATTCCAGCTCCTCGTATCGGCCGGGCTAGAGTGGGCATCGAGCCAGTTAAGGTTGGGCAGGCTCGGTGCTCAAGAGCTCCAGTGCGCCTGCACGGTCCGGTCTATCCAGTACCACCTCCACACTCCAGCCCTCCGGTAGCAGCTCCCCGCACCAGGCTTCCTGTGCTTGTCCTCGGTTCATTACCACCAGTGCCAGCACCACGCATCAGGCCTACAGTGTGTCCCGCCTGTCCAGCGCTGCCGGAGCGTCCCGCCTGTCCGGCGCCGCTGCCGGAGCGTCCCGCCTGTCCGGCGCCGAAGCGTCCCGCCTGTCCGGCGCCGAAGCGTCCCGCCTGTCCGGCGCCGCTGCCGGAGCTTCCCGCCTGTCCGGCGCTGTCAGAGCTACCGCCCCTCATGCCAGAGGCGCCAGAGCCCCTCATTCCAGAGGCACCAGTACTCCTCTGTTCAGCGCAGCCAGAGCTGTCAGCCTGCATGAAGCATCCAGAGCTGTTAGTCTGCCCAGCGCCGTCTGAGCTACCCGTCTGCCCAGCGCCGTCTGAGCTACCCGTCTGCCCAGCGCCGTCTGAGCCACCCGTCTGCCCAGTGCCGCCAGTCTGCCCAGCGCCGCCAGTCTGCCCAGCGCCGCCAGTCTGCCCAGCGCCGCCAGTCTGCCCAGCGCCGCCAGTCTGCCCAGCGCCGCCAGTCTGCCCAGCGCCGCCAGTCTGCCCAGCGCCGCCAGTCTGCCCAGCGCCGTCTGAGCCACCCGTCTGCCCAGCGCCGCCAGTGCCGCCAGTCTGCCCAGCGCCGCCTGAGCTACCAGTCTGCCCAGCGCCGCCAGTCTGCCCAGCGCCACCAGATCCGCCAGTCAGCCAGGATCTGCCAGATCCGCTTGTCAGCCAGGATACGCCAGTCAGCCAGGATCTGCCAGTCAGCCAGGATCTGCCAGATCCGCTAGTCAGCCAGGATCCGCCAGTCAGCCAGGATCTGCCAGATCCGCCAGTCAGCCAGGATCTGCCAGATCCGCCAGTCAGCCAGGATCTGCCAGATCCGCCAGTCAGCCAGGATCCGCCAGTCAGCCAGGATCCGCCAGTCAGCCAGGATCCGCCAGTCAGCCAGGATCCGCCAGGATCCGCCAGTCAGCCAGGATCTGCCAGTCAGCCAGGATCTGTCGGAACCACCAGCCAGCCAGGATCTGGTAGATCCATTAACCTGCCTGAGATTCCTCTCACTCCCGAGCTTTCTCTCACTCCCGAGCTTCCTCTCACTCCCGAGCTTCCTCTCACTCCCGAGCTTCCTCTCACTCCCGAGCTTCCTCTCACTCCCGAGCTTCCCCTCAGTCCCGAGCTGCCTCAGTCCCGAGCTGCCCCTCAGTCCCGATCTGCTCCTCAATCCAGTGGGTTTCTGGGTGAGGACTACTAGGCCATGGTCGGCGGCGAGGGTGGACTATCCAGGGACGCGAGGAGAGGGGACTAAGACATTAATTGAGTGGGGTCCACGTCCCGCGCCGGAACCGCCACCATGGACAGACACCCACCCGGACCCTCCCTATTTGTTTTGAGGTGCGTTCGGGAGTCCGCACCTTAGGGGGGGGGTTCTGTCACGCCCTGGTCTAAGTATTTTGTGTTTTCTTCATGTATTGGGTCAGGCCAGGGTGTGGCATAGAGTTTTTGTATTGTGGTGTGTTTTGTCTTGGGATTTTGGAATGTGTGTATAGTGGGATTGTAGCTTAGTGGGGTGTTCTAGGAGAGTCTATGGCTGTCTGAAGTGGTTCTCAATCAGAGGCAGGTGTTTACCGTTGTCTCTGATTGGGAACCATATTTAGGCAGCCATATTCTTTGGTTGTATTGTGGGTGATTGTCCTGTGTGTCTTGATGTCCTGGTTAGAGGTTAGTAGACACTTGTATAGGCTGTTTTCGGTTTTCGTTTTGTAGTGTTAGTGTTTTGTTGTGTGTTACGTTTGTTTATTAAAGATGACTCACAATAGACACGCTGCAGTTTGGTCCGACTCTCCTTCACCATTAGAAAGCCGTTACAGTTGAAAACATACAATATAAGTTAGGTTTTAGTTGAAAGTGAAAGTTGAAAAGAAAACGATTTAATTTCAACGTACTTGCAGCCTATACACATGGTCGCAGTATAATAAATTGGTCTGTAATCAATTTTATGAACAATCCTACATCACAGTATTTATTTACAACATTCAAGTGCTAAATGTCTTTATTCCAATACTGAAGAAGCATGACTCAAATCACCTACAAATATTTCCATTTAGTTAATTATTGCTAATACATATTAACAAAGGGGTGTACATTTGGTTTTGATATTTCATATTTATAATTCATGTAACATTTAGTAATCATAATTATTTATGCAACCAACTGACAATTTTGGGGTACAATTATATTGACATTGATCCCTGATATTCTAAAAGCAGGGTAACATTCTCAGATGTGCCAAACCAAATGTTCTAGAACATGACATTGGGGACTGGGCCCAGATCCAACAACATGCCTATCTAGTGAACCCTGGAAAAAGAGAAGCTCCGCAGTGAGGTGGAAAGTTACTACGGGTATTGCAGAAGTTTCCTCTTGAAATCAGACATGTCTGTGGTAAGGACAACTTGGTTGCTGATTGTCTCAAGGGTGGGTAGTCAAAAAGTTGTGTTTACATTTAGCCAGTGCGTTGCCATGGATCACAGTTTATTGCATGTTTTTCTGTATTGGAGATGAGTTCTGTTTGAGCTCGTTCCAAGGGGATGAGAGTTCCAGAAGCTAGTGAGTTTTGGGAAGACGAGAGTTCTAGAAGCTAGTGAGTTTTAGGAAGATGAGTTTTATAGTAAGAAAAGGGATATAACAATATGATTGTATATATTGTTTAGAAATGTTTTTTCTTGTTTTTAATTGTTGACAGCCAGTAGACACCATGTTTTATATTGTAGAAGGTGAAGCATTATAGTAGATTATAATGTGAAATGGAAGTTGTTTTCTCTTGGTGGTAAGCAAACTTGTCCAACATAAACATAGGATATATTTGTCTTAAGGAGGAAGGTGTTAGACTTTAGTTTTTCCATTTATGTTTTGAGGTTGAACGTTAGCACGTAGGACGCACTGTTTGGTGTCACCTCGTTAGTCAATATGTGTTCCACCTTTGCTGGCTTGTCCATCTCGTTAGTGGGAAGGTGTTTCACCTGAGCTGGTCCAGGTTCTATTTAAGAGTGTCTGGCCTAGTGCTCCAGTTGTCTTGATAGATGTGACAAATCAACACCTTTAGTTGTGCTACCGCTTTGGTTGCTTCCTGTTTTTAAGTTAGTTGTGGGGTTTTCTTTTGTTTACCTCTTCTTGGGCAGATTTAATGGGTCTCATGGTGGGTGTCTTTTAGGTCCCAGTTGTTGTTACTAGTCAACTTTCAGTGGACAGTGGACACATCAAATGTTGTTTTAGAACAAAATTGCAAGATTATAACACTGTTTACATTATAAAACTTTTATTGCATCAAATGGTTGTTTTATGCAACAGAATAGAGTGCATTCTTAGAACTATTGTGTCTGTGTTCTACTGAGGATGGGCCTTTTGACTGGGAGATAACACTGAACAGGAGATTTGGAGGTAGTGAGGTGCAAGGTCTTTTGGGTGATAAAAGCATGAAGAGACCACATTCCAGATTATGAGTTAATGTTTCTGTTCTATGTTGTAGAGCATACCAGGGAGAGATGACCCCAGGGCCAGACCCTGGTCTCTACACAAAGAGTACTGTTTTACAGCAGATACTGTCTGCTGAGAATGATAAATATCTTCCATACAAATCTTAATCTTGTGACCCATTCTATACATTGGTTGTTCGTCATGTAGATTGAAAGGGGTGTAACTTGGCTGTAAAAGACCTTTGTACTTTTGTATCTGGGCTCTCAACGAATCATCTAGGGGTGATTTGTCGACCAGCCATAATTATCGTAGAGCACTCAATTGATTCACTTTATATGTGTGTGTTGTATTGACCTGCTTCCTTATTATTAAGTGAATAAAGATTTAGTTTAAGAATAACTCTGACTTGTGTGATAAGTTTGTTTCTCATTTGATATTAAAGAAATTAACCACCACATTTGGCAATGGGGGATGTGAATTTTGACTTGGTGACCGCTCCTGACGACCTGGGTAAATCGTGCACTAGGGATCCCTCAAACTTGGGATCTCAGGGAGACCAGACTTCGGGAACGGAGCAGATGGACCCACCTTTGATCTGAGAGGCAGCGAGCCGAGTGGATACCACATCTCGAATGTAGTTTTTTTTTAAAGAAAAGAAAATGAGCAAAACAAGTGGAGTTTTTAGAAAAGCCTCATAGGCTCTGAGTGTGTATTCCTGTGTGAGGGGGGCACCTTGGAGGTGTAAACAGGGCCCCGACAGGAGGCTCTGAGTGTGTATTCCTGTGTGGAGGTGTAAACAGGGCCCAGTCAGGAGGTTCTGAGTGTGTCACGCCTTGGTCATTGTATTTTGTGTTTTTGTTATATGTTTGGGTAGGCCAGGGTGTGACATGGGTTTATATGTTGTTGTCGTATTGGGGTTTGTATTATTTGGGATCGCGGCTGATTAGGGGTGTGGTATAGGATTGGCTGCCTGAGGCGATTCCCAATCAGTCAGGTGATTCTCGTTGTCTCGGATTGGGAACCGTATTTAGGTAGCCTGTGTTCACGTTGTATTTTGTGGGTGATTGTTCCTGTCTCTGTGTAGTATCACCAGATAGGCTGTAATAAGTTTCACGTTCCGTTTGTTGTTTTGTATTGTATAGTTATTTCATGTATCACGTTTTTCTTCATTAACCTCTTGCTTCTACTCGGGACGCTTGCGTCCCAACTAGAGCTCTGGAAATGCAAATGCGCTACGCTAAATGCTAATAGTATTAGTTAAAACTCAAAAGTTCATTAAAATACACATGCAGGGTATCGAATTAAAGCTACACTCGTTGTGAATCCAGGCAACAAGTCAGATTTTTTAAATGCTTTTCGGCGAAAGCATGAGAAGCTATTATCTGATAGCATGTAACACCCAAAAAGACCCACAGGGGACGTAAACAAAATAATTAGCATTTCGGCGTTACACAAACCGCACAATAAAATAGAAAACATTCATTACCTTTCACCATCTTCTTTGTTGGCACTCCTAGATGTCCCATAAACACTATTTGGGTCTTTATTTCGATTAAATCGGTCCATATAAAGCCTAGATATCGTTATATGTAGACTGTGTGATAAACGAAAAAAACATTGTTTCAAAACGTAACGTCATTTTTTAAAATTCAAAAAGTCGACGATAAACTTTCACAAAACACTTCGAAATACTTTTGTAATGCAACTTTAGGTATTAGTAAACGTTAATAAGCGATAAAATTCATCAGGAGGCGATGTAAAGATCATTAGCTGTCCGTCTGGAAAAATGTCCGGCTAGAAACTCAACGAAAATATCCGGTCCTAGACCATAGGAGATACGGTGCCCTGCATGTGTTTGACCAAGAAAAAACTCGAAGGGAAATGACAAGACTCTAGACACCGTGTGGAAGCTGTAGGTAATGCAACCTCAGTCAATTAATTGTGGTTCACCTTTATCAATGGGTTCAAGTAGCGCATGGATATATTTTCCCATTTTCAGTGATCAGTTTTTCCTGTGCTTTTCGATGTAAATGCCGTTCTGGTAAAGCCACAGCAGTGATTTAACCAGTTTTATAAACGTCTGAGTGTTTTCTATCCACACAGACTAAGCAAATGCATATACTATATTCCTGGCATGAGTAGCAGGGCGCTGAAATGTTGCGCGATTTTTAACAGAATGTTCAAAAAAGTAGAGGGTCGACTTAAGAGGTTAAAGTAACATGAGTAACCACCACGCTGCATTTCGGTCCGACTCTCTTTCTACAAACGAAGAACGCCGTTACAGAATCACCCACCACAAACGGACCGAGCGGCGTGAAAACTGGCAGGAGCGAAAGGAGGACGTTATGGACGGTAGAGGCATGGAGTATACGACGTGGGAAGAAATCGACAGGTGGGCGGCCGACCCAGAGAGAGTGCAGGAGCCCGCCTGGGATTCGCTGCAGCAATGCGAGGAGGGCTATAGGCGAATGGAGTCGAAAAGGAAAACAAGGAGACGCAGAGCGAAAACCGAAAGTAAGCCCCAAATATTTATTGGGGGAGAGCGCAGAGAGAGAGTGGCTGAGTCAGGAGTCAGACCTGAGCCTACTCTCCCTGTTAATCGTGAAGAGCAGTTGCAGTGGGAGAGGCTGCACCACTTGGAGAATTGGACATGGGAGGAGATATTAGACGGTAAAGGACCCTGGGTGCAGCCTGGAAAATATCGCCGGAAGAAATAGAAGCGGCTAAAGCGGAGAGGCGCAGGTATGAGGAGGCAGCACGGCGACGCGGTTGGAAGCCGGAAAAGCAGCCCCAAAAAATTATTGGGGGGGGGGCTAGAAGGGAGTATGTTTATGCCAGGTAGGAGACCTGCGCAAACTCCCTGTGCTCACCGTTGGGCTAGAGAGACCGGGCAGGCACCGTGTTATGCTATGGAGCGCACGGTGTTTCCAGTGCGGGTGCAGAGCCAGGTGCAGCACATACCAGCCCTTCCTATTGGCCGGGCTAGAGTGGGCATCGAGCCAGGTAAGCTTGGGCAGGCTCGGTGCTCAAGAGCTCCAGTGCGCCTGCACGGTCCGGTCTATCCAGAGCCACCTCCACACACCAGTCCTCCGGTAGCAGCTCCCCGCACCAGGCTTCCTGTGCGTGTCCTCGATCCAATACCACCAGTTCCAGCACCACGCACCAGGCCTTCAGTGCGCCTCGCCTGTTCTACACAGCCAGAGCCTTCCTTCCCTTCTACGCTGTCGGAGTCTCCCGCCTGTTCAGCGCAGCCAGAGCCTTTCTCCTCTCCTGCGCTGCCGGAGCCTCCTGCCTGTTCAACACAGCCAGAGCCTTCCTTCCCTCCTACGCTGTTGGAGTCTCCCGCCTGTTCAGCGCAGCCAGAGCCTGTCTCCTCTCCTGCGCTGCCGGAGCCTCCTGCTTGTTCAACACAGCCAGAGCCTTCCTTCCCTCCTACGCTGTTGGAGTCTCCCGCCTGTTCAGCGCAGCCAGAGCCTGTATCCTCTCCTGCGCTGCCGGAGCCTCATGCCAGCCTGAGCTGCCAGTCTGCAGAGAGCTGTCAGTCTGCCAAGTGCTGTCAGTCTGCATGAAGCAGCCAGAGCTGTCAGTCTGCCCAGCGCCGCCAGTGCTCCCAGTCTGCCCAGCGTCGCCAGTCTGCCCAGCGTCGCCAGTCTGCCCAGCGTCGCCAGTCTGCCAGGATCCGCCAGAAGTGCCAGACAACCAGTCTCTTCCAGATCTGCCAGACAACCAATCTCTTCCAGATCTGCCAGACAACCAGTCTCTTCCAGATCTGCCAGACAACCAGTCTCTTCCAGATCTGCCAGACAACCAGTCTCTTCCAGATCTGCCAGACAACCAGAATCTTCCAGTTCCGCCAGCCAGCCAGGATTTACCGGAGTCTACTACCTGTCTGAGCTTCATCTCAGTACTGAGCTTCCCCTCAGTCCCGGGCTTCCCCTCAGTCCCGGGCTTCCCCTCAGTCCCGGGCTGCCCCTCAGTCCCGAGCTGCCTCTGTCCCGAGCTGCCCCTCTGTCCCGAGCTGCCCCTCTGTCCCGAGCTGCCCCTCTGTCCCGAGATGCCCCTCTGTCCCAAGCTGCTCCTCAGTTATGTGGGGATCTGGGTGAGGACTATTAGGCCATGGTCGGCGGAGAGGGTGGATTATCCCAGGACGCGAAGTGGAGGAACAAGGACATTAATGGAGTGGGGTCCACGTCCCGAGCCGGAGCCGCCACCATGGACAGACGCCCACCCGGACCCTCCCTATGGTTTTGAGGTGCGTCCGGGAGTCCGCACCTTAGGGGGGGGGGGTTCTGTCACGCCTTGGTCATTGTATTTTGTGTTTTTGTTATATGTTTGGGTAGGCCAGGGTGTGACATGGGTTTATATGTTGTTGTCGTATTGGGGTTTGTATTATTTGGGATCGCGGCTGATTAGGGGTGTGGTATAGGATTGGCTGCCTGAGGCGATTCCCAATCAGTCAGGTGATTCTCGTTGTCTCGGATTGGGAACCGTATTTAGGTAGCCTGTGTTCACGTTGTATTTCGTGGGTGATTGTTCCTGTCTCTGTGTAGTATCACCAGATAGGCTGTAATAAGTTTCACGTTCCGTTTGTTGTTTTGTATTGTATAGTTATTTCATGTATCACGTTTTTCTTCATTAAAGTAACATGAGTAACCACCACGCTGCATTTCGGTCCGACTCTCTTTCTATAAACGAAGAACGCCGTTACAGAGTGTCAATGTATGAGTTGCATTATCCTTGGAACTAACCATGAGATAGAAATGTGAAAATATTCCTGCAGGTTAAAATATTGTTGAAAAACTAATTGATTAGGTATGTTTGGGAATAGCATTGTGTGACTGATATGAGAGTTGTGTGAATATGGAAATTAGTCTTAATCTGACGTTTGGATAGTAACATATAGAAATATGCTTAATCAGATGATTGACATTTGGATAATAAGCGGGATGATATTTTAGAAATAGTTCCTGGGAGGCTTGATTTTGCCGTGGTCTCTGGGAGGTTAGAGAACCGTTGACGATCCCATGATCATTGTCCGGGAAACAAAAGTTTATTTTTGGTTCCGCTGGGAGTTTGGAGAGTTACTTCGTAGCTATGGAGAGTCCTTGAAAAAGCAAATGGAATGGTTGTTGTGAGTACCTCAGAATTTCTCACATTTTATATGGATTCTGTGAATATTTGAAATTATGATGAATTGTATGTGTGTATAATGATTACTAGAGATTTGATAAAGTAATACTGGGATTATAATTAGATACAATTTAAACAACCCATATGTAGACATACGTAGGTTTTGAGTTGGTATCTTTAATGGATAATTTGATAAAGATGAGGTTTAAGCATTATTAAACAGTCTAGAAAGTCTGGGCAGTTGTCTCCGAAACTGATGGGACTGTGTCCACTTTAGGGTAAGTTACCCTAACGATGTAACCATAAAATGCTTACTGGATTTTCTCTGTCCGGGTACTACAAATGAAATAAAACTGCCCTTAAGGACCGAAAATTCGGGGAGGTGTCTTCACAGTATGAGAGGAGTTGCTATTGTAACAGTATAGCTTCCGTTCCTCTCCTTGCCCCTACCAGGGACCCTCTGCACACATCGACAACAGCCAACCTCGAGGCATCGTTACCCATCGCTCCACAAAAGCCGCGGCCTTTGCAGAGCAACAACTTCAAGATCTCAGAGCGAGTGACGTCACCGATTGAAATGCTAACTAGCTAGCCATTTCATATCGGTTATACTATATTTATTGAATAAACCTTTTTCCATAAAGTTAGAGAGAACCAAGGTGGCTGACTAACTGTTGATGTTGAAGAAGTGTCCCGTCCACTAGGTTATACGTCACAGTGGCAAAATCACCTGAAAGATGCACATCGCCATCTCCTGACTGGAGTTGGTATCGCAGTTGAGAAAATACTTTCAGACAAAAAGCTAAAAAGCGACTGCCCCTAAAAACCAACGACTCCCTTTGAAAACGGGTTATGTGGCATCAGAAACATTTATTATCATGTAAAAATGTACTACAAAGTGTAGCTAACTTTGGTCATACCCATTCAGCACGTGATGTCCAAGGACGTTGAATTATGGGGCGATATCAGGTATGTCTGTTGTGGCCGCTATTTCGCCTCAAAATAGTCATCCCAAATTGGCATGTGAAAACTATGTAAATGTCTCTCGGACAAGGTGACTTTTATCAATATCCACTCTAAAAATGAAAGGTTCCTGGAGTATCCTGTAAGGGTTCTTCAAATTGAAACTGTGGGTGAACCCCTAAAAGTTATTTGAAGAACACCTTATCATGGTTCCTCTAAGAACCTTTTCGGGGTTCCTTTTTTAAACTCCCTGTCCACCCTTCCTTCATTATAAAAAATATTTTAATAACAATATTGACAATATTGATTTAAATAATTCATTGTTTTTTTAGTGGCACCACAAATGTGAATTAATATTTACAAAACAATCTATCAAACAAAACACATTACAAAATTGCAACATTTCTGCAGACATGTCAGACCATAATAAATAATAAATTTACTTTGTATAGTGCTTTTCATGACATTTAAAAATAAAATAACGGTGTACAATAAAAACAACTTACATTAAAAATGAATCATAGGTAAACTAACAACATTGTCGACTTGATGCTAAAAACAGATTTTTCAGCTTTAGTGTGTATATCGTATCCACTTAGTTATGTTAGGAAGTTTGCCATCTTTATGACCGGCCCTGGTAACTTCACCCCAACTTCTCTTATCCCCAGAACACAGTAACTTATTAACAACATAAGTGTTTTACTGACATTTTGAGGAAATTTAAAGGAAAGTAAAAAAAATACAGACCTAGCAGAGCCCCAAGTCCCATGGGGACGTCCTCGAGGGCGTGGATGTTCTCCCCATCAAAGGCCAGCGGGTTTTCACTCTCATGGTGAAATGGATTTCCACTGATGTGCAGTAAAGGAGTGAAAAGCGGTGAAATCTGAGTCAACAAAAGTTAGAAAAGATTCATACACATACAAAGAACAGAACAAATGTTCAGCTGTAGTTTTATATAAGCATGCACACCTATGTTTTTGAAGAAACAGATTGGTGCAAAGGCATACCTTGTCAGGGAAATAAAGGCCACTTGGGTCCTCAATTGAAGAGGTTGGGCAAGAGCAGAATCGCTGCTGTGGTCTCCAGTCCTAGTAAAGCAATGATCTTACTACACTTGCTAATTTTATTACAAAATACGTTAGAGAAAGGGAAGGAATAAGAGCAAATACCTCTTCTGTATTGTCCTTCAGGGACTGTCAAAATAGCAGGATGATGTCCTCACCTCTGTCTCACCTCTCTACCTCTGATAGTACTTGAATGATATTTTTGTCTATATCCATTCAATGGACTTGATTCATTTCTGAGAAGATCTGAAAATATCATTTGGACACATTTGTATGCTAATAGATGTCAGTTTGTATTGACTGCTATGTAGGTTAAATGTACACTTCAAATGCAGCTGTCCTACAACATATCTGTACCTTCTTCTTGATCCCAATTGCATTGTGTCCATGTTCTGTCCTATAGGATTTTTAAAGCGAGAGAAAATGTGCCAAAGAATAGTCTTACAAGCATTAAAAGATATATATATATATATATATATATATATATATATATATATATAGAATCATAAAACACGGGACGAGATGTTAAAAACTGTCCATTGTGCCAATAGATGGAATGCACTCACATGAGATTTGCCGTGATGTTGACAGAGTGGCATGGGAGGTTTATTTCTTAGACTGGGTTAAGATGTCAATTTTGGGACACATCCTCAGTAGTGTGCCTTCGAATCAGTGGGTGTTTCGTCCTTTAATCACTAAACACCCTCATCAAAGGTGGCCAGCTAAAGGGTGATCAAGCCATAGCTTGTGTCCCATGCCCAATTAAGCCAAGATTTTTGTCAGGTCATTGTTGATTGTTTCCCACTCTCTCTTTTCAACAGCTTTGGGCCACTTCACACTCGGTCTGTGCCCTTTGATCTTTTCCTCTTTTAGAGGTCTCTGTGGTTGCGTGAGTTCACCCACCGGCATTTCTGTGCTTGTGTTATCCTCCTCGGTTACAGGGGTGCTGATGCTCTGCGAACTTTGGTTTGCGTCCCGTCGCTGTGCTTCATTCGACTGATTTGACTGGCTGCTTCGTAAGAAGTACTGGTCAACGCGAGGTCCCTGTCTCTGCTCTCCCAAGCACCTTTTCCTCCCTTGATATATATATAAAATAAATATTGAAATATAAATGTTGAAACATAAATGGCATCGACATACAATTGAATGTAAAATAGAAGAACATATTGGAGAAAGCACTAGCCAATACAGTACTGCCATACAGTAACAGTACTGCCATACAGCCCTAATATCACATTTCAAGATATCTTTGGACACAAATTGTTCAATATTTTATCAGGCTGACTTGAAATATTATACACAACATTTTGCTGTGTGGCAATAATGTTTGGATTCTGAAGGGCATTTATACAAAATAGGTAGTCGAGACACTGTATTAATAACACTATGCATTTGAATCCCATTTTCAGCTTCCATCTAAGATATTAATTTCCCTCCACAAGGGGGCGGACATGTAACGTTTCCAAAATGGGATAGTATTGTCCATGTAACGTTTCCAAAATGGGATAGTATTGTCCATGTAACGTTTCCAAAATGGGATAGTATTGTCCATGTAACGTTTCCAAAATGGGATAGTAATTGTCCATGTAACGTTTCCAAAATGGGATAGTATTGTCCATGGAACGTTTCCAAAATGGGATAGTATTGTCCATGTAACGTTTCCAAAATGGGATAGTATTGTACATGTAACATTTCCAAAATGGGATAGTATTGTACATGTAACATTTCCAAAATGGGATAGTATTGTACATGTAACATTTCCAAAATGGGATAGTATTGTACATGTAACGTTTCCAAAATGGGATAGTATTGTCCATGGAACGTTTCCAAAATGGGATAGTATTGTCCATGTAACGTTTCCAAAATGGGATAGTATTGTCCATGTAACGTTTCCAAAATGGGATAGTATTGTACATGTAACGTTTCCAAAATGGGATAGTATTGTACATGTAATGTTATGCCCCCTTGTGAGTTATTAATAGTATTGCATGCTGTAGCAGGCTATACAAAGAGGAAGACCTCCATTGACGATTCAGTTCATTGTAACATCTCGTCTGGACAGGTCACCGTCCGTAGTTAGTTAGTTTGTTAGTTAGTTAACGTTAGTAGTTCATTATCACAAAAGTGAGAACTGCTCTAGATTGGAAACTTACGTTAATGAGTGTAAAGCCATGTTGGCTTTATGGAAACGATATACAATAGATGGGAAATAATATATTTGAGGGAAATAATCCAAACCTAGTTCTGCCAAGTTAGGACATAACTTTATCTAGCTAGATAACGGTACTGTACTGGAGCTCATACAACGCCGACGGTTAAACCCGGCTTTCTAATATTTACGGTAATTAACTAGAGTAACGTTATGGAAGATATTCACAGAAAACCATCATTGTCTTCGTTATTCATTATTAGTATGTTATATTAGAATTATAAATTATTTCGATATATATTCAGAGCCAAACATCAACCCAACTGAACCTTTTTAACTTGTTGTCTCATCCAAACTTGTTCCCATCGTTTTCAGTCGTAATTGCAAAGTTCCCGGAAGAAGTCCAGCAACAACGGAGGTTCCTCGATGAAACCACCTTCTAACAAGTTATTTGAAGAACCTTTTGGGGCTGTTTTTCATTGACCAAGAACCCTACGGTTCTTAGGGGATCTGAGAACAACTCCAGTTGAACCCTTACTTTTTAGAGTTGTAGTCGGCTCTATTTACTCTCTGATTCAACATGATGATTAACATCAACGATCAAGTTAGCTGCTGCTGCTCCAATACAGTATGAGGTGAGACGGTAAACTGATGTTGAATCATAATGAGTAAGTTAATTAAAATTAATTTGTGAAACTGTTAAAAAATAGTATATGGCATATTAAATATATTATGCTATTGTTATCATATTAAATATATTACGCTATTGTTGTCATAGAAACATCATGGAATATTGTACATCATATTAAATATATTACGCTATTGTTATCATATAGAAACATCATGGAATATTGTACATCATATTAAATACTGCTATGCGGATGACACACAGCTGTTCATTTCAATGAAACATGGTGAAGCCCCAAAATTGCCCTCGCTAGAAGCCTGTATTTCAGACATAAGGAAGTGGATGGCTGCCAACGTTCTACTTTAAAACTCGGACAAAACAGAGATGCTTGTTCTAGGTCCCAAGAAACAAAGAGATCTTCGGTTGAATCTGACAATTAATCTTTAATGGTTGTACAGTCGTCTCAAATAAAACTGTGTAGGACCTCGGCGTTACTATGGACCCTGATCTCTCTTTTGATGAACATATCAAGATTGTTTCAAGAACAGCTTTTTTCCATCTACGTAACATAGAAAAAATCAGAAACTTTCTGTCCAAAAATGATGCAGAAAAATTAATCCATGCTTTTGTTACTTCTAGGTTAGACTACTGCAATGCTCTACTTTCCGGCTACCCGGATAAAGCACTCTGCCGTGGCAGAGATCTTTGTGGGCTATACTCGGCCTTGTCTCAGGAGGGTAAGTTGGTGGTTGTGGGGGCTGTGCTTTGGCAAAGTGGGTGGGGTTATATCCTTCCTGTTTGGCCCTATCAGTGGGTATCATGGTCTCCTGACCCCTCCTGTCTCAGTCTCCAGTATTTATGCTGCAGTAGTTTATGTGTCGGGGTCAGTTTGTTATATCTGGAGTATTTCTCCTGTCTTATGCGGTGTCCTGGGTGAATTTAAGTATGCTCTCTCTAATTATCTCTTTCTTTCTCTCTCTCGGAGGACCTGAGCCCTGGGACCATGCCTCAGGACTACCTGGCATGATGACTCCTTGCTGTCCCCAGTCCACCTGGCCGTGCTGCTGCTCCAGTTTCAACTGTTCTGCCCTATGGGACTCCCATTATGCACACAATGCCCCATAAAGAGATTTTTGCAAATGTATTTACTTAGGTATTCAGACCCTTTGCTATGAGACTCGAAATTGATCATCCTTGAGATGTTTCTACAACTTGATTGGAGTCCACCTGTGGTAAATTCAATTGATTAGACATGATTTGGAAAGGCACACACACAGTTGACAGTGCATGTCAGAGCAAAATCCAAGCCATAACGTCAAAGAAATTGTCCAGAGAGCTCTGAGACAGGATAGTGTCGAGGCACAGATCTGGGGAAAGGCACCAAAAAATGTCTTCAGCATTGAAGGTCCCACAGAACACAGTGGCCTCCATCATTCTTAAATGGAAGAAGTTTGGAACCACCAAGACTATTGTTAGAGCTGGCCGCCTGGCCAAACTGAGAAATCGGCGGAGAAAGGCTTTGGTCAGGGAGGTGAACATGAACCCGATGTTCACTCTGACAGAGCTCCAGAGTTCCTCTGTGGAGATGGGAGAACCTTCCAGAAGGACAACCATCTCTGCAGCACTCCACCAATCAGGCCTTAATGTAGCAATGATTAAATTGTCAAGACTGATTTCAATGGACAATTCTGTGAACTGTTCTGTGAAAGGTGTTGGCTAGAGATGACATGCAAGGAGCTTGCAGGGATTTGTAGTCTTGCATGTCGTCTTCTTTGATGCTAATTAGCATTTAAGAATCCGAGAGTAAAGAGACACAAATATATTGATACAAGTATTTGTATTTACTATGGATCCCCCATTAGTTCCAGCCAAGGCAGCAGCTACACTTCCTGGGGTTTAGGATGGATCCCCATTAGTTCCTGCCAAGGCAGCAGCTACTCTTCCTGGGGTTTATTATGGATCCCCATTAGTTCCTGCCAAGGCAGCAGCTACTCTTCCTGGGGTTTATGATGGATCCCCATTACTTCCTGTCAAGGCAGCAGCTACTCTTCCTGGGGTTTATGATGGATCCCAATTAGTTCCTGACAAGGCAGCAGCTACTCTTCCTGGGGTTTATTATGGATCCCCATTAGTTCCTGCCTAGTAAGAAGTAAGGTCAGGGAGCGTGCCAGCCTGCCTGAACCTCCCCTTTCGAGCAAAAGGTGTAAATAATGGGTTGTGAATTAAAATATATTAATGATGGGTTATGAACTAACAGGTATAAATGATGGGTTATGAATTAACCCACCCCCTCCAGGCATTTTAGTACATTCAGGATTTCTTAAGGTCCATGTGTAATGTATTTGGTTATACCTTTCTCTCTCTCTCCATCTCTTCTTTAACAAGCAGCTATGTTGTTGTCACTCTCTCTCTCCAGTCAATAATCAGTTATCCCTCAACACCCTTTACACATGTACTGTACTGGAATTATCCCTCTACACTTGTACTGTACTGGAATTATCCCTCTACACTTGTACTGTACTGGAATTATCCCTCTACACTTGCACTGTACTGGAATTATCCCTCTACACATGTACTGCACTGGAATTATCCCTCTACACATGTACTGTACTGGAATTATCCCTCTACACATTTACTGTACTGGAATTATCCCTCTACACCATGTACTGCACTGGAATTATCCCTCTACACATGTACTGCACTGGAATTATCCCTCTACACATGTACTGTACTGGAATTATCCCTCTACACTTGTACTGTACTGGAATTATCCCTCTACACTTGCACTGTACTGGAATTATCCCTCTACACATGTACTGCACTGGAATTATCCCTCTACACATGTACTGTACTGGAATTATCCCTCTACACATTTACTGTACTGGAATTATCCCTCCAAACCATGTACTGCACTGGAATTATCCCTCTACACATGTACTGTACTGGAATTATCCCTCTACACATTTACTGTACTGGAATTATCCCTCTACACATTTACTGTACTGGAATTATCCCTCTACACCATGTACTGCACTGGAATTATCCCTCTACACATGTACTGCACTGGAATTATCACATTGGCTGGCAAACACTTGCTGTTTTGTGTAATTGGTTACATTTCAGTCACGTGTGCACAAGGGAGAGGTGGTGTCTGATGTCTGCAGCAATCATTCTCTGTGAATATCAGCAGTGGTAATGATTGTGGAATATGTAGTTAATTTCATGAGAGCAACATGATAATTAATGATTTCTGAACAACCATTTTTTATTTAATGTCTTAAGAATATCTTATCAACTTTATTTCACTTGGTGAAGTTTCATTATAGAGAACATAACATGACAATACATGACATCTAATTAGCTGAATATGATTATGGACTAACAGTCTAACAGTTTGAAGGACACAACTCATATTATTCTGGTTAAACAGCGAGAGACTCGTTGATTATGGACTAACAGACTAACAGTCTGAAGGTCACAACTCATGTTATTCTGGTTAAACAGTGAGAGACTTGTTGATTATGGACTAACAAACGAACCAGAATAACATGTGTTGTGTCCTTCAGACTGTTAAACAGTGAGAGACTAGTTGATTAAAGAGTGGATATTATTTTACAATTAGGAAATAATGTGTCATTTTTTACTCGTACCTCAGCCAGCATTGTGAATGGTGTCTGAGGCAGTGACAAACTAGACTATGACAGTAAATCTCATTTCTTAGGTGTTTTTAGTCATGCATGAAAGGTCTGGGGTGGTTCTGTGGTAATAATTTTCTGACCATGGAATACATTTCTGGCCATGCTGGCAGGGTCTGAATCAAACCCAATGGGAGGGAAGATTGGTCAAGAGGGTGATGATTATTGTTGTTCTACTGCCTGATTGTTATACAACAACACTGTTTACAAATCCTTTGTTAAAGAACAAGAAGACCCGCACACTGTTTATAAATCCTTTGTTAAAGAACAAGTTGTTGTTTGGGTCTCACTGCTTTGCTTTAACTTGGCCAGGTAGCAGTTGTAAACTTGTTCTCAACTGGCCACCTGGTTAAACCATCATTATGACATCGTGGCCATCTGGTTAAATAAAGGTAAAGCAATTTATAAAAAATATATACATTTACAACATTAACAATGTCTATGTGACAGGTTAAAGGACATATTCATAGCCTGTTATACATTGAAAAGTATGAGTAAGTTCATAGTATGTGAGGATCTTAAAACATCTAAGGTTAAAATATGCATTCAGTATTAGTTGATAGAGATTGATAACATTCATATAATTGTGTTAAAGTTCAAATCTGTCAAAGGGTACGAATTGTGAGAGTAATGTGTAAACGTTATATTGATTACTTTATTTTGTGGTGCCTAAAAGTGTTAATCTGTGATCTACGAAATGCTTTTAATCTATGAGCCGGAGATCGATTGCTCTGGTCTCCACCCATATTCCTGGGGTCTTTTTCTCATTGAACTAAATGTTGACTTGAGAATACAACACCGTATCACTCTCGTGATTATTTCTCCCCTGTTTTCAGGGGCGTAACATTTTTGGAGGCTCCGCTGAGATTGCTGCTCAGATGTCCAGTTTCCACACCCTGGTCGCTGAATTCCGAGCCAGCTAAATCTCCACATAACAACTCAGGCAGGCTGCAGTGAGGAAAGTGTTGCTGTTTGGAGGAAGTTGGAAGTTAGTGGTTAAGTACGTGTCAACTGAGGCCATTGATCGACCATCAGAGACAGTAAGGACCATCTAATTCAGAGTCAACTCCTGCACAGTAAAAGTTCCTCCTGTTCTGTCAACATGACAAGCGCCTTGGAAGAACTACAGGAAGAGGTAGTAGGAGAATTGCACACCCTGACTAAAGACAAATTACTAGAGATATGTGATTTCCTTGAAATATCAGGCGAACAGAGAAGAGATGTTAAAGATAAATCCCGCATATCATTAATGACTCGCATTATGATGTTCCTTGGAAGAGAGGAAGTCACAGAGTTAGAAGATGGCGGCATGTCGGAATTGTTGCTACTTAAAGACGAAATGACAGAGATGATCAGTGGCAGAGATAACAAAACAGGGCAAATTGACCATGATATTGAACCAGCTGGAACACATCACAGAATAGAGGAACTGAGAACTGTAACCCCACAACAAGGGGCGGAACTGAGCAGATTACTGCAGCCAAAGTCAGTGATTCTCTGCGTCAGCCCCAACACCATGCCAATCTTCAGGGAGCGTGCCGCTCTCACCCAATGCACAGCCCAGCTCATACTGGCGCAAAGAGTTTAAAATTTCTGGTCAGATAGGTGAACCGGGCCAAAAGAAAAACAGATTTTTTCCAGCCTTGCCCATCAGATTAAAAATGGACTTAACAGAGGATATCCTGAGGTAGAAATAGTAGACGCAGTAGTCAGGGCTATTTCTCCAGGCTCACAGCTACGCAGCTACTTGGAAGGTAAACCCCAGCTAACTCTTCCCACACTTAGATGTATCCTGCGTTCCCACTTCCAAGAGAAGAGTGCAACAGAGCTTTACAAACAGCTAGCTTCAGAAGCACAGCATAGCAAGGAGACCCCTCAAAGCTTCCTGATGCGCGTTTTAGATTTGAGGCAAAAAGTACTGTTTGCATCCCAGGAGTCAGAATCAGGGCTTAAGTATGACCCTGCTCTAGTCCAGAGCATGTGTTTACACACAGTCCTTACGGGTCTCCAGAGTGACAGTATCAGGATAGACATGCAGCCTCTCCTGCTAGAGAGCGAAACATCAGATGAGGTTTTGCTAGAGAAGCTTAACATTGCTTGTGCTAATGAGAGAGAAAGACGAAACAAAAAGCGGTTTAATGCCCCACAGCCTGCTACAACTGTAAGTGTAGTCCAGTTAGAGGATATGCCATCTGCAAAGTGTCCTGTGAAGGAAGCCAAAGCTACGATACCCGCAGAACTGTTAACAGAGTTAGCTGAACTTAAGACAGGTATAGCTTCTCTAAAAGGTCTCAGTGCAGAGATTGCTCAGATTAAGGAGACATTACAGCAGCCTATGTTTCAGTCACAGCCTTGTGCCTATGCCCCACCCCCAGTTAGGAGGCCAGATAGGGACCCCCAGCCACCTGTTTCCCAGCAGCAGTATTACAGCAACTACAGTCGGTCCCAAGCACTTGACCCTGCACAGCATCAATATGCACCTAACCGGTATACCAACCACTCTGCTCAAGCTCCAAGGAGGTGTTTTGTCTGCCAGCAGGCCAGAACAGATGCACGCTGCACACACTGCTTCCGATGTGGGAGTGGAGAACATTTTCAAGCTGGATGTAAAATTCGGGGAGCCAGACCATCAAGGGAGGCCCCTTTAAACGGAAACGGGTTACCGCTGAGGGACGAGTGTTAACCGTAGCTACCAAAAAGTCCCAGAAATGTGCAAATTGTGCCAGAGAAGAGTCATTTGAGAACCTGAAACAATGTTCATCATGTAAAGAGACACTGTACTGTTCCAAAGTATGTCAAAACCAACATTGGACTAAACATAAGGAAAAATGCACTCACCTGAAAAGTGACTCTACCAGTGAAAGGTTTTCCTGCACAGAGGAAAATGCCCACTCCTTACCATCCCTAGCTCAAGGTTGCCACCCCGTAAGGTCACCTCGCTAGTCGGCAGACAGTGCCTTATTGAGTGTCACCTGAATCGCCACCACCTCCAAGCTTTATGGGACACAGGCTCTCAGGTATCGGTCATTGATGAACGATGGAAAGAGGAATCTCTCCCAAACGCAAGGCTGAGAGATGTTTCAGAAATCTTGGACTCACCTGATGATCTAAGGTTGACTGCAGCAAATGGGACTGAAATGCCGTACCTGGGATGGATTGAAACAACTTTTCGTCTAGCCTCTGAAACTGACCAAACAAAGGAACTGATCATCCCAGTGCTGGTAATGAAAGGCTGTCACCTATCTCATCCCATCATAGGTTTCAATGTTATCGAGCACATCCTGACAATGACCGAAAAGACTAAACTATACAGTACAGTAAAAACAGCTTTCCCAAGCCTCAAAAGAAACAAGGTGAGGGCTTTTATACAGGCTGTTAGCGCAGAACAGACAGATGAATACGCAGTGAAAACCAAGAAAGAGAAGGTTGCTGTACCAAAACACAGTAGCATTCAGATTGAGTGCCGTGTAGTTTCCCAGCCTTTCAAAGATGACATGACAATGCTTTTCCAGCCAGACCTGAACCCGCAGTGGCCAGATGACCTTGAGTTCTTTGACACACTAGTCAGAGTCAGTAAAGGTGTTTTTCCAGTTATCCTGCTTGATGTCTCTAACCCCACTGACCACGACATTGCCCTGCTAGGACGCACAATAATCGGTACAGTACAAACCATTATGACTGTGTTACCTGCCCAAGTCTTTGAAAAAACTGTCACCTCAGCCACAGTGAATCACACCAGCGTTCGAACCCCATGTACTGCTACTGAACAGTGGGATCCACCAGTAGATTTAACTCACCTAACCGAAGAACAGAGAGAGGTTGTTAGGCAAATGCTTAGAGAAGAGTGTCACTCCTTCTCCAGATCAGACAATGACATTGGCTGCATTGAACGATTGAAAATGACTATTTCTCTAAAGGACTCTGAACCAGTAAAGCGCACATACATGTCAGTGCCCAGGCCACTGTATCAGGAGATGAAGGGTTACATTTATGACCTCATAGTCCAGGGCTGGGTTAGGAAGTCAAACTCTTCATATTCCTCACCTGTCGTGTGCGTTCGTAAGAAGGACGGGACCCTCCGGTTGTGTATAGATTACAGAGACCTGAACAGAAAGACACATCCCGACCGCCAGCCCATCCCTCGGGTCCAAGACATCATGGACAGTTTAGGTGGTAATTCCTGGTTCTCCCTCTTAGATCAGGGGAAAGCGTATCACCAGGGGTTCATCTCTGAAGAAAGCAGACCACTGACAGCATTTGTGACACCGTGGGGACTCTATGAGTGGATACGTATGCCATTCGGCCTCATGAACGCTCCTGCAGCTTTTCAGCGGTGTATGGAGGAGTGTTTGGAAGGGCTCCGGGATAACATCTGCATTCCTTATCTGGACGACACGCTAGTTTTCAGTAAAACATTCAACAGCCATGTGAATGATGTGCGAAAAGTTTTGCAGCGTCTCAGAGAGTATGGCATTAAACTCAAACCAAGTAAGTGTGATCTCTTTAAACCCCAGGTCCGTTATTTGGGCAGAATAGTGTCTGCAGAGGGCAGCCGAGTTGACCCAGCCGATTTTGAAGCAGTAAGAGCATTGAAAGAAATCAGACCAGAGACTGTGGGCCAGCTCAGAAAAATGCTTGGTTTACTCACTTACTACAGACAGTACATCAAAGACTTTTCTAGGAGTGCCAGCTGCCTGTATGACCTCCTGAAAGCAGATTCAGAGAAATTACCTGACCACCCACGGAAAACAAAAACAAAGAAAGTAAGTCATGTGGTGCCCTCAAACAAGCCAATCCTGTGGACTGACCAGCATCAACAGGCACTTGAACAGCTGATTGAGTGTTTGCTTCACCCACCAGTTTTAGGTTTCCCTGATTTCACTCAGCCATTTGTTGTACACACTGATGCGTCACACCAAGGCTTGGGAGCAGTTCTTTATCAAAAGCAAGAGGGGAAGCTTAGGGTCATTGCTTATGGCTCTCGAACCTTAACAGCAGCTGAGAAGAACTATCACTACCACTCGAGCAAGCTAGAATTTCTAGCTCTAAAATGGGCAATCACTGATAAGTTCCATGACTATTTGTACTATGCTCCCACCTTCACTGTATACAGCGATAACAACCCGCTCTGCTACATTCTGTCTACTGCAAAACTGAACGCAACCACTTCCAGGTGGGTTGCAGACTTGGCTGATTTCCACTTTACAATAAAGTACAGGCCAGGCAGAGAGAACGGTGATGCAGATGCTTTGTCAAGGATGCCACTGGATGTAGAGTCACTGATGAGAGAATGTTCTGAGGAGCTTCCACCAGACACCATCGCCGCCACGATACAAGCAGTTGAGGTACAGAAAGAGGCTGTTGTACCTTGGTCATTTTCAGCTGCATCTATGTCAGTATCAGCTGAAGGTGAGACAACCACTGCAACAACCAGCTCGATCCCAAAAGATGGGATTAGAGAAGCACAAGAATCTGATCCAGTCATCCGTCCTGTGCTCAATTTCAAACTGTCGGGTTCCAAACCGCCAGTTAAAGAGCAAAAGAAATTCAGTCCAAAGACAAAATGCCTATTCAGAGAATGGGACAAATTGACAATAGACAGTGATGGCATTTTGTACAGAATCACTACAGCCCGCAAGCAGTTAGTTCTACCAGAGCAGTACAAAGGTAAAGTGATGGAAGAGTTGCACAATAACATGGGACACCAAGGTACTGACCGCACTGTATCACTAGTACGTGACCGCTTCTTCTGGCCATATATGCAATCTGACATCGAGCACTATGTGACTAAAACTTGTAGCTGTGTCAAGCAGAAAAGGCCAGCCCATGCAACAAGAGCTCCTCTGACAAACATTGTGACAACACAGCCATTTGAACTGGTATGTATAGACTTCCTTCATCTCGACAGATGCAAAGGAGGATATGAGTACATCCTCGTGATTGTTGATCATTTTACACGTTTCACTCAAGCCTACGCCACCACATCAAAGTCAGGTAAAACTGCTGCAAATCTCATCTTCAATGATTTTGCCCTGAAGTTTGGGTTCCCGTCCCCGCATCCACCATGACCAAGGGGAGAATTTGAAAATCAGTTGTTCCATCAGTTAAAGAAACTCAGTGGCATGGCGGGGTCCAGGACAACACCCTATCACCCGATGGGAAACGGTCAAGCGGAACGCATGAACAGAACATTGTTGCAAATGTTAAAGACACTAACTGAGACACAAAAGTCAAATTGGAAGGAGTCTCTGAACAAACTGGTTTATGCCTATAACTGCACCCGTTGCGAAGTGACTGGCTATTCACCATTTTATCTTCTGTTTGGGAGATCACCCAGGCTTCCAGTTGATATGCTCTTTGGATTGTGCACAGAGGCAGGTTCCAGTAACCAGCGAGAATACGTGGAGAACTGGAAACGAGGGATGGAAGAAGCATACGCCATTGCAAATGAAAATGCTCAGAAAGCCGCTGAAAGAAGTAAGAAGTACTATGACACTAAAGTTAGGAGTTCAGTGCTACAGCCTGGCGAGCGAGTTCTGATTAAAACCTGACACCAAGAGGAGGACCAGGAAAACTCCGTAACTATTGGGAAGATACAATTCACACAGTGGTGAGACAAATGGGTTCAGACCTGCCGATTTATGAATTGAGACCAGAAAAGGGTAGGGGACGCTCCAGGGTCCTGCACAGAAATCTGCTCATGTCCTGTGACCACTTACCTTTTGAGACACAACCAGAAATGACCAAAGTGGACAAAAGTCAGAAAACGAGGAGACACCAGCCTGCATCACAGACTCTAGATTCTGATGAAGACAGTGGGGATGAATATGACCTTCATCATGATCCGCTACAGGTTCCCACATCTCCTACAGTACCTGAGGAGAGGAATGCTGAACCAGCGAGAGAGTGGGAACACAGACCCCCAACAGTGAAACAGACAGTTGCAGTGCCAGTCCCTTATACACTACCAGCACAGCCTCTTGTTGAAAAGCGGCTGGAGGAGACAACAGTTAAAGACCTACCTGCTGAGGAGATTAACTTGCCTGCTGAAAATTTGCCTGATGATCGTCCACCAAGTGCCTTTCCTTCATATACTGATGCTGCTGAACCTGAGGAACCAGCCTACCAGCTGCCACAAAGAGAGAGACACCCTCCAAGACGTATCACCTATGATCAGCTTGGTATCCCTTCCTGCTACAGTATACAGCCACAGCCACAGTTGTTCCCTGTCTACTCTGCACCAGGACTGGTTCCATGGCTGCCATCACTACATCAATGTTACTTTCAGCCACCTTACATGTATGGGCTTCAGCAAACATGAGGCTACAGAGTTGACATGTTTGACCATGGACTACTGTCAGATTTCACAGACTGTCAAAAGAGACAATTTACAGACTATGCATATAGATCATTAAAATTGATGGACTGTTGATCAATAGTATGAGAAAATACTGCTTATGTTATATAGCTGGTCAACAGATATGGACTGTGAATATAACTTGTTAGTTATATTTGAACTGTGACCCGTGACTTCTGCTCAAGTACTACCTTACAGAAGAGGATTTTCTAGGTCCAGTGCATACGAACTGTTGAAGAAGACAATGTTGGTAATGTTGGGACAACATTTATTTTGTCGGGGAGAGTGTGACAGGTTAAAGGACATATTCATAGCCTGTTATACATTGAAAAGTATGAGTAAGTTCATAGTATGTGAGGATCTTAAAACATCTAAGGTTAAAATATGCATTCAGTATTAGTTGATAGAGATTGATAACATTCATATAATTGTGTTAAAGTTCAAATCTGTCAAAGGGTACGAATTGTGAGAGTAATGTGTAAACGTTATATTGATTACTTTATTTTGTGGTGCCTAAAAGTGTTAATCTGTGATCTACGAAATGCTTTTAATCTATGAGCCGGAGATCGATTGCTCTGGTCTCCACCCATATTCCTGGGGTCTTTTTCTCATTGAACTAAATGTTGACTTGAGAATACAACACCGTATCACTCTCGTGATTATTTCTCCCCTGTTTTCAGGGGCGTAACATCTACACTGTATTTCTGATCAATTTTATATTATTATAATGGACAAAAAAGTGCTTTCTTTAAAAACAAGGACATTTCTAAGTGACCACAAACTTTTGAACAGTAGTATACATCTACATACATCTACATATTGTTACACCATGTAGGAGCAGTATAGACCTAGTCTGTTCATTATATACATCTACATGATGTATTGTTACACCATGTAGGAGCAGTATAGACCTAGTCTGTTCAATATGTACATCTACATGATGTATTGTTACACCATGTAGGAGCTGTATAGACCTAGTCTGTTCATTATATACATCTGCATGATGTATTGTTACACCATGTAGGAGCAGTATAGACCTAGTCTGTTCATTATATACATCTACATGATGTATTGTTACTCCATGTCAGAGCAGTATTGACCTACAGTAGCTGGCTACTTATTGAGATTTAGTTTGACTTAAGGAAACTGCCTTTTATTCGCACTAATCAATGAACACATTCCTGTCTTTGTATGTCTCAATATAATAGTTTTATTTTATTAAATCCATTTCAAATAATCTTTGTCTGAAAATACAACATGATCCTCAGCTGCGTTTCCCCTCCAGTCAGCAGACGGCGATGTGCGTCTTTCAGACGACGCTGCCAGCGTGACGTAATATCTAGTGGACGGTTCTTCAGAAACAGCTCGTCAACCACCTCGGTAGCTTGTTAGCCAACATAGCCGAAAGATTCAAGCTATTTATACGCTTTCGGTGTGTATTACCTACTGTGTTTTAGACACACTTCTCTCTTATGTTCTTCTTAACCGATTTAATATAATATTACGTTATTTTTTATTAGTCAGCTATAGTAGCTGGCTGGTTAAGTTAGCACTAGTCTAGTCGCTAATGATATCTAGCTAGCTAACATCCCCGAACATGAGCTCCCTAAGTTTCTCCCCTCCTGTTAAAGAAGAGGAGGTATGCTGGACGGAGAAAGAAGCTGTGGGTCTGAACATTGTCGTGAAAGAGGAGAAGGAAGAGGAGGATGTCACAGTAAAACAAGAAGTAGAGGGTGAGGCTGTTACAGTGAAAGAAGAAGAGAAATACGTTTTTGGAATGAAGGATGAAGAAGGGGAGATCACTGTCACATTAGAGGAGGTCAAAGAAGAGAAGACTGGAGAACTGATTAACACCAGTAAATACAGTGAGTACTATCTTATAAAACAGGGACATTGATCTGATTATCACCAGTAACTACAATGAGTACTATCTTATAAAACAGGGGCAAAAACTCTGCAGTTGTTGAACTAATGTGTGATTTTTAAAAAGGCGTTCTACACTTGAATATATTTTTGTACTGTATGACGTCCTCCAGTGATTTAAAAAAAAAACTTTTCCTGTTGAAAAGTGTCCTATATATATATACAGTAAAGTATAAACACACTAAAGGGAAACAAATAAATGTTTTGAGCAAAATAGTTTTTTTTTTTTAGACAACTGCAAACAAGGAGTGAGTGATGTCTTAGTTAAGGCATTCAATGAGTTGGCTAATGGTAAGTCGTGATGTCATCCAATGGGCAACTGACCTTCATGTGAATATTCATTATTCTTTTAAAAATCTTTCCTGTTCTGTTACATTGGTTGTTGATCATTGCTAGAAAGCCATTTTCAAGTTTTGCCATAGACTTTCAAGACGATTTAAGTCCAAACTGTAACTAGGCCACTCAGGAACATTCAATGTCATCTTGGTAAGCTCTTCCAGTGTAGATTTGGCCTTGTGGTTTAGGTTATTGTCATGTTAGTACAGTTTTTTTTTTGTATTCAGATCTCTGAAATGCACTCTTCCTATGTAACATTTAGTGGCTCCTTATATTATGCTGGGAAAACAGTTTTCATGGGCACAGAAATCCTAAATCATGTAAGAGTTTGCAAAATCCAATGGTTCTAACCGAGAGTCACCTTAACTTTATTGACAACACCCAAATTGATACTGTCATTTTTCAATAATTACACACTATACTTAATATTGTAGCTGTTTAGTTACAGTCACATGTTCAACAATCATCAGCTGATCCAGGAAATCATTTTCTGAATGCCAGTCAAATGACAAACATCACGACATGCAACAACAACCAAAGTGCTTCTTCATTCATTACTCTGGTAAAGACAGTTATGCTGTGCTCTACTTTGGATCCAACATCCCTAACAAAATGGTGTTTATAATGTTATTGTCTGCTTGATTTACTGTAAGATCTCGTTTGTTTGTTTGGACACAGAGATACTTAGCTCAGTATGTGTAGAGAACTGATCCTTGATGGATAGGCTATTGTACAACACAAATAGCTATTTTCCTTTATTCAGGACATTTAGAATGACAACTCATTACAGAGTAACCTATAGTGGGATTATTCACAAAATTATCTGGGGATCAGGTTATGAAATGTCATGACAAAGACATTTTAGTTTCCATGTTTCACCTGAAATGTTAAATTATTTATAGTCCTAGGTCTATGTTGTTGTTAGGTGAAGTTATGGGTCCTGCAGTAGGTGAAGTTATGGGTCCTACAGTAGGTCTATGTTATTGTTAAGTGAAGTTATGGGCTAATGTGTACAAACCCTCATTGTCAGGCTGATTGCAAAGCTAGCCAAAGAGCATTTTACTGGTTGAAAAGTTTTTAAAGCCCACTACTTTTATGATTTTCTTCATTGGCAAGATTAGCAAACGCCGACACTCCACATCCAAGTATATCTGACCAAATTATGAGAGCCAAGCATTGTAAATGTAGAATTCCGTAAAGTCAGTGTGGAAGAGGTGAAAAAAATGTTTATCAAGCCACTGGGGTCTTACAATCTAGATGGAAAATTACTGAGGATAATAGCGGACTACATTGCGACTCCTATTTTCTGTATCTTTAATTTAAGCCTACTAGAGAGCGTGTGCCCTCAGACCTGGAGGGAAGCTAAAGTCATTTGACATGTGCTATGCTCTGCATAGTTAGCTCCTGGTAAAACGTTGCACTTATTCAGCCATTCTGTGACCAAAAACAAGCTACATATGGACAGTACCAAAATAAACTGACTCTGGAAATGACAAAGCGCCTCGTAACCTTGCTGGAAATGGGACAAACGGACACCTTGTGTGGTAACAGACTGGGACGATTTGTAATCAAATTTAATTCCCAGGAACGGGGTTCAAATGAACCACAGAGACTGTGTGGGATAATAACATGGCCGTGTCCAACCCTGCTTGCTCCCTCGACTCCACTACCATCCACAATGTCCAACAGGGCCCTTAACCTGTATCACTAGAAACTTCATAGTGAGCTACAGGTAGGAATCAGCAATGAATCCCAATAATGAGCCACCTATGGGATGGGTAACCCTTTGTGGACAAATCTCTCAACGTATTACTGCTACCCTGGGGAGATTGATATACCCCTTGAACACCGGTTCCGACCTTCGTCGGATGTGGCAGAGCTTGCCACATCAGACTACAAAGGGAAGCACAGCCGATAGCTGCCCAGTGACACGAGCCTACCAGGCGAGCTAAATTACTTCTATGCTCGCTTCAAGGAAAGTAACACTGAAACATTTATGACAGCATCAGCCGTTCCGGACGACTTTGTAATCCCGCTCTCCGCAGCCGATGTGAGTGAGACCTTTAAACAGGTTAACATTCACAAGGCCACAGACCAAGAGGACTCCAAGCATGTGCTGACCAACTGGCAAGTGTCTTCACTGACGTTTTCATCCCCTGTCTGAGTCTGTAATACCAAGATGTTTCAAGCAGACCACCATAGTCCCTGTGACCAAGAACACTAAGGTAACCTGCCTAAATGACTACCGACCCGTAGCACTCATGTCTGTAGCCATGAAGTGCTTTGAAAGGCTGGTTGTGGCTCACATCAACACCATTATCCCAAAAACCCTAGACCCACTCCAATTTGCATACCGCCCCAACAGATCCATCAGATGATGCAATCTCTATAACACTGCACTTTCCCACCTGGACAAAAGGAACACCCATGTGAGAATTCTATTCTTTGACGACAGCTCAGCATTCAACATCATAGTACCCTCAAAGCTCATCACTAAGCTAAGGAACCTGGGACTAAACACTGAGCACGCCCCCATTCTCATCGAAGGGGTTGTAGTGGAGCAGTTGAAAGCTTCAAGTTCCTTGGTATCCACATCCTTGGTGTCCACTTTATAGGCCTACTTAACTGGTGAAGTGTTGAAATCATGCAAACATAATGACGATTCAAATTCTAGATTTGGAATAGAATGTGCAGCACCTTGAATATATTGTTGTTTGACTACCAATTAATAAACCAGGGAGGAATTGCTGACAGAGTAGGAGCATGGTGGAGACAACCAAGAGAGGGAAATCAGGAAGGGAAATGACAGCAAGCAGTGCAGACAAAAGGGATAACAAGTTGGTGAAGCAACAGATGTGCTGGAATGAGAACAATACAGATGGAATGAGAACAATATAGATGCTACTTTGAGAACACAAACTCTCACATCTTTCACAGCAGAGTGAGGGAGTCTATTTTATTTATTTAACCTTTATTTAACCAGGCAAGTCAGTTAAGAACAAATTCTTATTTTCAATGATGGGCATGACTGGAGGAGCAATGGAGGAAGCATTGTGGGATTCTCTTGGCGTGAGTACAGTTGGTGAGACTGAGTGGACAATGGTGAAGAACAGTGGAGTGAAAAAGGCTAAAGTTGGTAATGAACAGCAGTTTAGTGTCGGAGTGGGAATTATCAGCAAGGATGTTTTTGTGGGTGACCCGTTTAACGGTCTCAAAGATGGTGAAGGATGAATTGGGTAAAGTGGAATCGGTTCGTGTGACCGGGAGTGGTATGATACTGATTGTGTGTCAACAGCGCAAAAGGAGAATGCTTTGTGTGGTTTAGGTTAAACATTTCAGGTAGACGCACGTTGATTAAAATGAATGATAGATGGAAGGTTTTACTGTTTTACTGGAAGGTTTTACTACACAGGTTCCTGAACCTGTGTAGGAATCTGAGTAGTACCATTTTTGTTTGAAATTCAGGGTATGGAGTGAATTTGGTTTGTGTTTATTTGTTATTTTACGTAATTAGTATGATTTGTTAATCCCAATTCTTTTTGCGTTCTGGTTATTTTTTTACAACCCCGTACAGTAGGTAGCAGCAATACACCTGATGTGGAGTCTAACAATTAACCTCAGAGAAGAAGACATGGTAGGAACCAAAGTGTTCGTCAGTGTTTCCAGTTGACCCTAATTAGATGTTACATTACATGTTGTTTTCTTACTTCATGTTGCTGGCTAGCTAGCCAACATATTCATACTTCACTTACTCCTTTCTGATAAGATACCCCTGCACAAACATGCTTATCGATGCCTACATCAGCACTGGTACCAGGCAGTATTAGCTAGCTACGATTGCTCTGACTTTTAATACATTTAGCAATCTAGCTAGCCCGCTAACTAGCGATTAGCAGCTAACATTATTTGAGCAACACCTTGCTAAGAAAAGACAATCTTTCACCTTTAACCTCTTTGAACCACCCATCCCGGATCCGGTATATTTGTCATCAGCAACGCTGAATAGCATAGCACAACAGTCAAATAATATTACTAGAAAATATTCATATTCATGAAATCACAAGTGCAATACAGCGAAACACAGTTTAGCCTTTTGTTAATCACCCTGTCGTCTCAGATTTTGAAATTATGCTTCACAGCGAAAGCAATACAAGCGTTTGTAAGTTTATCGATTGCTCGACAAAACAATAAATACACCTAGCATCAGGTAACTTGGTCACGAAAATCAGAAAAGCAATCAAATTAATCGTTTACCTTTGATGATCTTCGGATGTTTTCACTCACGAGACTCCCAGTTAGACAACAAATGTTCCATAAAGATATTTTTTATATCCAAATACCTCCATTAGTTTGGTGATTTATGCCCAGAAATAGCGGTCAGGACAACACAGACAAAAATGTCAAATTATATCCATAATGTCCACAGAAACATGTCAGACGTTTAGGTAGCTAGCTCACATACTGGTACATACTTACAGTACTTTAGGGCCCATAATGTAATTCTTCAGGAAATGGGCATGGCTTCACATCGTTTTCAGATTTGAAGAAAATGGAGGAAAATATGCAGCCGAAGTCCAACGAGAGCGCGGATACAAATGAACTGCTTTAACCTGTTGCTCCTACCCTCTACTTTTTTGAACATTCTGTTAAAAATCGCGCAACATTTCAGCGCCCTGCTACTCATGCCAGGAATATAGTATATGCATTTGCTTAGTCTGTGTGGATAGAAAACACTCAGACGTTTCTAAAACTGGTTAAATCCCTCTCACCCCCCCCCCCCCCCCCTTAAAAGATTTAGATGCACTACTGTTCCACTGGATGTCATAAGGTGAATGCACCAATTTGTAAGTCGCTCTGGATAAGAGCGTCTGCTAAATGACTTAAATGTAAATGTAATAACATAACGTGCGTTACATCGGAAAGCGCAGGAAAACCTGATCACAGAAAATGGAAATAAATATCCTTGCGCCACTTCCAGCAATTGTTCACAGTGAACCGAATTACATAAGACCGAGGTTTCAACTCCCAACGCATCCCCATGTTGTCTAGAGTCTTGTGAATTGAATCAGCTTTGATTCTTGGTTGAACCGAATCAAGGGAACCACTTACCTCCAGTCTCCGCCCAGATCATTTGGAAGAGCTCTCTCCTGAAATTTTTTCCAAGACGACAGCTAATGATTTTTACATCGCCTCCTGATGAATTTTATCGCGTATTAACGTGTACTAATACCTAAAGTTGCATTACAAAAGTATTTCGAAGTGTTTTGTGAAAGTTTATCGTCGACTTTTTGAATTTAAAAAAATTACGTTACGTTAAGAAACACTCTTTTTTCCGTTGATCACACAGTCTACATATAATGATATCTAGGCTATATATGGACCGATTTAATCGAAATAAAGACCCAATAGTGTTTATGGGACATCTAGGAGTGCCAACAAAGAAGATGGTGAAAGGTAATGAATGTTTTCTATTTTATTGTGCGGTTTGTGTAACGCCGAAATGCTAATTATTTTGTTTACGTCCCCTGCGGGTCTTTTGTGGTGTTACATGCTATCAGATAATAGCTTCTCATGCTTTCGCCGAAAAGCATTTTAAAAATCTGACTTGTTGCCTGGATTCACAACGAGTGTAGCTTTAATTCAATACCCTGCATGTGTATTTTAATGAACGTTTGAGTTTTAACTAATACTATTAGCATTTAGCGTAGTGCATTTGCATTTCCAGAGCTCTAGTTGGGACGCAAGCGTCCCGAATAGAGGCAAGAGGTTAAATAATTATGGCAAATGTTGAGCAATGTAATAAAGTAATGACTTTTCAAATAAGTTACGTTACACGTTATGTTAACTACACTATCCTTACAAAACGCATAGCATATCTTTACAGCAGTATGTACCAGTATGTGAGCTAGCTACCTAACGTTAGTTGGCTACTTATACATCAAACTTGCCAGTATAGTAACTATATTCTAACTAACTACCCAATGTTTATTGACTTGATTAGAGCACAGAATAACTGATGAATTTAATAAAGCTCAACACCCGTTGAAATTGTTGCCAGCAGCACATTGTTGTTAGGCTGTTTTCATGTTATCAAGGCAGCAGCTATTCTTCCTGGGGTTTATTATGAATCCCCATTAGATCCTGCCAAGGCAGCAGCTACTCTTCCTGGGGTTTATTATGGATCCCCATTAGTTCCTGCCAAGGCAGCAGCTACTCTTCCTGGGGTTTATTATGAATCCCCATTAGATCCTGCCAAGGCAGCAGCTACTCTTCCTGGGGTTTATTATGGATCCCCATTAGTTCCTGCCAAGGCAGCAGCTACTCTTCCTGGGGGTTTATTATGGATCCCCATTAGTTCCTGCCCAGGCAGCAGCAACTCTTCCTGGGGTCCAGCAAAATTATGGCAGTTAATACAATTTAAAAAACATTACAATACATTCACAGATTTCACAACACACTGTGTGCCCTCAGGTCTCTATTCCACCACTACCACATATCTATAGTACAAAATGCTGTGTATGTATATATAGTGTGTATTTTATCGAGTGTGAGTATGCATGTCTGTGCAGGTGTTTTTTCTTCTTCTTTTTTTAAATCTAATTTTACTGCTGCATCAGTTACTTTATGTGGAATAGAGTTCCATGTAGTCATGGATCTATGTAGTACTGTGTGCCTCCCATAGTCTGTTCTGGACATGTCACAAGAGGTCCTTTCAGTCCCCATGTCTCAGTTCCACCTGGCACCTGAATGTCATCCGATCACTCCAAGTTGCATTAGGTTCAGATCTACCAGGATGGGGCTTTGATATGAAGTTGAAGTCAGAAGTTTACATACACTTAGGTTGGAGTCATTAAAACTAGTTTTTCAACCACTCCACAAAATTGTCTTACCGTCAAACTGTGCCTTTAAACAGCTTGGAAAATTCCAGAAAATTATGTCATGGCTTTAGAAGCTTCTGATAGCCTAATTTACATACTTTTAGTCAATTGGAGGTGTACCTGTAGATGTATTTCAAGGCCTGCCTTCAAACGCAGTGCCTCTTTGCTTGACATCATGGGAAAATCAAAAGAAATCAGCCAAGACCTCGTAAAAAAAAATGTGTAGACCTCCACGAGTCTGGTTCATCCTTGGGAGCAATTTCCAAATGCCTGAAGGTACCACGTTCATGTGTACAAACAATAGTACGCGAGTATAAACAGCATTGGACCATGCAGCCGTCATACCGCTCAGGAAGGAGACATATTCTGTCTCCTAGAGATGAACGTACTTTGGTGTCGAAAAGCGCAAATCAATCCCAGAACAACAGCAAAGGACCTTGTGAAGATGGAGGAAACAGATACAAAAGTATCTATATCCACAGGAAAACTAGTCCTATATTGACATAACCTAAAGGGCCGCTTAGTAAGGAAGAAGCCACAGTTTCAAAACCGCCATAAAAAAGCCAGAGGAGGATGCAGTCTTTGGAGTGAAAGAGAAGGAAGGGGAGATGACTGTCACATTGGAGGAAAAAGAAGAGGTTGGAGATCTGTTTAACACCAGTAAGTACCGTCTCTGCAGTCGTTGAACCAATATGCAGTAAAGGGGTTCTACACTTTAATGTTGTTCTGTAGGAATGGCTGAAGCTACACTGTAACGTGTAGAACGTCAAGAATGGACCATCAACAAAACCTTATAATTGATCAAATGCATCCAATGACAATGCCTGAAATACTGTAGTCCTCAATATCTCTTATTAGATTAGCCCAAGATGTTCTCTTAGAGGGGCAATCAGCAGTTGTTACATCCATTTTGGGACTTATAAATGAATGATATGTACCCATTGTTTCTTGAATAAATCACTTATTTATCAGCAGCCTCATGAGCTTAGTTCAACTGTTGTACCCCACCAGAACCCAAAATGTAAGCTGTTTTTACTCCAATGTTTATCAGTAAATGTAAACAAACACTTTATATCCACAAAGCATGATTAATTGATTTAAATGAGTCTCAAGCATTTAACATTTTCATTTAATTCTTTAAAAAAAATCTAATTTAAAATTCAGTAACATAACAAAAAGTGTAAAAAGGGAAGCGGTCTGAACTTAATGAATGTACTAGGGCCCCAACTTCAAAGATCTTGTGTCAACCAAGAGTCTTTTCTTTCTACCAACCGATTGGTAGAAATGTGTATTTTTCCATATAAAGACACATGTGTTTTTAATTAAATCAACTATATGTACTGAACTGGTCTGATGCTTTAAGGATTCTGTTTGATTAAATAATTAAGACACACAAATGACTCGGGAGCCAGAGATCAAGATAGCCTAACCATCAGAAAAAAACTCTTCCTCCTCCCGTTGCTGCTGGCCTTCGTAAATTCTGATGTTATGCTCCTAAAGTTTCTGATAATAGACTACACCAGCAGTCGTTATGCTCCTAAAGTTTCTGATAATAGACTACACCAGCAGTCGTTATGCTACTATAGTTTCTGGTAATAGACTACACCAGCAGTCGTTATGCTCCTATAGTTTCTGGTAATAGACTACACCAGCAGTCAGCAACCTTTTCCATTTGGTGCCAAGTTATCTGACCATTTTTACTGATCTGGTGCCAGTCTGGTGATTTTCATATTCACATTTTATTGGAACAGTTTAATTTAATTTATAATTGTAATAAGAATTATTATAGTCTTTATCTCAACATCATTCTCTGTGGTTAATCTACATTCTATTTAAATTAAAATGATAAACATTTTTATTGCCGTTGCTAAGTTTAAAAAAAATAACCTACTTGAAGCTCAAAAATGCTAACATTGCAGCCTGCATGTATAAAATATCCTGATAAATAAATATCATGTAAATCTCATTGGCTACACATGGCCTGTCTGCAATGAACTGGAAACATCGGATCAACTATCAACTGGGTCGGCCCAAAACTCGAGATAGCAAGATTGTATAAAATATTCTGGGCCCTCAGTTTCCTGCGCCAGTGAGTTCTCGACCGACGCAGCTGTAGGCTATTTGTGAAAAGGATGAGAAGTAATCAGGTATTTGGACTTTTCCACTGGATCAGTGCATTACGTTTTTCCCTTTCGTGCCGAGTGGTTATCGAAAGGGCGAGAGCTGGAAATATTTTTCAAATACTTTGAGGAACTATTCGCATTTGCAGATGATTTTGATTAGACTTTGATTATTTGCTGTTTGAGGTGAATAAAGCATTACTTTGAGAAGCTCCACAACTCATTAGTGGTGGTGCATTAAGACAATCAGAAATACTATCAGACATTCCCAAATGTGCACATTTATAGGTCTACATTTGCCCTCAGGTCAGATACATTAATCCTACTACTATATGCATAATTAGGTGTGCCTCCTTACTCAACATTGACAGGAGTGGTTCAAACAAAATACAATTAATAAATTCACAAATCTTGCGAAGTAAGGTCTGGGTAGTCTACCAGAGGCCATTTCATTTAGTATCCATTTAGTTCGGCATGGGGAATGATTGTATTATCCCATAGTATGTTTTAACGAAGTTGACCGACTGAAAGGGAGTGTAACTTTATGACTGGATTCGGGCTGAACATTGAGATATTAAAGACATGATAGATCTGACGCAGAGTATATAAAGGAGTGAGATCTGTAGAAAGACAGAGTGGCTGTGGAATGTGCTGGGTGGACGGGAGGAGATCACAGGATTGCTATAGGGGAAGCGGATGGACATCTGTGGATTAGGCGAAGGAGGGGTTGAAGTCAGGTCAGATCCCCTGAAGGGAGTAATAAGGGTTTAGTATCATGTTACCCTCTTCCTGTCGACCCAGAAGATGTAAAGATTGAAGAGAAGGAGGCGTGTCCAAAGTGTGGTATATACACTTGTGATAGTGAGAACATGTTTTTGTCTGAACTACGGCTGTAACGACCCTTTGGGAAGAATTGAATTTGGTTAAGCTTCTCTAGTGTCCGTGAGTTACATACTCTGAAAAATTCGAACCTAACACTATAATTACTGTTCCCTGAAGGAGAGAAACTATTTGCAAAACATGTTTGGCCCCACTCCTTCCTGGGTCGGTGAAGCGGTATTAAATGTAAGGAATAAACCCGAGCCTCGCGCTCATCACCTGAATTCAATAGTATGTTGTACCTAGTTTCCCTCCAACAGGGAACAGTAGTTATAGTCATAACGTTATGCTTGTCATATGAACTTCAACTTAAATAAGGGATCTTGCCGTGGGACAGTTTTTTTGTATTCGGAAATGCACTCGAACTACGTATCATTTAGTGGCTCCTTATGTTACGCTGGGGAAACATTTCTGGGCACAGAAATATTAATAATTTCAGAGTTTGCTATGTCCAATGGTTTTTAACTGAGTCATCTTGCAATCCAAGATGGCGTAGCAGTGTGACGTGTTTGCTGTTGTAAATGTTATGTTTTTTTTGTAATTTTTTGTATATATTGCCAAATATTTCAATCTCTTTTTCCATGTTTAAATTAAATATACGGATCTGCTATTTTTTAGACCTTATAGCTAGAACCTCCATCAGCAGCTAGCCATCAGAAGCTAACCAGCTAACTAGCTACTAGCTATTTAGTCATTGTGGCCTTTACCTTTATAGCTCAGACACCAGCTGCTTTTAGCCTGGATAATACCAGTCTGCACAGCGCAATATCAACCCTGAGCATGTCAGACTGTTTTTCTCCACTACATCACCGTATTCTTGCCGTATTCCCGCTCTGGACCATTACACCGGATAATCGCAGCTAGCTAGCTGCCACCTAGTGGCCCAGCCTCGAAGCTAGCCTTGAGCCAGGCCCATCTCCCAGCCTGCTCAGTGGACCCTATGATCACTCGGCTACACAGCTGATGCCTCCAAGACTCTTCACTAAGACGGCTAGAAGCCACTACTTCACCGGATTCCTGCCGTAAGCTCTGGACCTTTGCACCGGATTGGCTATAGTGGCTAACGCCCTTGTCCCGAAGCTAGCACCAGTTAGCCTCGAGCCAGGTCCATCTCCAGGCTAGCAAACAAAATTACTCCAGCTCCAATAACTCTTTTGCCAATTGCCCTGGACCCTTTTGTCAACACGGAGCCCCGCCGATCCATCAAGACTGGTCTGCCGACGTAATTCCATCCGGTATGCCCTCAACCGGCCTTTGCAGGACATTGGTGAAGACCTTGTCCCGAAGCTAGCACCAGTTAGCCTCGAGCCAGGCACATCTCCCGGCTAGCGTAGTAATGACTACCTAACGGCTTCCCTGGTTCATATATTCCTGTTGACTGGACCCTACGATCACTTAGCTACATAGCTGATGCATGCTGGATTGTTCATTAATCACGGGTCTCCATTTTGTTTATCTGTCGGCCCCAGCCTCAAACTCAGGCTCTGTGTGTAGTTAACTGACCCTCTCTGCCCATTCATTGCCAGTTTACCTGTTGTCGTAGCTAATTAACTGTTGTTGTCTTAGCTAGCTCTCCCAATCAACACCTGTGATTGCTTTATGCCTCGCTTTATGTCTCTCTCTAATGTCAACATGCCTTGTATACTGTTGTTTATGGTAGTTATCATTGTTTTATTTTACTGCGGAGCCCCTAGTCCCACTCAACATGGCTCAGAGATCTCTTTTGTCCCACCTCCCACACATGCAGTGACCTCACCTAGCAGCACTAGTGCCTCCAGAGAAGCAACCTCTCTTATCATCACTCAATGCCTAGGTTTACCTCCACTGTACCCACACCCTACCATACCCCTGTCTGTACATTATGCCTTGAATCTATCCTACCACGCCCAGAAATCTCCTCATTTTATTCTCTGTTCCAAACGCACTAGACGACCAGTCCTGATAGCCTTTAGCCGTACCCTCATCCTACTCCTCTGTTCCTTGCTTGATGTAGAGGTTAACCCAGGACCTGTGTGTCCCCAGGCACTCTCATTTATTAACTTCTGTAATCAAAAAGCCTTGGTTTCATGCATGTTAAGATCAGAAGCCTCCTCTCTAAGTTTGTTTTATTCACTGCTTTAGCACACTCCGCCTACCTTAATGGCCTTGCCGTGTCTGAATCCTGGCTTAGGAAGGCAACCAAACATTCTGAAATTTCCATCCTCAACCACAACATTTTCCGTCAAGATAGAACTGTCAAAAAGAGAGGAGTTGCAATCTACTGCAGAGATGGCCTGCAAAGTTCTGTCATACTTTCCATGTTCATGCCCAAACAGTTCGAGCTTCCAATTTAAAAAATGAATCTCTCCAGAAATAAGTCTCACTGTTGCCGCCTGTTATAGACCCCCCTCGGCTCCCAGCGGTGGCCTGGACACCATATGTGAATTGATTGCCCCCTATCTATCTTCAGCGTTCGTTCTATTCTATTAAGTGACCTAACCAGGGATATGCGTAACACCCCGGCCATCCTACAATCCAAGCTAGATGCCCTCAATCTCACACAAATGATCAAGGAACCCACCAGGTACAACCCTAAATCCATAAACATGGGCACCCTCATAGATATTATCCTGACCAACTTGCCCTCCAAATACACCTCTGCTGTTTTCAATCAGGATCTCAGCGATCGTTGCCTGCATCCGATATGGGTCCGCGGTCAATAGACCACCCCTCATCACTGTCAAACGCTCCCTAAAACACTTCTGCAAACAGGTCTTTCTAATCGACCTGGCCCGGGTATCCTGGAAGGATTTTTACCTCATCCCGTCAGTAGAGGATGCCTGGTTGTTCTTTAAAAGTCATTTCCTGACCATCTTAAATAAGCATGGCCCTTTCTAAGAACAGATATAGCCCTTGGTTCACTCCAGACCTGACTGTCCTCGACCAGCACAAAAACATCCTGTGGCGTACTGCACTAGCATCAAATAGTCTGGTGTGATATGCATCTTTTCAGACAAGTCAGGAACCAATACACACAGTCAGTTAGGAAAGCAAAGGCTAGCTTTTTCGAACAGAAATGTACATCCTGTAGCTCTAACTTCAAAAAGTTCTGGGACATTGTAAAGTCCATGGAGAAGAAGAGCATCTCATCCCAGTTGCCCACTGCACTGAGGCTAGGAAACACTGTCACCACCGATAACTAATTTCAAGAAGCATTTCTCTACGGCTGACCAGAGACTCTTAAATAGAACCTGGACCAGCTGGCTACCCCAACCCTGGCCAAATGCTCCACACTCCCGCAGCTACTTGCCCAAGCCTCCCCAGCTTCTCCTTCACCCAAATCCAGATAGCTGATGTTCTGAAAGAGCTGCAAAACCTGGACCTGTACAAATCAGCTGGGCTAGACAATCTGGACCCTCTGTTTCTAAAATGATCTGCCGCCATTGTGGCAACCCCTATTACTAGTCTGTTCAACCTCTCTTTCCTATCTTCCGAATTCCTAAAGATTGGAAAGCTGCCGTGGTCATCCGTGGTCATCCCACTCTTCAAAGGGGTGACACTCTAGACCCAAACTGTTACAGACCTATATCCATCCTGCCCTGCCTTTCTAAAGTCTTCGAAAGCCATGTTAACAAACAGATCACTGACCATTTCAAATCCCACCGTACCTTCTCCGCTGTGCAATCCGGTGTTCGAGCTGGCCACGGGTGCACCTCGGCCACTCTCAAGGTATTAAACGATATCATAACCGCCATCGATAAAAGACAGTACTGTGCAGCCGTCTTCATCGACCTGGCCAAGGCTTTCGACTCTGTCAATCACTGTATTCTTATCGGCAGACTCAACAGCCGATAATAACAACCGATCAATCAACAACCGATCGCTGCCCACACCCGCCCGACTAGCATCACTACTCTGGACGGTTCTGACTTAGAATATGTGGACAACTACAATACATAGGTGTCTGGTTAGACTATAAACTCTCCTTCCAGTCTAATATTTAGCATCTCCAATCCAAAATTAAATCTAGAACCGGATTCCTATTTCGCAACAAAGCCTCCTTCACTCACGCTACCAAACATACCCTGGTAAAACTTGACTATCCTACCGATCCTTAACTTCGGTGATGTCATTTACAAAATAGCCTCCAACGCTCTACTCAGCAAACTGGATGCAGTCTATCACAGTGCCATCCGTTTTGTCACTAAAGCCCCATATACCACCCACTACTGCGACCTGTATGCTCTTGTCTGCTGGCCCTCGCTACATATTCGTCACCAAACCCACTGGCCCCAGGTCATCTATAAGTCTTTGCTAGGTAAAGCTCCTCCTTAACTCAGCTCACTGGTAACCATAGCAACACCCACCCATAGCACGCGCTCCAGGAGGTATATCTCACTGGTCATCCCCAAAGCCAACACCTCCTTTGGCCGCCTTTCCTTACAGTTCTCTGCTGCCAATGACTGGAACTCAAAAATCGCTGAAGTTGGAGACTTATATCTCCCTCACTAACTTTAAGCATCAGCTATCTGAGCAGCTTACCGATCGCTGCAGCTGTACACAGCCCATCTGTAAATAGCCCGTCCAATTTCCTACCTCATCCCCATGTTTTTATTTTTTTGCTCTTTTGCACACCAGTATTTCTACTTGCACATCATCATCTGCACATCTATCTCTCCAGTGTTAATTTACTACATTTAACATTTACATTTAAGTCATTTAGCAGACGCTCTTATCCAGAGCGACTTACAAATTGGAATTACTTCGCTACTATGGCCTATTTTTTTGCCTTACCTCCATACTCCATTTGCACACACTATATAGATTTTTCTATTGTGTTATTGACTGTTCGTTTGTTTTTCCCACGTGTAACTCTGTTGTTTTTGTCACACTGCTTTATCTTGGCCAGGTCGCATTTGTAAATGAGAACTTTTTCTCAACTTGCCTACCTGGTTAAATAAAGGTGAAAAAAATATCCTAACCTTATTTTAGTCACATGTTCAACTATCATCAGCTGATCCAGGAAATCATTTTCTGAATGACAGTCACATGACAAACATCACGACAACCAAAGTGCTTCTTCATTCTTTACTCTGGTCAAGACAGTTATGCTGTGCTCCACCTTGGATCCAACATCCCTACTTTGGTCATAATGTGTAGAGAACTGTTCCTTGATGGATAGGCTATTTTCCTTTATTTGTTGTTAGGTGAAGTTATGGGCCAATTTTGCAAACCGTGTACAATCCCTCATTGTCAGGCTGATGGAAAAGCTAGCCAAAGAGCATTTTACTGGTTGAAGTGTTTAAAAAAAAAAGTACAAAGCAGTTGATTTGCGATGTTGACACAAACATTATATTAAGCAGGACATTCAAACAAGCCTTACAATTATAATCTAAAGTAGTGTGAAATGTACTCATAAGCAACCTGGAAATGGAGGTTTACTCCCCAGAGTTTTTCCCCATTCACATTCAGAATACATTGTGAAAAACTAAAATCTTTTCTCACCGTCTTTGCTCCAGGCAGATATACTACATCCATAACTATCAGTTTCCTCATTAGCAGGAAGGTGTTTCTACAATCAAATTGTGTTTATCGCCCTCATGCCGTGATTTTATTAAACACAGAAAGGGACCTATATTGGAGACCAAAAGTCGTCTGGCACACTGCTTAGAGTTTCAACAACATGAATAACTTATTTCTAGTCTACAATCTTAGATGTTACTACTAATGTGAAAACAAGACAATATGACTGTTCTTGCTCATTTTAAGACAAATGTCAAATAATCATTACATTTATTACAGGCGTCAATTGTTGTCCAACATCATCACTACACTGTTGGCATCACTTTTACAGTGGATTTTTTCTGTTGTGGGCCTTTAACCATCTGTCTGACTTTGTTGTTCACGCAGGAGAGAGACAGAACTACCGTGGATCCTCTGGGGAGCCTCGACAACATCATGATGCTGACAGGGCAGAGAAGAGTCTCTCCACATCAGAACACCTCAATAAACACCTGCGGAGATCCACAAGGAAGAGATTTCACTGCTGCTCTGATTGTGGGAAATGTTTTAAATCTTCATCCGAATTTAGAATACACCTGAGAAATCACACCGGAGAGAAAGCTTATTGCTGCTCTTACTGTGGGAAGAGTTTTACTCTGTCAACCCGCATGATATCACACCAGAGAACACACACAAGAGAGAAATCTTATAGCTGTGATCAATGTGAGAAGAGTTTTCCTCTGGTACTCAACCTGATATCACACCAGAGAAAACACACAGGAGAGAAATCGTATATCTGTAACCAATGTGGGAAGAGTTTATCTTCATCTGGAACTCTGACTGTACACCAGAGAATACACACAGGAGAGAAACCTTATAGCTGTGCTCAATGTGGGAAGAGTTTTATTATGTCTAGTCAGCTGAAGGCACACCATAGAACACACACAGGAGAGAAACCTCATAGCTGTGTTCAATGTGGGAAGAGTTTTGCTACATCTAGCCATCTAACTGCACACCAGAGAACACACACAGTAAAGAAATCTTATAGCTGTAATCAATGTGGGAAGAGTTTTACTATGTCTAGTCAGCTGAAGGCACACCAGAGAACACACACAGGAGAGAAACCTCATAGCTGTGTTCAATGTGGGAAGAGTTTTGCTACATCTAGCCATCTAACTGCACACCAGAGAACACACACAGTAAAGAAATCTCATAGCTGTAATCAATGTGGGAAGAGATACTCTCATAAAAGATCTCTGACTAAACATCAGAAAATACATGGAATTGTTTCATGATATCAATGAATTAATGTCACAATGTAAAATATTAACACATTGTAGTAGGAGTATTTTAATGATGTCACAATGTAGAACCCTAAATGTTTGCCCCCTTATCAATTGATTTCAGCATGATATGGATATTAGCCTCAGGGGGAAAATCCAGGCTCTGAACTGAGAGAGTACTATTTATGAGATTTAACAAAAAGTGACTAACAAGAAAAGAGTTGTTACACTTACCACATTGGTGACGCTCTTGAATCAAAACGCAACACTTCAAAATGTAGCGATTTGTTTTCTACAAATTGTCCTCTAACCAGGGATGTACACATTATTCACAGATTCCGTGTGGTTTTTGAGCTGTTAGTTTTAACAGGACGGTGCAACCTCATCTCCCTTGTCTCGCACAATTGATTTCAACATGTAATCGATGAGTGATGACAAATAAGTGTTGCGTTCCTTTATTTAGCGACCCCTAAACTTAAATGCATCTCTCCAAAATGTAGCTGACTGTCTTCTGCAGGTTGTCCTCTAACCAGTGAGGTGAAAGATATTTCCTTTTTTCATGTGTTTTTTTTAGTTGTGTTTCAAGTTTTCGCTTTTGGTGCTTGTGCAGTTTATAAGTAAATACAAGTAATGTGATTATTGTGGCAGATGTTTGTGTAGATAGTACATTTTATGTTAAGGATTTCAATTTATCATAAACGTTTTCTGCATTTGGACTATTGATTTGGACACGTTAAAACTGTGACATTGGGGCTATCCACCTAGCAAAATGTCGTTGAAAACATACAATATAAGTTAGGTTTTAGTTGAAAGTGAAAGTTGAAAAGAAAACGATTTTAATTTCAACGTACTTGCAGCCTATACACATGGTCGCAGTATAATAAATTGGTCTGTAATCAATTTTATGAACAATCCTACATCACAGTATTTATTTACAACATTCAAGTGCTAAATAATGTCTTTATTCCAATACTGAAGAAGCATGACTCAAATCACCTACAAATATTTCCATTTAGTTAATTATTGCTAATACATATTAACAAAGGGGTGTACATTTGGTTTTGATATTTCATATTTACAATTCATGTAACATTTAGTAATCATAATTATTTATGCAACCAACTGACAATTTTTGGGTACAATTATATTGACATTGATCCCTGATATTCTAAAAGCAGGGTAACATTCTCAGATGTGCCAAACCAAATGTTCTAGAGCATGACATTGGGGACTGGGCCCGGATCCAACAACATGCCTATCTAGTGAACCCTGGAAAAAGAGAGAAGCTCCACAGTGAGGTGGAAAGTTACTACGGGTATTGCAGAAGTTTCCTCTTGAAATCAGACATGTCTGTGGTAAGGACAACTTGGTTGCTGATTGTCTCAAGGGTGGGTAGTCAAAAAGTTGTGTTTACGTTTAGCCAGTGCGTTGCCATGGATCACAGTTTATTGCATGTTTTTCTGTATTGGAGATGAGTTTTGTTTTAGCTCGTTCCAAGGGGATGAGAGTTCCAGAAGCTAGTGAGTTTTGGGAAGACGAGAGTTCTAGAAGCTAGTGAGTTTTAGGAAGATGAGTTTTATAGTAAGAAAAGGGATATAACAATAATATGATTGTATATATTGTTTAGAAATGTTTTTTCTTGTTTTTAATTGTTGACAGCCAGTAGACACCATGTTTTATATTGTAGAAGGTGAAGCATTATAGTAGATTATAATGTGAAATGGAAGTTGTTTTCTCTTGGTGGTAAGCAAACTTGTCCAACATAAACATAGGATATATTTGTCTTAAGGAGGAAGGTGTTAGACTTTAGTTTTTCCATTTATGTTTTGAGGTTGAACGTTAGCACGTAGGACGCACTGTTTGGTGTCACCTCGTTAGTCAATATGTGTTCCACCTTTGCTGGCTTGTCCATCTCGTTAGTGGGAAGGTGTTTCACCTGAGCTGGTCCAGGTTCTATTTAAGAGTGTCTGGCCTAGTGCTCCAGTTGTCTTGATAGATGTGACAAATCAACACCTTTAGTTGCGCTACCGCTTTGGTTTGCTTCCTGTTTTTAAGTTAGTTGTGGGGTTTTCTTTTGTTTGCCTCTTCTTGGGCAGATTTAATGGGTCTCATGGTGGGTGTCTTTTAGGTCCCAGTTGTTGTTACTAGTCAACTTTCAGTGGACACTGTGAGAGCAAAATTTGCAAGATTATGTTATTATACTTTTATTGCATCAAATGGTTGTTTTATGCAACAGAATAGAGGATTCTTAGAACTATTGTGTCTGTGTGTTCTACTGAGGATGGGCCTCTGGGAGATAACACTGACAGGAGATTTACAATGTCTTTTGGGTGATAAAACATGAAGAGACCACATTCCAGATTATGAGTTAATGTTTCTGTTCTATGTGGTACCAGGGAGAGATGACCCCAGGGCCAGACCCTGGTCTCTACACAAAGAGTACTGTTTTTACAGCAGATACTGTCTGCTGAGAATGATAAATATCTTCCATACAAATCTTAATCTTGTGACCCATTCTATACATTGGTTGTTCGTCATGTAGATTGAAAGGGGTGTAACTTGGCTGTAAAAGACCTTTGTACTTTTGTATCTGGGCTCTCAACGAATCATCTAGGGGTGATTTGTCGACCAGCCATAATTATCGTAGAGCACTCAATTGATTCACTTTATATGTGTGTGTTGTATTGACCTGCTTCCTTATTATTAAGTGAATAAAGATTTAGTTTAAGAATAACTCTGACTTGTGTGATAAGTTTGTTTCTCATTTGATATTAAAGAAATTAACCACCACATTTGGCAATGGGGGATGTGAATTTTGACTTGGTGACCGCTCCTGACGACCTGGGTAAATCGTGCACTAGGGATCCCTCAAACTTGGAATCTCAGGGAGACCAGACTTCGGGAACGGAGCAGATGGACCCACCTATGATCTGAGAGGCAGCGAGCCGAGTGGATACCACATCTCGAATGTAGTTTTTTTTTAAAGAAAAGAAAATGAGCAAAACAAGTGGAGTTTTTAGAAAAGCCTCATAGGCTCTGAGTGTGTATTCCTGTGTGAGGGGGGCACCTTGGAGGGGTAAACAGGGCCCCGACAGGAGGTTCTGAGTGTGTCACGCCTTGGTCATTGTATTTTGTGTTTTTGTTATATGTTTGGGTAGGCCAGGGTGTGACATGGGTTTATATGTTGTTGTCGTATTGGGGTTTGTATTATTTGGGATCGCGGCTGATTAGGGGTGTGGTATAGGATTGGCTGCCTGAGGCGATTCCCAATCAGTCAGGTGATTCTCGTTGTCTCGGATTGGGAACCGTATTTAGGTAGCCTGTGTTCACGTTGTATTTCGTGGGTGATTGTTCCTGTCTCTGTGTAGTATCACCAGATAGGCTGTAATAAGTTTCACGTTCCGTTTGTTGTTTTGTATTGTATAGTTATTTCATGTATCACGTTTTTCTTCATTAAAGTAACATGAGTAACCACCACGCTGCATTTCGGTCCGACTCTCTTTCTACAAACGAAGAACGCCGTTACAGAGTGTCAATGTATGAGTTGCATTATCCTTGGAACTAACCATGAGATAGAAATGTGAAAATATTCCTGCAGGTTAAAATATTGTTGAAAAACTAATTGATTAGGTATGTTTGGGAATAGCATTGTGTGACTGATATGAGAGTTGTGTGAATATGGAAATTAGTCTTAATCTGACGTTTGGATAGTAACATATAGAAATATGCTTAATCAGATGATTGACATTTGGATAATAAGCGGGATGATATTTTAGAAATAGTTCCTGGGAGGCTTGATTTTGCCGTGGTCTCTGGGAGGTTAGAGAACCGTTGACGATCCCATGATCATTGTCCGGGAAACAAAAGTTTATTTTTGGTTCCGCTGGGAGTTTGGAGAGTTGCTTCGTAGCTATGGAGAGTCCTTGAAAAAGCAAATGGAATGGTTGTTGTGAGTACCTCAGAATTTCTCACATTTTATATGGATTCTGTGAATATTTGAAATTATGATGAATTGTATGTGTGTATAATGATTACTAGAGATTTGATAAAGTAATACTGGGATTATAATTAGATACAATTTAAACAACCCATATGTAGACATACGTAGGTTTTGAGTTGGTATCTTTAATGGATAATTTGATAAAGATGAGGTTTAAGCATTATTAAACAGTCTACAAAGTCTGGGCAGTTGTCTCCGAAACTGATGGGAGTGTGTCCACTTTAGGGTAAGTTACCCTAACGATGTAACTATAAAATGCTTACTGGATTTTCTCTGTCCGGGTACTACAAATGAAATAAAACTGCCCTTAAGGACCGAAAATTCGGGGAGGTGTCTTCACAGTATGAGAGGAGTTGCTATTGTAACAGTATAGCTTCCGTTCCTCTCCTTGCCCCTACCAGGGACCCTCTGCACACATCGACAACAGCCAACCTCGAGGCATCGTTACCCATCGCTCCACAAAAGCCGCGGCCTTTGCAGAGCAACAACTTCAAGATCTCAGAGCGAGTGACGTCACCGATTGAAATGCTAACTAGCTAGCCATTTCATATCGGTTATACTATATTTATTGAATAAACCTTTTTCCATAAAGTTAGAGAGAACCAAGGTGGCTGACTAACTGTTGATGTTGAAGAAGTGTCCCGTCCACTAGATTATACGTCACAGTGGCAAAATCACCTGAAAGACGCCCATCTCCATCTCCTGACTGGAGTTGGTATCGCAGTTGAGAAAATACTTTCAGACAAAAAGCTAAAAAGCGACTGCCCCTAAAAACCAATGACTCCCTTTGAAAACGGGTGATGTGGCATTAGAAACATTTATTATCATGTAAAAATGTACTACAAAGTGTAGCTAACTTTGGTCATACCCACTCAGCACGTGATGTCCAAGGACGTTGAATTATGGGGCGATATCAGGTCTGTCTGTTGTGGCCGCTATTTCGCCTCAAAATAGTCATCCCAAATTGGCATGTGAAAACTATGTAAATGTCTCTCGGACAAGGTGACTTTTATCAATATCCACTCTAAAAATGAAAGGTTCCTGGAGTATCCTGTAAGGGTTCTTCAAATTGAAACTGTGGGTGAACCCCTAAAAGTTATTTGAAGAACCCCTTTATCATGGTTCCTCTAAAGAACTTTTTGGGGTTCCTTTTTTAAACTCCCTGTCCACCCTTCCTTCATTATAAAAAATATTTTAATAACAATATTGACAATATTGATTTAAATAATTCATTGTTTTTTTAGTGGCACCACAAATGTGAATGAATATTTACAAAACAATCTATCAAACAAAACACATTACAAAATTGCAACATTTCTGCAGACATGTCAGACCATAATAAATAATAGATTTATTTTGTATAGTGCTTTTCATGACATTTAAAAAATATAAAATAACGGTGTACAATAAAAACAACTTACATTAAAAATGAATCATAGGTAAACTAACAACATTGTCGACTTGATGCTAAATACAGATTTTTCAGCTTTAGTGTGTATATCGTATCCACTTAGTTATGTTAGGAAGTTTGTCATCTTTATGACCGGCCCTGGTAACTTCACCCCAACTTCTCTTATCCCCAGAACACAGTAACTTATTAACAACATAAGTGTTTTACTGACATTTTGAGGAAATTTAAGGGAAAGTAAAAAATACAGACCTTGCAGAGCCCCAAGTCCCATGGGGACGTCCTCGAGAGGGCGTGGATGTTCTCCCCATCAAAGGCCAGCGGGTTTTCACTCATGGTGAAATGGATTTCCACTGATGTGCAGTAAAGGAGTGAAAAGCGGTGAAATCTGTGTCAACAAAAGTTAGAAAAGATTCATATACATACAAAGAACAAAGAACAGAACAAATGTTCAGCTGTAGTTTTATATAAGCATGCACACCTATGTTTTTGAAGAAACAGATGATTGGTGCAAAGGCATACCTTGTCACGGACATGAAGGCCACTCGGGTCCTCAATTGAAGAGGTTGGGCAAGAGCAGAATCGCTGCTGTGGTCTCCAGTCCTAGTAAAGCAATGATCTTACTACACTTGCTAATTTTATTACAAAATACGTTAGAGAAAGGGAAGGAATAAGAGCAAATACCTCTTCAGGGACTGTCAAAATAGCAGGATGATGTCCTCACCTCTGTCTCGCCTCTCTACCTCTGATAGTACTTGAATGATATTTTTGTCTATATCCATTCAATGGACTTGATTCATTTCTGAGAAGATCTGAAAATATCATTTGGACACATTTGTCCAAATTTGCATGGGAGGTTTATTTCTTAGACTGGGTTAAGATGTAAATTTTGGGACACATCCTCAGTAGTGTGCCTTCGAATCAGTGGGTGTTTCGGCCTTTAATCACTAAACACCCTCATCAAAGGTGGCCAGCTAAAGGGTGATCAAGCCATAGCTTGTGTCCCATGCCCAATTAAGCCAAGATTTTTGTCAGGTCATTGTTGATTGTTTCCCACTCTCTCTTTTCAACAGCTTTGGGCCACTTCACACTCGGTCTGTGCCCTTTGATCTTTTCCTCTTTTAGAGGTCTCTGTGGTTGGGTGAGTTCACCCACCGGCATTTCTGTGCTTGTGTTATCCTCCTCGGTTACAGGGGTGCTGATGCTCTGCGAACTTTGGTTTGCGTCCTGTCGCTGTGCTTCATTCGACTGATTTGACTGGCTGCTTCGTAAGAAGTACTGGTCAACGCGAGGTCCCTGTCTCTGCTCTCCCAAGCACCTTTTCCTCCCTTGACATATATATAAAATAAATATTGAAATATAAATGTTGAAACATAAATGGCATCGACATACAATTGAATGTAAAATAGAAGAACATATTGGAGAAAGCACTAGCCAATTCAGTACTGCCATACAGTAACAGTACTGCCATACAGCCCTAATATCACATTTCAAGATATCTTTGGACACAAATTGTTCAATATTTTATCAGGCTGACTTTAAATATTATACACAACATTTTGCTGTGTGGCAATAATGTTTGGATTCTGAAGGGATAGTATTATCCATGTAACGTTTCCAAAATGGGATAGTATTGTCCATGGAACGTTACCAAAATGGGATAGCATTGTCCATGTAACGTTTCCAAAATGGGATAGTATTGTACATGTAACATTTCCAAAATGGGATAGTATTGTACATGTAACGTTTCCAAAATGGGATAGTATTGACCATTTAACGTTTCCAAAATGGGATAGTATTGTCCATGGAACGTTTCCAAATTGGGATAGTATTGTCCATGTAACGTTTCCAAAATGGGATAGTATTGTACATGTAACATTTCCAAAATGGGATAGTATTGTACATGTAACATTTCCAAAATGGGATAGTATTGTACATGTAACATTTCCAAAATGGGATAGTATTGTACATGTATTGTTTCCAAAATGGGATAGTATTGTACTTGTAACGTTTCCAAAATGGGATAGTATTGACCATGTAACGGTTTCCAAAATGGGATAGTATTGTCCATGTAACGTTTCCAAAATGGGATAGTATTGTCCATGTAACTTTCCAAAATGGGATAGTATTGTACATGTAACGTTTCCAAGATGGGATAGTATTGTCCATGTAACGTTTCCAAAATGGGATAGTATTGTCCATGTAACGTTTCCAAAATGGGATAGTATTGTACATGTAACGTTTCCAAAATGGGATAGTATTGTACATGTAATGTTATGCCCCCTTGTGAGTTAATAGTATTGCATGCTGTAGCAGGCTATACAAAGATGAAGACCTCCATTGACGATTCAGTTCATTGTAACATCTCGTCTGGACAGGTCACCGTCCGTAGTTAGTTAGTTTGTTAGTTAACGTTAGTAGTTCATTATCACAAAAGTGAGAACTGCTCTAGATTGGAAACTTACGTTAATGAGTGTAAAGCCATGTTGGCTTTATGGAAACGATATACAATAGATGGGGAAGAATATAGTTGAGGGAAATAATCCAAACCTAGTTCTGCCAAGTTAGGACATAACTTTATTTAGCTAGATAACGGTACTGTACTGTAGCTCATACAACGCCGACGGTTAAACCCGGCTTTCTAATATTTACGGTAATTAACTAGAGTAACGTTATGGAAGATATTCACAGAAAACCATCATTGTCTTCGTTATTCATTATTAGTATGTTATATTAGAATTATAAATTATTTTGATATATATTCAGAGCCAAACATCAACCCAACTTAACCTTTTTAACTTGTTGTCTCATCCAAACTTGTCACCATCGTTTTCAGTCGTAATTGCAAAGTTCCCGGAAGAAGTCCAGCAACAACGGAGGTTCCTCGATGAAACCACCTTCTAACAAGTTCTTTGAAGAACCTTTTGGGGCTGTTTTTCATTGACCAAGAACCCTACGGTTCTTAGGGGATCTGAGAACAACTCCAGTTGAACCCTTACTTTTTAGAGTTGTAGTCGGCTCTATTTACTCTCTGATTCAACATGATGATTAACATCAACGATCAAGTTAGCTGCTGCTGCTCCAATACAGTATGAGGTGAGACGGTAAACTGACGTTGAATCATAATGAGTAAGTTAATTAAAATGAATTAGTGAAACTGTTAAAAAATAGTATATGGCATATTAAATATATTATGCTATTGTTATCATATTAAATATATTATGCTATTGTTATCATATTAAATATATTACGCTATTGTTGTCATATAGAAACATCATGGAATATTGTACATCATATTAAATATATTACGCTATTGTTATCATATAGAAACATCATGGAATATTGTACATCATATTAAATACTGCTATGCGGATGACACACAGCTCTTCATTTCAATGAAACATGGTGAAGCCCCAAAATTGCCCTCGCTAGAAGCCTGTATTTCAGACATAAGGAAGTGGATGGCTGCCAACGTTCTACTTTAAAACTCGGACAAAGAGAGATGCTTGTTCTAGGTCCCAAGAAACAAAGAGATCTTCTGTTGAATCTGACAATTAATCTTTAATGGTTGTACAGTCGTCTCAAATAAAACTGTGTAGGACCTCGGCGTTACTATGGACCCTGATCTCTCTTTTGATGAACATATCAAGATTGTTTCAATAACAGCTTTTTTCCATCTACGTAACATTGAAAAAAGCAGAAACTTTCTGTCCAAAAATGATGCAGAAAAATTAATCCATGCTTTTGTTACTTCTAGGTTAGACTACTGCAATGCTCTACTTTCCGGCTACCCGGATAAAGCACTCTGCCGTGGCAGAGATCTTTGTGGGCTATACTCGGCCTTGTCTCAGGAGGGTAAGTTGGTGGTTGTGGGGGCTGTGCTTTGGAAAAGTGGGTGGGGTTATATCCTTCCTGTTTGGCCCTGTCAGTGGGTATCATGGTCTCCTGACCCCTCCTGTCTCAGTCTCCAGTATTTATGCTGCAGTAGTTTATGTGTCGGGGTCAGTTTGTTATATCTGGAGTATTTCTCCTGTCTTATGTGGTGTCCTGGGTGAATTTAAGTATGCTCTCTCTAATTATCTCTTTCTTTCTCTCTCTCTGAGGACCTGAGCCCTAGGACCATGCCTCAGGACTACCTGGCATGATGACTCCTTGCTGTCCCCAGTCCACCTGGCCGTGCTACTGCTCCAGTTTCAACTGTTCTGCCCTATGGGACTCCCATTATGCACACAATGCCCCATAAAGAGATTTTTGCCAATGTATTTACTTAGGTATTCAGACCCTTTGCTATGAGACTCGAAATTGATCATCCTTGAGATGTTTCTATAACTTGATTGGAGTCCACCTGTGGTAAATTCAATTGATTAGACATGATTTGGAAAGGCACACACACAGTTGACAGTGCATGTCAGAGCAAAAACCAAGCCATAAGGTCAAAGAAATTGTCCATAGAGCTCTGAGACAGGATAGTGTCGAAGCACAGATCTGGGGAAAGGCACCAAAAAATGTCTTCAGCATTGAAGGTCCCACAAAACACAGTGGCCTCCATCATTCTTAAATGGAAGAAGTTTGGAACCACCAAGACTCTTCTTAGAGCTGGCCGCCTGGCCAAACTGAGAAATCGGCGGAGAAAGGCTTTGGTCAGGGAGGTGAACATGAACCCGATGTTCACTCTGACAGAGCTCCAGAGTTCCTCTGTGGAGATGGGAGAACCTTCCAGAAGGACAACCATCTCTGCAGCACTCCACCAATCAGGCCTTAATGTAGCAATGATTAAATTGTCAAGATTGATTTCAATGGACAATTCTGTGAACTGTTCTGTGAAAGGTGTTGGCTAGAGATGACATGCAGGAGCTTGCAGGGATTTGTAGTCTTGCATGTCGTCTTCTTTGATGCTAATTAGCATTTAAGAATCTGAGAGTAAAGAGACACAAATATATTGATACAAGTATTTGTATTTACTATGGATCCCACATTAGTTCCAGCCAAGGCAGCAGCTACTCTTCCTGGGGTTTAGGATGGATCGGCCATTAATTCCTGACAAGGCAGCAGCTACGGATCCCATTAGTTCCTGCCAAGGCAGCAGCTACTCTACCTGGGGTTTATTATGGATCCCCATTAGTTCCTGCCAAGGCAGCAGCTACTCTTCCTGGGGTTTATGATGGATCCCCATTACTTCCTGTCAAGGCAGCAGCTACTCTTCCTAGGGTTTATGATGGATCCCAATTAGTTCCTGCCTAGTAAAGAAGTAAGGTCAGGGAGTGTGCCAGCCTGCCTGAACCTCCCCTTTCGAGCAAAAGGTGTAAATAATGGGTTGTGAATTAAAATATATTAATGATGGGTTATGAACTAACAGGTATAAATGATGGGTTATGAATTAACCCACCCCCTCCAGGCATTTCAGTACATTCAGGATTTCTTAAGGTCCATGTGTAATGTATTTGGTTATACCTTTCTCTCTCTCTCCATCTCTTCTTTAACAAGCAGCTATGTTGTTGTCACTCTCTCTCTCCAGTCAATAACCAGTTATCCCTCAACACCCTTTACACATGTACTGTACTGGAATTATCCCTCTACACATGTACTGCACTGGAATTATCCCTCTACACATGTACTGTACTGGAATTATCCCTCTACACTTGTACTGTACTGGAATTATCCCTCTACACTTGTACTGTACTGGAATTATCCCTCTACACATGTACTGTACTGGAATTATCCCTCTACACATGTACTGCACTGGAATGATCCCTCTACACATGTACTGTACTGGAATTATCCCTCTACACTTGTACTGTACTGGAATTATCCCTCTACACTTGTACTGTACTGGAATTATCCCTCTACACATGTACTGCACTGGAATTATCCCTCTACACATGTACTGGAATTATCCCTCTACACATTTACTGTACTGGAATTATCCCTCTACACCATGTACTGCACTGGAATTATCCCTCTACACATGTACTGTACTGGAATTATCCCTCTACACCATGTACTGCACTGGAATTATCCCTCTACACATGTACTGCACTGGAATTATCCAGTGACAAACTAGACTATGACAGTAAATCTCATTTCTTAGGTGTTTTTAGTCATGCATGAAAGGTCTGGGGTGGTTCTGTGGTTATAATTTTCTGACCATGGAATACATTTCTGGCCATGCTGGCAGGGTCTGAATCAAACCCAATGTCCACCTGGTAAACTGGCAGGGTCTGAATCAAACCCAATGGGAGGGAAGATTGGTCAAGAGGGTGATGATTATTGTTGTTCTACTGCCTGATTGTTATACAACAACACTGTTTACAAATCCTTTGTTGAAGAACAAGAAGACCCGCACACTGTTTACAAATCCTTTGTTAAAGAACAAGAAGACCCGCACACTGTTTACAAAAGCTTTGTTAAAGAACAAGTTGTTGTTTGGGTCTCACTGCTTTGCTTTAACTTGGCCAGGTAGCAGTTGTAAACTTGTTCTCAACTGGCCACCTGGTTAAACTATCATTATGACATCATGGCCATCTGGTTAAATAAAGCAATTTATTTAAAAAATATATACATTTACAACATTAACAATGTCTACACTGTATTTCTGATCAATTTTATGTTATTATAATGGACAAAAAAGGTGCTTTCTTTAAAAACAAGGACATTTCTAAGTGACCACAAACTTTTGAACAGTAGTATACATCTACATACATCTACATCTACATATTGTTACACCATGTAGGAGCAGTATAGACCTAGTCTGTTCATTATATACATCTACATGATGTATTGTTACACCATGTAGGAGCAGTATAGACCTACAGTAGCTGGCTACGTAGTTAAATGTAGTTTGACTTAATGGAACTGTCTTAAATGTTCTGTAGTAAAAAAAATGATATATTCGCACTAAATCAATCAACACATTACTGTCTCTGTCAATATAATATATTTTTTAAATTAAATCCATTTCAAATAATCTTTGTCGGAAAATAAAATATGATCCTCAGCTGCGTTTCCCCTACCGTCAGCAGACGGCGATGTGCGTCTTTCAGGCGACGCTGCCAGCGTGACGTATTATCTAGTTGATGGTTCTTTAGAAACAGCTCGTCAACCACCTCGGTAGCTTGTTAGCCAACATAGCCGAAAGATTCAAGCTATTTATACGCTTTCGGTGTATATTAGCTACTGTGTTTTAGACACACTTCTGTCTTATCTTCTTGTTAACCTATTTAATATAATATTACGTTATTTTTTATTAGTCAGCTATAGTAGCTGGCTGGTTAAGTTAGCACTAGTCTAGTCGCTAATGATATCTAGCTAGCTAACATCCCAGAACATGAGCTCCCTAAGTTACTCCCCTCCTGTTAAAGAAGAGGAGGTATGCTGGACGGAGAAAGAAGCTGTGGGGCTGAACATTGTCGTGAAAGAGGAGAAGGAAGAGGAGGATGTCACAGTAAAACAAGAAATAGAGGGTGAGGCTGTTACAGTGAAAGAAGAAGAGAAATACGTTTTTGGAATGAAGGATGAAGAAGGGGAGATCACTGTCACATTAGAGGAGGACGAAGAAGAGAAGACTGGAGAACTGATTAACACCAGTAAATACAGTGAGTACTATCTTATAAAACAGGGACATTGATCTGATTATCACCAGTAACTACAATGAGTACTATCTTATAAAACAGGAGCAAAAACTCTGCAGTTGTTGAACTAATGTGTGATTTTTAAAAAGGCGTTCTACACTTGAATATGTTTTTGTACTGTATGAAATCTTCATGACGTCCTCCAGTGATTTTTAAAAAACGTTTCCTGTTGAAAAGTGACATAAATACAGTAAAGTATAAACACACTAAAGGGAAACAAATAAATGTTTTGAGCAAAATAGTGTTTTTTTTACTGCAAACAAGAAGGAGTGAGTGATGTAAGGCATTCAAGGAGTTGGCTTGATGGGAAGTCGTGATGTCATCCAATAGGGACTGATATTCATGTAAATATTCATATTCATTATTCTTTTAAAAATCTTTCCTGTTCTGTTAAGTTGGTTGTTGATCATTGCTAGAAAGCCATTTTCAAGTTTCATTTTCAAGTGCCATAGACTTTCAAGACGATTTAAGTCCAAACTGTAACTAGGCCACTCAGGATGTCAATGTCATCTTGGTAAGCTCCTCCAGTGTAGATTTGGCCTTGTGGTTTAGGTTATTGTCTTGTTAGTACAGTTTTTTTTTTCAGATCTCTGTAATGCACTCTACCTACGTAACATTTAGTGTCTCCTTATATTACGCTGGGAAAACAGAAATCCTAAATCATATCAGAATTTGCTAAATCCAATGGTTCTAACCTGAGTCACCTTAACTCTATTGACAACACCCAAATGGATACTGTCATTAATGTGGTTTTTCAAAAATTACACATAATACTTAATATTGTAGCTGTTTAGTTACAGTCACATGTTCAACTATCATCAGCTGATCCAGGAAATCATTTTCTGGATGACAATCGAATGACAAACATCACGACATGCAACAACAACCGAAGTGCTTCTTCATTCATTACTCTGGTAAAGACAATTATGCTGTGCTCTACTTTGGATCCAACATCCCTATCAAAGTGGTGTTTATAATGTGTTATTGTCTGCTTGATTTACTGTAGGATCTCGTTAGTCTGTTTGGACACGTGTAGAGAACGGTTCCTTTATGGATAGGCTATTGTACAACACAAAGAGCTATTTTCCTTTATTCAGGACATTTAGAATGACAACACATTACAGAGTAACCTAGTGGGATTATTCACAAAATTATCTGGGGATCAGGTTATGAAATGTCATGACAAAGACATTTTAGTTTCCATGTTTCACCTGAAATTTTAAATGATTTATAGTCCTAGGTCTATGTTATTGTTAGGTGAAGTTATGGGTCCTACAGTAGGTCTATGTTGTTGTTAGGTGAAGTTATGGGTCCTACAGTAGGTCTATGTTGTTGTTAGGTGAAGTTATGGGTCCTACAGTAGGTCTGTGTTTTTGTTAGGTGAAGTTATGGGTCCTACAGTAGGTCTATGTTGTTTGGTGAAGTTATGGGCCAATTTGTTAAACACTTAGTGTACAAACCCTTATTGTCAGGCTGATGGCAAAGCTAGCCAAAGAGCATTTTACTGGTTGAAGTGTTTTTTAAGTGTAAAACAGTTGATTTTGTGACAATACAAACATATTAAGCAGGAGATTCAAGCGAGCCTTACAATTATAATCCAAAAGTAGTGTGAAATTCACTCATAAGCAACCTGTAAATGGAGGCTATTTTTGCTGTCAGCCTATGAGAACTCCCCTGAGTTTTCCCCCATGGTGGTTAATTAGTGAATAGACGACACAGAGCTTAATGTGAGTTTCCTTCAGTAGCACTCCTGATCTTGCACTCTAATATTCAGAATACATTGTGAAAAACTAAAATCTTTGCTCACCATTTTTGCTCCAGGAAGATATACTACATCCTCATTAGCAGGGAGGAGTTTCTGTAATCAAATCGCATGTGCATCGCCCTCATGCCGCAATTTTATTAAACACAGAAAGAGGCCTATATTGGAGACCAAAAGTCGTCTGGCACACTGCTTAGGAATTCAACAACTTTAATAACTTTTTTCTGATTCTGATATGATTGTTGCTAACTTGACTGTCTAAGGATCAAATAATTTTACAGATGTCAATTGTTGTAGAACTTCATGGGTACACTCTGGGCATCACCTTTCACCTCAAATAAACAATGGATTTCTGCTGTTGTGGGCATTTAACCATCTGTCTGACTTTGTCGTTCACACAGGAGAGAGACGTGACTATCGTGGATCCTCTGGGGATCCTCAACAACATCATGATGATGCTGATGAGGCAGAAAAGAGTCTCTCCAGATCAGAACTCCTCAAGAAACACCAGCGAGTACACACAGGAGAGAAATATATCTGCTGCTCTGACTGTGGGAAAAGATTCAGCTCTTCAGTCGACCTTAAAATACATCAAAGAATTCACACTGGAGAGAAACCTTATGGCTGTGATCAGTGTGGGAAGAGTTTTACTACATCTACCCATCTGACTTTGCATCAGAGAACACACACAGGAGAGAAGTCATATAGCTGTAATCAATGTGGGAAGAGATTTTCTAAATCAAGCCATGTAACTATACACCATAGAACACACACAGGAGAGAAACCCTATGGCTGTGATCAGTGTGGGAAGAGTTTTTGTACATATAGCAAGCTGACTTTACACCAGAGAACACACACAGGAGAGAAATCCTATAGCTGTAATCAATGTGGGAAGAGTTTTTCTACATCTAGCTATCTAACTATACACCATAGGACACACACAGGAGAGAAATCCTATGGCTGTGCTCAATGTGGGAAGAGTTTTTATACATCTAGCAAGCTGACTTCACACCAAAGAACACACACAGGAGAGAAACCATATAGCTGTAGTCAATGTGGGAAGAGTTTTTCTACATCTAGCCAGCTGACTGTACACCAGAGAACACACACAGGGGAGAAATCTCAAAGCTGTGATCAATGTGGGAAGAGATACACTGATAAAAGATATCTGATTAAACATCAGAAAATACATGGGGTTGTTTCATGATATCAATGAATTAATGTCACACTGATAAAAGATATCTGATTAAACATCAGAAAATACATGGGGTTGTTTCATGATATCAATGAATTAATGTCACAATGTAAAATGTTTTTACATTGTAGGAGTATTTGATTGAATATCAGAATGTAGAACCCTAAATGTTTACCTCTTGTTCAATTGATCTTAGCCTCAGTGGAAAGATCCAGGCTCTGAATTGAAAGAGTTACTATTTATGTGATTTATCAAACATTTACTAACAAAAAAAAGAGTTGTGTTCCACTTACCAAGTGGTTACACACTTCAATCAAAATATAACACTTCAAAATGTGTTTTCTACAAATTGTCCTCTAACCAGGGATGTACACATTATTCCCAGATTCCATGTGGTTTTTGAACTGTTAGTTTTAACAGAACGTGCAACCTCATCTCCCCGCTCTCGCACAATTGATTTCAACATGATATTGATGAGTGATGACAAATAAGTGTTGCGTTCCTTTGTTTGGCGACCCCTAAATTTAAATGCATCACTGTTGCTCTGCTTTTAGAATATCAGGGTTCATTCTTAGATGTGCCAACCCAAATCTACTAGAGCATGACATTGGGGACTGGGCCCCGATCCAACAACATGCCTATTAGTGAACCCTGAAAAGAGAGATAAGCTCTGCAGTGAGTTGGAAAGTTACTATAGATATTGCAGGAGTTTCCTCTTGAAATCAGACAGGTCTGTGGTAAGGACAACTTGGTTGCTGGTTGTCTCAAGGGTGGACAGTAAAACATGTGTTTTGCATTTAGCCAGTGTGTTACCATGGATCACAATTTATTTTGACATGTTTTTCCTTATTGGAGATGAGATTTTATCTATTTTTTTCTGTATTTAAAAAAAAACTGCACTGTTGGTTCGGGGCTCGTAAGTAAGCATTTCACTGTAAAGGTCTACACATGTATTCAGCTAATACGTGAATAATACGATTTGATTTGAGTTTTGGGACGAGAGTTCTAGAAGCTAGTGAGTTTTAGGATTCTATTGAAAGAAAAGGAGAAAAAAATGCGATTGTATATTATTATTTAGAAGTAGGTGCTTTTTCTTGTTTTTAGTTGTTGACAGCCAGTAGACACCATGTTTATATTGTAGAAGGTGAAGTGTTGTAGTTGATTATAATGTGAAATGGAAGTTGTTTTTTAGTCAGTTGTTCAGCTGAAATGTGTCTTCGGCACACAGATTGGTGTCACCCCGTTAGTCAGTATGTGTTACACCTGTGCTGGCTTGTCCATCTCGTTAGTGGAAAGGTGTTTCACCTGAGCTGGTCCAGGTTCTATTTAAGAGTGTCTGGCCCAGTGTTCCAGTTGTCTTGATAGATGTGGAGAGTCAATACTTTTGGTTTTCTTCCTGTCTAAGTTAGGTTTGGGTTTTTCTTTTGTTTGCCTCTTCTTGGGCAGATTTAGTGGGTCTCATGGTGGGTGTCTTTTAGGTCCCAGTTGTTGTTACTAGTCAACTTTCAGTGGAATCCCCCATAGTGTCTTTCAGAGCCCTTCCTAAAAAACAAGCTTATATTTTGGGGTTGGATATAGTGTCCAATTTATATTTTAATCAATGGCATTTCCTAAGAATGCTCATTAGTCTTTCAGTTATTATTGTTTGTGGACTAAATATTTTTTATTTTCATTGTTTTTTCCTGTGAATCCGTTGTGTTGTATAAATAAAGCTTGATTTGAACATATTGTAAGACAAATTAACCCAATGACTGACAATCAACAGACTAACAAAACCAATGAACAAATATGTGCAAAAGCAACACATATCTTAGTATGAAAAACAGTATATCTTCCATTATGTTAAAATAGTGCATTGTATGTACGTTTAGTATCACTTTTCAACCAACCCAGTTCATTTGTTGAAATGGAAATGTTTTGAAATCAACAAAACGTCAAAGGATTCAACTACTGAAAACTGAAACAAATAAATGGATCAAACAGATCAATCCCAGTTTTCCAGCCTGCTGAATGCTTGGTGGAGAGGTTAACACCACCCCCGGCTCAACCAGGGGCTTGAGGTGGTCTCCCACAGCTCTGCAGACTTGCAGTTCCATTTCTTGACTTCCCCTGCAACACAGAAATAAACACATCAGTCTTGTTATATAAAAACACTCAAAGTAATGGATATGGAGCATCTACAGCCTCAGTTACACCTGACACCTAAATGGAACTTCTGTCATCTGATCACCTCCAAACTGCATTAGGTTCAGATCTACCAGGATGAGCCTTTGACAGTCTATGTGATGCCAGGCTACTGAATATAAATAAGCAGGGTGGATGAGTGGGGAAAAGAACATTTGACACAAATTACCATCATAATAACAAAGAACAAATGTGTTTGCCTGAGGGGAAATTAACTTTCATACGGCCAAAAGGGGTGAGAAATTACACCAATATCAGTGGACAATTTGCACTCATGTAAATAAACATAGGTGGAACATATTCCCATTTGCTGACGTGATGAGCCGCTAAGGGGACAAACATATTTACCATCTAAACCATGTGTGACCTCTCACCTCTCTGGCTGTAGAAGTGTTCTTCCTAACCAGTCCCTCAACAGCTCTCTGACTGAGCTCCACCCTCACTGGGTCTTCAGAGGAGAGGAAGGCTGAGGAGGGATGGAAGGATGAATGGATCAGTCAGTCAATAAAGTGTAGAGCTGTTGTCTGACAAAATTTAGTAGTTCATTAAAGTAAATAAGACTTTATGACTGCTGAATACCAACAATCAAACACTTAGATCATGTATTTTCAGGTAGAGATACATCCTTGGGATGTCCCTAGCCCATTGAAGTTGACATTTAAAAGGGTTAGGGTTTAGGGTAGGGATGTCCCAAGGATCCCAGATAGCATTGATCATTGTGCATTTGTAACCGATGTGAAATGGCTAGCTAGTTAGCGGGGTGCGTGCTAATAGCGATGGGTAACGATGGTTCGTAGGTGTCAGTTGTCGATGTGTGCAGAGGGTCCCTGGTTCGAGCCAAGGTAGGGGCGAGGAGAGGGACGGAAGCTATACTGTTACACATTCTTCGGTCTCTTTTACGTAGCAGGTGTAAAGGAAACACAGACGAGACAAGTAGGCGCTCAGGTCATTATGCTCATTGTAGTTAAAAAAAAAAATAGCATCTAATTATGCCAATCTGTATGTGGGGTTGTTAGAGAATAATGTGATTGTCAGCCCTAACAATCCATTATAGCACATCAGGCTCTGAAAAATGCTTCATTGATGACGTGTTCCTTCTATTCTAGGGGACAGCAGAGGAACTTAATCGATTCCACTCCTTCATCAATACAAGCAGTGAACATCTGAAATTCACCCTCACCTTTGATGAGCATGAAACAAACTACACCCCTAAAAAAGATCCTCCCCATCAGCCAATACAGTCGCATACACAGGATTTGTAGTACACAGAGTGACTATGACAAACAAGACCAATTGTCTGGATGAACGTTTCAGACAGCGGGGTTACCCAGACTGCATGACACAAGGGATCGTTATAAAAATATAGTGGTGGAAAAAGTACCCAATTTTCATACTTGAGTAAAGAAAACATTTAAAATGTAATTTTAATTTTGTAACTATTAAACAAACTGTTTGTACTTATATGGAACCAGATCGTGACTACATCTAAGTTACTAAATCTTTAACCGCACTGTATTGTTACACTGGTAAGTAAAAACTCATGACTCCGACCCTTTAACTTCATGTCTGAAAATGAAATATACATTGTACTCAACTGCGTCCAGTCAGCAGATGGACTGCCCTATCCAGAATAGCCTCCTCTCTCACTGACAGTTGGGGCTGCTGTCCTTTCACCCTCCTCCATGGCTGTTAGCTAGCTACCAACAAATGTATTTGGATTGAGTTTTTTACAGTGGTAAATAGATCAAGATAGCTAATATGAAGTTAGGTAAGGGGTGATATTTAATTCACTTAGCTATCTATCTATACAGTATTTGAAGTTGGCTAGATAGCTCATTTAGCAGCTCATTTGAGTCAGCCTGCACTGTAGCGAGTTAGCTAATAATACATCGTTTTTTTATTTATATATTCATTTTCAAAATCTATTTACTTACTTACTTGAATAGGTTCTCCCAGCCATGTGGACAACTGGAAACAGGGCAGTAAAGTTTGTCACCAGAGTGTTTTAGAGGATATTACTATTGAACTATGTACCCATTTAATAACCAGACCTTCATACAAACTTGCTCTGCTGAATTCTTGACGGAGTCACAACGGGCAGCCTAAGCGGCACCTTTTGTGTTGTTCCTGTCCCTAGAAGTGAGGACGGAGATAATAGTAACATAATATTCGGTGTGGTGTAATTTGACTATAATGAAGTCTGTTTATTGTGAGGTTTTCTGTCCTCAGATAAAGAGCGCTATGAAAGCCAGTCTACATATGAAGAGGTCCCAATGGAGAGCAGTAGTTCTCAGTCCTGGGGACTCAAAGAGAAGCACATTGTTGTTTTTGCCTCAGCACTGCACAGCTGATTCAAATGATCAACTCATCATCATCAAGCTTCAAGTGGTATTTATTTATTCATTTGTGATGCCATCCTTGATATGATCCTGTTATTGTCACATGCTACACATGCACATGTGTGCCCATGCATCTATCAATCCAATGTTATGTTTAGGTAAGGGTGTGATGTCTGTGCAAAAACAAAACAGGCTATTTTAAATCACCCATATTGAAAAAATGTAGAACAATTAGACACCATATAACCCACACCTACACACTCATGTATCAATCTGATTGATGGATTATGTTGTGCAGTAAGCAGGCTCAGGTGTATAACTGTGGCTCCTTCCACCATCAAAGAACAGACAAGAGGGCCAGACATGGAGAATAGTAAGACACTTCATTATTTCTAGAACTATGCTAGATTGTTTGTCCGTTCATGTTTTTCAGCATAAAGTCCTCTGCAGCCACTTAGTGTGGTGTGGACACCAGGTGAGGCCACACACAGATTCCTGTTGGCTTTAACTACCTTATTTTCTCAATAACTGTCTGTCTCCTTCACGTCACTCCTGTTCTCCCTAAATCCTCTAGGTTATATCAGCTGTGTCGGTGAACCCCTCCCGCATCTGAACTGGCTACATAGAGGGCACCGCATGATCAGAGGTGAGATGTCACTTGTTCAGGACAACAGGAAGTATTATTAAAGAGATGCTTTACATTGAAATACAGATAGAGATGCAGTAGTCCAAGAGTTAATGATCCCAGGTCAGTTTATATTATACAGGAAGTATTATTAAACAGATGCTTTACATTGAAATACAGATAGAGATGCAGTAGTCCCAGAGTTAATGATCCAAGGTCAGTTTTGCATTTCACCTTCTGATTGATGACTAACAATGTTAGAATAAAAAATAAAAACACAAGGCTTAAACATGCTCTCTCTCTCCATCTGTCTCTCCTCTGCAGGTATGTTTTGATGTGAGAGGAAGCCAACCCCCAGTCCCATCATCGCCACCTCACCTGCTTTTAAGATGACCTTTGGGCCGACTAGACACTTTTATGTAATTGTGATGAACTGAGAGAATATTTATGTAGCACTGTGATTCATTAATCATGTGCTGCCTTCCCTGCTCTTATGTGCTTACATCTTTCCCTTTGTCTTTTACACCTCTTCCACCACCTCCTCTTTCTTCCTCTGTTTTTATAATGCACAACAGATGTGCATTGAAGGACAGATTGAACGTGTATTTATAACACTTGGATAATGAGCTTTTCAATAAAGCGTTTCACATTCTCTACTGGTTGAAATGAAGTGTAATGTGATGAAATACTCCACCTATCCTGTGTTTACCAGATCAATGCAGATGAAGGACATTAGATATTGAGATGAACCAGTGTTAGAGTATTTACATGATGCATAGGAAGTTTAGTGTACTGTTTTAACATATTTCTGTATATATGAATTAACTAGTTAAATCCTGTTTCTAGTCTATTAGTTACAATGTGTAACCATTGATGTCCCAGGACCAAAATTAGTAAACACTGTTGAAGTGTATAATTGTAATACATACATGCAGACACAGCGTCATTCAAAGACTGGAATTTGATGTAATATGAATAAAATAATCTCCAAGACATGCATACCTAAATTGCACCTTTATTTGCCAAAGTAGAGTACATGATCAGGGAATATATTAAATGTACAGGCAACAATGTGGGGATCTCATCCATGGTAACAACTACATGTATATACGACTTGCATCCTTGGTACAACATGATATTATATTCTACTCAATCCATAGGCTTCATTAATGTCATTCAGGCTGATTTGAAGTTGATACAACTGGCTATGATAGCTGAGGTTCATAGCTAGGTTCTTAACTAATATGTATGCCAAACGTTTGGGTCCATACACAGATCGGCTAGATAGGCATACAGGGATTTTAATCATCCACTGCACAATAAGCAAGAACATAACTAGCTACGTGATGTCATCTATCTGCATTGCAAATATCAGCAAGGAAAGCTTACAAAATTGTACATTCAATTTGCAGTAAATTCTTCAGCTAGCTAGATTCTATACATCCACTGTTTCACAAAACGACAGCCTGGTTTGCTGGTTGTTTCTGGAGTCCCTAAAACAACCAGAATTACAATTTCATACTCATGTCACAACACCCATAAAGCTAGCTGGCTAATGTTAGCTAGTCAGCTAGCTGGCTAAATCACGATTTTCGTAAATGAACTATGATTTAAAAAAATGCATAATCGTTTGTCTCTACATTAACTAACATTCCCGTCAACTGTACATGTTTTTTGCATGATTAGTTATCCCTTACATTTGTTTCCATCCTAGTATTTCTGTCCGTCATCTTTGATCCAGTTCAGTTCTGTGTAGGGGAACCCCTCTCTCCTGGTATTTCTCTCTGCCATCTTTGATCCAGTTCAGTTCTGTGGAGGGGTACCCCTCTCTCCTAGTATTTCTGTCCACCATCTTTGATCCAATTCAGTTCTGCGGAGAGGTACCCCTCTCTCCTAGTATTTCTGTCCACCATCTTAGATCCACTTCAGTTCTGGGTAGGGGTACCACTCTCTCCTAGTTTTTCTGTCCATCATCTTTGCTGAAGAAAGTCCAACAGTCACTAGTGAAGCAGCAGCCTCCCCTGGTCCTAGTGCCGTATCGGTAGGAAGTTTAAGATGCGATGGAACGGTTGATGAAAAAAATTAATCACATAAAAAATATATTGACTATATTGACTATATTGATTTATTCAGGGGGGGCAAATTAATATTTTAGGCCTAGCGACGTCAATGATTCCTACCCTTTAACTTTTTTTCAGAAAAATATATATACATTTCACTACTCAACTGACTTACCCACTCCAGTCAGCAGATGGCGGTTTGCGACTTGAGGCAATGCTGCTAGTGTGACGTAAAATCTAGTGGACTTCTAGCTTCTTTCAACAGCAGCAACAGTTAGTCAGACACCTCGGTAGCTTGCTAGACAAAATAGCCAAACCAATAAAGCTCTTTAGACGCTTTAGTGTATATTAGCCACTGTGTTTTAAACCCTTTTCCCGATTTGTTGTTATTAGTCAGCTAGCGGACTGGTTAAGTTAGCATTAGCCTAGCTAACATCCCCGACCATGAGTTCACTAAGCTACTCTCCTCCTGATAAAGAAGAGGAGGTTATCACAGTAAAACAAGAAGTAGAGGGTGAGGCCGTTACTGTGAAAGAAGCGAAAGACGTGTTCAGAGTGAAAGAGGAGGAGAAAGTTACAGTAAAAGAAGAGGAGGTAGAGAAAGAAGAGGATGCAGTTTTTGGAGTGAAGGAGGTGGAGATGACTGTCACATCCAAAAAGGAAGAGGAAGAAGAAGAGGATATCTGGGCCCGGTTTCCCAAACGCATCTTAAGGCATCCAATGGTGAATTTAGCCATAAGATGGCTTTGAGAAACCGTTCCCTGGTTAACTCTTGTAACTACCCATCCCGGATCTGGGAGAATTGTCATCAACTGACACTAAGTAGCATAACGCAACGGACAAAAAATCTTACTAGAAAATATTCAGCTTAGCCTTTTGTTAATCACCCTGTCATCTCAGATTTTGAAAATATGCTTTACAGCCAAAGCAAGACGAGCATTTGTGTAAGTTTATCGATAGCAGCAGGCAATCTGGTCACGAAAATCAGAAAAGCAATCAAATTAAATTGTTTACCTTTGATGAGCTTCGGATGCTTTCACTCACGAGACTCCCAGTTCGATAGCAAATGTTCCTTTTTTCCAGAAAATTATTTTTGTAGCCAAAAGTTAGTTCTTCACCTTTGGCTGAGAAAATGACCGGAAATTGCCGTCACGACAATGCAGAAAAATATTCAAAATTAGCTCCATAATAATAGACAGAAACATGGCAAACTTTGTTTATAATCAATCCTCAAGGTGTTTTTCAAATATCTAATCTATAATATATCAACCGGACAGGTGGAAAAATGGCTACCTCTGTCTTTTGCGTGAGAAATACACAAAGAGCCATCAGGTGGACACTGACGCAATGTCAGGCTCATTTTTCAAAATAAAAGCCTGAAACTATGTCTTGTGATACTAGACACATTAAGGAAGCCATAGAAAAAGGAATCTCGTTGATATCCCATAGGAAGGGACTCTTATTTAGAAACCGCTGCGTTCCTGATTGGATTTTTCTCATTCTTTTACCTGCAATATCAGTTCTGTTATACTCACAGACAATATCTTTACAGTTTTGGAAACTTGAGAGTGTTTTCTATCCTAAGCTGTCAATTATATGCATATTCTATTTTCTGGTCCTGAAAAATAGCCCGTTTACTTTGGGAATGTTATTTTTCCAAAAATAAAAAAATGACCCCTAGATTCAACAAGTTTTTAACACTAGTAAGTACAGTCTTAAATACAGAGGCACAAACTCAGCAGTTGTTGAACTGATGTTTGGTGTTAACTAGTCCAACGCAATAACGACCTGCCTCTCTCTCGTTGCACTCCACAAGGAGACTGCCTATTACGCAAATGCAGTAAGCTAAGGTAAGTTGCTAGCTAGCATTAAACTTATAAAAAACAATCAATCATAATCACTAGTTAACTACACACGTCCTGCGTTGCATATAATCTGACTGAGCATACAAGCATACAAGTATCTAAGTATCTGACTGAGCATACAAGCATACAAGTATCTAAGTATCTGACTGAGCGGTGGTAGGCAGAAGCAGGCGCGTAAACATTCATTCAAACAGCACTCTCGTGCGTTTTGCCAGCAGCTCTTTGTTGTGCGTCAAGCATCGAGCTGTTTATGACTTCAAGCCTATCAACTCCCGAGATGAGGCTGCTAGTTAGCGCGAGCTAATAGTGTTTCAAACTTCACTCGCTCTGAGCCTTTGGGTGGTGGTTTCCCTTGCTCTGCATGGGTAACCCTGCTTCGATGTGGTGGCTGTTGTCGTTGTGTTGCTGGTTCGAGCCCAGGGAGGAGCGAGGAGAGGGACGGAAGCTATACTGTTACACTGGAAATACTAAAGTGACTATAATAGTCCAATGGTCAACAGTTAATGAAATACAAATGGTATAGAGGGAAATAGTCCTATAATTCCTATAATAACTACAACCTAAAACTTCTTACCTGGGAATATTGAAGACTCATGTTAAAAGAACCACCAGCTTTCTCATGTTCTGAGCAAGGAACTGAAACGTTAGCTTTCTTACAAAGCACACATTGCACTTTTACTTTCTTCTCCAACACTATGTTTTTGCATTATTTAATCAAAATTGAACATGTTTCATTATTTACTTGAGGCTAAATTGATTTTATTGATGTATTATATTAAGTTAAAATAAGTGTTCATTCAGTATTGTTTGTTGCTGATTGTTGGAGTGCTGCAGAGATGTTTGTCCTTCTGGAAGGTTCTCCCATCTCTACATAGGAACTCTGGAGCGCTGTCAGAGTTACCATCATGTTTTTTTTGTCATCTCCCTGACCAAGGCCCTTCTCCACCAATCGCTCAGTTTGGCCGGGTGACCAGCTCTAGGAAGAGTATTCCATTTAAGAATGATGGAGGCCACTGTGTTCTTGGGGACCTTCAATGCTGCGTACTTTTTTTTGGTACCCTTTCGCCAATCTGTGCCTCTACACAATCCTGTCTTTGAGCTCTACAGACAATTCCTTCGACCTCATTGCTTGTTTTTTTCTCTGACATCCACTGTCAACTGTGGGACCTTATATAGACAGGTGTGTGCCTTCCAAATCATGTCCAATCAATTGAATTTACCACAGGTGGACTCTGAACAAGTTGTAGATACATCTCAAGGATTATTAATGGAAACAGGATGCACCCGAAAGCAATTTTGAGTCTCATAGCAAAGGGTCTGAATACTTAAGTAAATATGGTATTTCTGATTTTTACCTGTTTTCACTTTTTCATTATTGTGTGTAGATTAATGAGGATTCTATTTTCTTACTCCATTTTTAAAATAAACCTGTAACGTTACAAAATGTGGAACAAGGGAAGGGGTCTGAACTTTCTGAATAAACTATGTTTTATTTCATTTTTTAAAATGTAACCTTTATTTATCTCCCAATCACAGTCGGTTGTGACATTGCCTGGACTCGAACCGGGGTGTCTGTAGTGACGCCTCAAGCACTGAGATGCAGTGTCTTAGACTTCTGCGCCACTCAGGAGCCCTAAAATCATGTTCTAGTGCTGTTCCCACCTAAAATAAATATTGGTCAACCAAGAGTCATCTGTTCGATTGGTTGAAATATTGTGTATTTTTCCATATATAGTCACACCTTTGTGTTTTAATGAAATCAACAAAATGTACTGAACTGGTCTGATGCTTTAAGCACGCTGTTTGATCAAATTATTAAGACACACAAATGACTCGAGGGAGCCAGAGATCAAGATAATCTAACCGGAAGGACAGAAATTCTGCCGTTATGCTCCTGAAGTTTCCGATAATGGGCTACACCAGCGGTCAGCAACCTTATCCATTTAATTTAAAATAGTATCTCAAAATTATTGTCTGTGATTAATCTACATTCTATCTAAATGAAAATTATACAAATCTAAAAGTAACTTTTATTGCCATTGCCAACTATGTAAAAATAGTCTACATAAAGCCAACAAATAAAAACATTCCAGCCTGCAGGTAAAAAAAAAAAAAAAAAAATATCCTATCATTTACATTTGCTGCACATGGCCTGTCTATAACAAACTTGAAACATTGTATCAACTATCAACTGGGTTGGCCCAAAACTCGAGATTGCAAGCTTGCAACATTGTATAAAATATTCTGGGGCCTCAATTTCCCGGCCAGTGAGTTCTGGACAGATACAGCTGTCGGCTATTTGTGCAAAGAATGAGAAGTAATCAGGTATTTTATGACGTTTCCACTGCATCAGAGCATTACATTTTTCCCTTCTATGCCGAGTGGTTATCGAAAGTGTGAGAGCTGGAAATATTTTACAAATACTTTGAGGAACTATTGTCATTCGCAATAGATTTTGATTAGACTTTGTTTACTTGCTAATTGAGGTAAAGAAAAAAATACTTTGAGAAGCTCCACAACTCATTAGTGGTGGTGCATTAAGACAATCATAAATACTCTCTCAGACATATCAGACATCCCCAAATGGGCACATTTATAGGTCTACATTTGTGTGCAGGCCAGGTAGACAAGTCCTACTTCTATCAAATCAAAATGTATTTGTCAAGTGTGCCAAATACAACAGGTGAAACAGTGAAATGCTGACATACAGGCTCTACAGTGCAATTTCTAAATAAAAAAAATCCACTCGAACCATGTAACATTTAGTGGCTCATTATGTTATGCTGGGAAAACAGTTTTCATGTGCACAGAAATCCTAAATAATTACAGAGTTTGCTAAATCCAGTGGTTCTAACCAAGAGTCACCTTAACATTATTGACAACACCCATATGGATACTGTCATTAACGCGGTTCTTCAATAATTACACATCATTCTTAATACTGTAGCAATTTAGTTAGTCACATGTTCAACTATCATCAGCTGATCCAGGAAATCATTTTCTGAATGACAGTCACATGACAAACATCATGACATGCAACAACAACCAAAGTGCTTCTTCATTCATTACTCTGGTATAGACAGTTATGCCGTGCTCTACGTTGGATCCAACATGCCTAACAAATTGGTGTTTATAATGTGTTATTGTCTGCTTGATTTACAGTAGGGTCTCATCAATCTGTTTGGACACAAAGATACTTAGCTCATAATGTGTAGAGAAAGGTTATTTTATGGATAGGCTATAGAACCACACACAGAGCTATTTTCCTTTTATCAGGACATTTAGAATGACAACACATTACAGAGTAGCCTAGTGGGATTATTCACAAAATTATCTGGGGATCAGGTTATGAATTGTCATGACAAAGACATTTTTAGTTTCCATGTTTCACCTGAAATATTAAATGATTTATAGTCCATGTTATTGTTAGGTGAAGTTATGGGTCCTACAGTAGGTCTATGTTGTTAGATGCAGTTATGGGTCCCACAGTAGGTCTATTTTATTGTTAGGTTAGATTATAGACCATTTTGGCAATTTGTTTAGATCTATGTTGTTGTTAGGTCAAGTTATGAGTCAATTTGTTTAACACTTAGTGTACAAATCCTCATTGTCCGGCTGATGGAGCCAAAGAGCATTGTATTGATTGAAGTGTTTTTAAATATATAAAGTAGTACATTTTCGACAAAAACAAAAACATATTAATCAGGACATTCAAACGAGCCTTACAGTTATCCAAAGCAATGTAAAATGCACTCATTTTTGCTGTCTCATTTTTGCTGTCAGCCTATGAGAACTCCCCTGAGTTTTCCTCCGTGGTGGTGAATTAGTAAATAGCGACACAGAACTTAATGTGAGTTTCCTTGATTTTAGCATCCTGATCTGCGATGATAGTGTGCTGTAATATTCAGAATACATTGTGAAAAACTAAAATCTTTGTTCACCATTTTTGTTCCAGGCAGATATTCTACATCCATAACTCTAGTGGTTTCCTCATTAGCAGATGTACGACATCCATAACTAGTGGTTTCCTCATTAACAGATATACTGCATCCATAACTAGCGGTTTCCTCATTAGCAGGGAGGTGTTTCTGCAATTAAATTGAGTGTGCATTGCCCTCGTGCCGCAATTTGAGGAAACACAGAAAGAGGCCTTTTTTGGAGACCAAAAGTCATCTGGCACACTGCTTGACTGTCTTAAGACAATTGTAAAATAATTTAACAGACGTCAATTGTTGTACAACTGCATGGGTACGCTCTAGGCATCACCTTTTACCTCAAATAAAACAGTGGATTTCTGCTGTTGTGGGCATTTAACCATCTGTATGACTTTGTTGTTCACACAGGAGAGAGATGCGACTATCGTGGATCCTCTGGGGAGCCGCAACAAATCAAATCAAATGTATAGCACTTCGTACATCAGTTGATATCTCAAAGTGCTGTACAGAAACCCAGCCTAAAACCCCAAACAGCAAGCAATGCAGGTGTAGAAGCACGGTGGCTAGGAAAAACTCCCTAGAAAGGCAAAAACCTAGGAAGAAACCTAGAGAGGAACCAGGCTATGTGGGGTGGCCAGTCTGGCTGTGCCGGGTGGAGAATATAACAGAACATGGCCAAGATGTTAAAATGTTCATAAATGACCAGCATGGTCGAATAATAATAAGGCAGAACAGTTGAAACTGGAGCAGCAGCACGGCCAGGTGGACTGGGGACAGCAAGGAGTCATCATGTCAGGTAGTCCTGGGGCATGGTCCTAGGGCTCAGGTCCTCAGAGAGAGAGAAAGAAAGAGAGAAGGAGAGAATTAGAGAACGCACACTTAGATTCACACAGGACACCGAATAGGACAGGAGAAGTACTCCAGATATAACAAACTGACCCTAGCCCCCGACACATAAACTACTGCAGCATAAATACTGGAGGCTGAGACAGGAGGGGTCAGGAGACACTGTGGCCCCATCCGAGGACACCCCCGGACAGGGCCAAACAGGAAGGATATAACCCCACCCACTTTGCCAAAGCACAGCCCCCACACCACTAGAGGGATATCTTCAACCACCAACTTACCATCCTGAGACAAGGCTGAGTATAGCCCACAAAGATCTCCGCCATGGCACAACCCAAGGGGGGGCGCCAACCCAGACAGGATGACCACATCAGTGAATCAACCCACTCAGGTGATGCACCCCTTCCAGGGACGGCATGAGAGAGCCCCAGTAAAGCCAGTGACCCTGTAATAGGTTTAGAGGCAGAGAATCCCAGTGGAAAGAGGGGAACCGGCCAGGCAGAGACAGCAAGGGCGGTTCGTTGCTCCAGAGCCTTTCCGTTTACCTTCCCACTCCTGGGCCAGACTACACTCAATCATATGACCCACTGAAGAGATGAGTCTTCAGTAAAGACTTAAAGGTTGAGATCGAGTTTGCGTCTCTGACATGGGTAGGCAGACCGTTCCATAAAAATGGAGCTCTATAGGAGAAAGCCCTGCCTCCAGCTGTTTGCTTAGAAATTCTAGGGACAATTAGGAGGCCTGCGTCTTGTGACCGTAGCGTACGTGTAGGTATGTACGGCAGGACCAAATCAGAGAGATAGGTAGGAGCAAGCCCATGTAATGCTTTGTAGGTTAGCAGTAAAACCTTGAAATCAGCCCTCGCTTTGACAGGAAGCCAGTGTAGAGAGGCTAGCACTGGAGTAATATGATACATTTTTTTGGTTCTAGTCAGGATTCTAGCAGCCGTATTTAGCACCAACTGAAGTTTATTTAGTGCTTTATCCGGGTAGCCGGAAAGTAGAGCATTGCAGTAGTCTAACCTAGAAGTGACAAAAGCATGGATTAATTTTTCTGCATCAAGTTTCTGATTTTTGCAAATACAGATCTTAGAATCAACTATTAAAGACTACCAGAACCCACTGGATTCTCAAATTACATTGAATGAGTTACAGGACAAAATAAAAACCCTCCAACCCAAAAAGGCCTGTGGTGTTGATGGTATCCTCAATGAAATGATCAAATATACAGACAACAAATTCCAATTGGCTATACTAAAACTCTTTAACATCATACTTAGCTCTGGCATCTTCCCCAATATTTGGAACCAAGGACTGATCACCCCAATCCACAAAAGTGGAGACAAATTTGATCCCAATAACTACCGTGGAATATGCGTCAACAGTAACCTTGGGAAAATCCTCTGCATTATCATTAACAGCAGACTCGTACATTTCCTCAATGAAAACAATGTACTGAGCAAATGTCAAATTGGCTTTTTACCAAATTACCGTACAACAGACCATGTATTCACCCTGCACACCCTAATTGACAACCAAACAAACCAAAACAAAGGAAAAGTCTTCTCATGCTTTGTTGATTTAAAAAAAGCCTTAGACTCAATTTGGCATGAGGGTCTGCTATACAAACTGATGGAAAGTGGTGTTGGGGGTAAAACATACAACATTATAAAATCCATGTACACAAACAACAAGTGTGCGGTTAAAATTGGAAAAAAACACACACATTTCTTCACACAGGGTCGTGGGTGAGACAGGGATGCAGCTTAAGCCCCACCCTCTTCAACATATATATTAACGAATTGGCGCGGGCACTAGAAAAGTCTGCAGCACCCGGCCTCACCCTACTAGAATCCGAAGTCAAATGTCTACTGTTTGCTGATGATCTGGTGCTTCTATCACCAACCAAGGAGGGCCTACAGCAGCACCTAGATCTTATGCACAGATTCTGTCAGACCTGGGCCCTGACAGTAAATCTCAGTAATACCAAAATAATGGTGTTCCAAAAAAGGTCCAGTCACCAGGACCACAAATACAAATTCCATCTAGACACTGCTGCCCTAGAGCACACAAAAAACTATACATACCTTGGCCTAAACATCAGCGCCACAGGTAACTTCCACAAAGCTGTGAACGATCTGAGAGACAAGGCAAGAAGGGCATTCTATGCCATCAAAAGGAACATAAATTTCAACATACCAATTAGGATTTGGCTAAAAATACTTGAATCAGTCATAGAGCCCATTGCCCTCTATGGTTGTGAGGTCTGGGGTCCGCTCACCAACCAAGACTTCACAAAATGGGACAAACACCAAATTGAGACTCTGCACGCAGAATTCTGCAAAAATATCCCCCGTGTACAACGTAGAACACCAAATAATGCATGCAGAGCAGAATTAGGCCGATACCCACTAATGATCAAAATCCAGAAAAGAGCCGTTAAATTCTATAACCACCTAAAAGGAAGCGATTCCCAAACCTTCCATAACAAAGCCATCACCTACAGAGAGATGAACCTGGAGAAGAGTCCCCTAAGCAAGCTGGTCCTGGGGCTCTGTTCACAAACACAAACACACCCTACAGAGCCCCAGGACATCAGCACAATTAGACCCAACCAAATCATGAGAAAACAAAAAGATAATTACTTGACACATTGGAAAGAATTTACAAAAAAACAGAGCAAACTAGAATGCTATTTGGCCCTACACAGAGAGTACACAGCGGCAGAATACCTGACCACTGTGACTGACCCAAAATTAAGGAAAGCTTTGACTATGTACAGACTCAGTGAGCATAGCCTTGCTATTGAGAAAGGCCGCCGTAGGCAGACATGGCTCTCAAGAGAAGACAGGCTATGTGCTCACTGCCCACAAAATGAGGTGGAAACTGAGCTGCACTTCCTAACCTCCTGCCCAATGTATGACCATATTAGAGAGACATATTTCCCTCAGATTACACAGATCCACCAAGAATTCGAAAACAAATCCAATTTTGATAAACTCCCATATCTACTGGGTGAAATTCCACAGTGTGCCATCACAGCAGCAAGATTTGCGACCTGTTGCCATGAGAAAAGGGCAACCAGTGAAGAACAAACACCATTGTAAATACAACCGATATTTATGCTAATTTATTTTCCCTTGTATACCTTAACCATTTGTACATTGTTAAAACACTGTATATATATAATATGACATTTGTAATGTCTTTATTGTTTTGAAACTTCTGTATGTGTAATGTTTACTGTTAATTTATATTGTTTATTTCACTTTATATATTCACTTTATATATTATCTACCTCACTTGCTTTGGCAATGTTAACACATGTTCCCATGCCAATAAATCCTTTGAATTGAATTGAATTGAATTGAGAGAGAGACACACAGAGGGAGAGAGACACACACACAGAGAGACACACAGAGATAGAGAGACACACACAGAAAGACACACACACAGAGGGAGAGAGACACACACAGAGAGTGAGTGACACACAGAGAGAGATATATATATATATATATATATATATATATATATATATATATATATATATATAGATAGAGAAACACCAACAGAGAGAGAGAGACACACACACAGAGAGAGAGAGATACACAGTCAGAGAGAGACACACACACACACACACAGAGAGACACGCACAGAGAGAGAGAGAGAGAGAGAGAGAGAGAGAGAGAGAGAGAGAGACCAACAGGGAGAGAGACACACAGAGAGAGAGAGAAAGACACACAGAGACACAAAGAGAGAGAGAGACACACAGAGACACAAAGAGAGAGAGAGACACAGAGAGAGAGAGAGAGAGAGACAGAGAGAGAGAGAGACACACAGAGAGAGAGAGACACCAACAGAGAGAGAGAGAGACACACGCAGAGAGAGAGAGAGAGATACATAGTGAGAGAGACACACACACAGAGAGAGACACGCACAGAGAGAGAGAGAGAGACACACACAGAGACACACACAGAGAGAGACACACAGAGAGACACAGAGAGAGAGAGACACACAGAGAGAGAGACACACAGAGACACACACAGAGTAAGAAAGACAAAGAGAGAGAGAGATACACACACAGAGAGAAAAACACAGAGAGAGGGAGAAACACACACACACAGGGAGACACATACACAGAGAGAGAGACACACACAGAGTGAGAAACACACACACACAGAGTGAGAAACACACACGCTGAGAGAGAGACACACACACACACACACACACAAAGACACACACACAGAGAGACACAAAGAGAGAGAGAGACACACAGAGGGAGAGAGACACACACACAGAGAGACACACACAAATAGAGAGACACACACAGAAAGATACACACAGAGTGACAGAGAGAGAGAGAGAGAGAGAGAGAGAGAGAGAGAGAGAGACACAGGGAGACACATACACAGAGAGAGAGACACACACACACACACACAGAGTGAGAAACACACACACTGAGAGAGACACACATACACACAGAGACACAAAGAGAGAGAGACACAGAGGGAGAGAGACAAACACACTCAGAGACAAACACAGATAGAGAGACACACACAGAGAGAAAGACACACACAGAAATAGAGACAAACACAGAGAGAGAGAGACAGACAGAGAGAGAGAGGGGGGGAGAGAGAGAGAGACCAACAGAGAGAGAGAGAGAGAGACACACAGAGAGAGAGAGACACAGTGAGAGAGATACACAGAGAGAGAGAGTGAGACCAACAGGGAGAGAGAGAGACACACCAACAGAAAGAGAGAGAGAGACACACACACACACACACACACACAGAGAGACACACAGAAAGAGACACAGAGAGACAGAGAGACACCAACAGAGAGAGAGACACACCAACAGAAAGAGAGAGAGAGAGACACACCAACAGAAAGAGAGAGAGAGAGAGACACACAGAGAGAGAGAGAGAGAGAGAGAGACACAGAGAGAGAGAGAGAGAGACACCAACAGAGAGAGAGACACACCAACAGAAAGAGAGAGAGAGACACACACATAGATAGATAGATAGATAGATGGCGTAGCAGTCAGACGTCTTGTTGTGTCGTGTCCCTTGTATATATCGTTTTTTAAACATATTTTTCTTCGCATATCTTTTACCTGACTGCCCTCGACCAGCACAAAAACATCCTGTGGCGGACTGCAATAGCATTGAATAGTCCCCGCGATATGCAACTGTTCAGGGAAGTCAGGAACCAATACACGCAGTCAGTCAGGAAAGCTAAGGCCAGCTTCTTCAGGCAGAAGTTTGCATCCTGTAGCTCCAACTCCAAAAAGTTCTGGGACACTGTGAAGTCCATGGAGAACAAGAGCACCTCCTCCCAGCTGCCCACTGCACTGAGGCTAGGTAACACGGTCACCACCGATAAACCCATGATTATCGAAAACTTCAACAAGCATTTCTCAACGGCTGGCCATGCCTTCCGCCTGGCTACTCCAACGTCGGCCAACAGCTCCGCCCCCCCCCCCCCACCGCAGCTACTCGCCCAAGCCTCTCCAGGTTCTCCTTTACCCAAATCCAGATAGCAGATGTTCTGAAAGAGCTGCAAAACCTGGACCCGTACAAATCAGCTGGGCTTGACAATCTGGACCCTCTATTTCTGAAACTATCCGCCGCCCCTATTACCAGCCTGTTCAACCTCTCTTTCATATCGTCTGAGATCCCCAAGGATTGGAAAGCTGCCGCAGTCATCCCCCTCTTCAAAGGGGGAGACACTCTGGACCCAAACTGTTACAGACCTATATCCATCCTGCCCTGTCTATCTAAGGTCTTCGAAAGCCAAGTCAACAAACAGGTCACTGACCATCTCGAATCCCACCGTACCTTCTCCGCTGTGCAATCTGGTTTCCGAGCCGGTCACGGGTGCACCTCAGCCACGCTCAAGGTACTAAACGATATCATAACCACCATCGATAAAAGACAGTACTGTGCAGCCGTCTTCATCGACCTTGCCAAGGCTTTCGACTCTGTCAATCACCATATTCTTATCGGCAGACTCAGTAGCCTCGGTTTTTCGGATGACTGCCTTGCCTGGTTCACCAATTACTTTGCAGACAGAGTTCAGTGTGTCAAATCGGAGGGCATGCTGTCCAGTCCTCTGGCAGTCTCTATGGGGATGCCACAGGGTTCAATTCTCGGGCCGACTCTTTTCTCTGTATATATCAATGATGTTGCTCTTGCTGCGGGCGATTCCCTGATCCACCTCTACGCAGACGACACCATTCTATATACTTCCGGCCGTCCTTGGACACTGTGCTATCTAACCTCCAAACGAGCTTCAATGCCATACAACACTCCTTCCGTGGCCTCCAACTGCTCTTAAACACTAGTAAAACCAAATGCATGCTTTTCAACCGTTCGCTGCCTGCACCCGCACGCCTGACCAGCATCACCACCCTGGATGGTTCCGACCTTGAATATGTGGACATCTATAAGTACCTAGGTGTCTGGCTAGACTGTAAACTCTCCTTCCAGACTCATATCAAACATCTCCAATCGAAAATCAAATCAAGAGTCGGCTTTCTATTCCGCAACAAAGCCTCCTTCACTCACGCCGCCAAACTTACCCTAGTAAAACTGACTATCCTACCGATCCTCGACTTCGGCGATGTCATCTACAAAATTGCTTCCAACACTCTACTCAGCAAACTGGATGCAGTTTATCACAGTGCCATTCGTTTTGTCACTAAAGCACCTTATACCACCCACAACTGCGACTTGTATGCTCTAGTCGGCTGGCCCTCGCTACATATTTGTCGCCAGACCCACTGGCTCCAGGTCATCTACAAGTCGATGCTAGGTAAAGGTCCGCCTTATCTCAGTTCACTGGTCACGATGGCAACACCCATCCGTAGCACGCGCTCCAGCAGGTGTGTCTCACTGATCATCCCTAAAGCCAACACCTCATTTGGCCGCCTTTCATTCCAGTTCTCTGCTGCCTGTGACTGGAACGAATTGCAAAAATCGCTGAAGTTGGAGACTTTTATCTCCCTCACCAACTTCAAACATCTGCTATCTGAGCAGCTAACCGATCGCTGTAGCTGTACATAGTCTATCGGTAAATAGCCCACCCATTTTTACCTACCACATCCCCATACTGTTTTTATTTATGTACTTTTCTGCTCTTTTGCACACCAATATCTCTACCTGTACATGACCATCTGATCATTTATCACTCCAGTGTTAATCTGCAAAATTGTAATTATTCGCCTACCTCCTCATGCCTTTTGCACACAATGTATATAGACTCCCCTTTTTTTCTACTGTGTTATTGACTTGTTAATTGTTTACTCCATGTGTAACTCTGTGTTGTCTGTTCACACTGCTATGCTTTATCTTGGCCAGGTCGCAGTTGCAAATGAGAACTTGTTCTCAACTAGCCTACCTGGTTAAATAAAGGTGAAAAAAATAGATAGATAGATAGATAGATAGATAGATAGATAGATAGATAGATAGATAGATAGATACCAACAGAGAGAGAGAGAGAGGGAGAGAGACACACACAGAGAGAGAGATACACAGTGGGAGAGACACACACAGAGAGAGAGACAGAGAGAGAGAGAGAGAGAGAGAGAGAGAGAGAGGGAGAGAGAGAGAGAGAGAGACACCAACAGAGAGAGAGGGAGAGACACAGAGAGAGAGAGAGAGAGAGAGAGAGAGAGAGAGAGAGAGAGAGAGATACTCAGTGAGAGAGACACAGAGAGAGAGAGAGAGAGAGAATTGGAGTTCCAAATTGAGCAGCTGCTGAAAAATGAGCTCCTGTATATATCGAGATTTAAATGTTTTTTTTAGAGTGAAGTACATCGAAAAAATCAAGAGAAAACTGCAAGACTCAATAGAAGACTCAATAGAAGACAAAACAAGCAACAAACCAAAAAGACAGGCTTTTGAAAAAGTAACTATTTTTCATAAAATTGTACAGTTATCTTAGCTAGCTGAATTGCTAGCTGAATTGTTTACCTGTTGCTAAGCAGTTGCTAGGGACTCTCCTGGAAGAAGCTAGCTAGCTTACAAAGAATAACAAAAAAAATATCTAGTTATTAACAGAAGAAAGGAAGACAAAATAAGGACAAAATAAGGACAAAAGAAAAAGGACAACAAAGTGAAACAGTCCTCTAAAGAAACAAGAGACCATAATACAAGAAACAGCACTTCTATTGCAACATTGTAGCTAACATCACCAGCGTTGCTATGGAAATTGTTTACCCACCAGACATCCAAACAGAGAAAGCTAAGAAAATTTTCAAAGGTTTGTTGATGGGACAGAACCATGAATGCCTGTTTGCAGATCTTACCAGTTACAAAACAAGAGCAAATTTAATTTTTAATACCAATCGAGGGAACATATGGAAAAAGGTTATTTGCAACCATTTCCCTTTCTCAAAAAAGAGGGGCATCAGCCAAGGATGTCAGATCAGCATTTTTGAAGAAGCTGACCAGAGCAACACATCAAACAGTAAACTTATATAATAATGACTCAAGCCTCCAGGCTTTTGAGAATAGGTTTGCTACCCTAAAAGCAGACGCTGACATCATCTCAGAAACTGAGGAAAAAGTCAAGGAGGGAGATGGAGAAAAGCAGACCCCAATGGTCTCTGTGACCCAGCAGGAATCCCTCAATGTCCCTTTACCTACCTCACCTGCAGCAGACAAAGTCAAGGACATGTCAATTTCAATAAGAACACCTGCTATGCAACGTTTCCACAACACCCTCTCTCTAGTCGAAGCAGAGGTCATAGAACTCAGAGAGAACAAGCTTCAAGAGGAGGACACTGTCCAGAAACTAAAAGAAGAGATGAAACAGTTCAGGGAGGAGAGCAGAGCATCTATTGCTAAATTAGAAAGCAGAATGGACGAGCTGAGTCAGACAAATGATGACCTCAGAGACCATCTGAGCACAACAAGAAAGGAGCTCGAACAAAAAGAGAGGTACATTGACACCCTCAACCGGCAGAGTCATTGTGTCCTCTGCATCTAGAGAACATGTCCACCAGCTTGGTACAACACAAGCAGAACCTGAGACCAGCATGGCCTCCACCACACAGCCTGATGACACTGCACCAGCCTACCAGTCTGCTCCAGCCCAGGTCAACCTACCAGCCTCCCAGTCTGCTCCAGCCCAGGTCAACCTACCAGCCTCCCAGTCTGCTCCAGCCCAGGTCAGAATTACCAGCCTCCCAGTCTGCTCCACCCAGACAATCACCCACAACTGCAATCCTAATTGATTCAAATGGGAAGTTCTTAGTCCAGGAAAGATTATTCCCTAGACACCAGGTGTATAAGTTATGGTGTCCTACAACTGAGAGTGCAATGCAGCTACTCAGTCAGACCAGGATTGACACCCCTGACAACATCATCATCCACACTGGCACAAACGACCTTCATGCCAAAGGTGAAAATGTATCTGGGGCAGTGAGAAGAGTGGCAGAACGGGCACAGGCTATGTTCCCAACAACCAGTTGTATAGTTGTGTCCACCCTCCTACCAAGAAAAGACTTCCCAGAAAGTTGATTGACAAAATAAATCAACAGATCACTGTGGACTGTGCCTCACTGCTCAACGTCAGAACGGCTCACCACCCCACTCTGACATGTCAACACTTATATGATAATATACATCTTGATCAGGACAGTATCAGAACCTTTGCCAAGGACCTAAAAGATGCAACACTTGGCAGGGACACACACACCCATCACCCCAGCAACAAAGGTCCCCCGCCCCACCTTCTGAAACAACAGTACCTCCACCATCCCGAGGAGAAAAGAGCCAGACATGGCTTATTACAGCACAGCTCTACTAGACCAGGCCCAACACAGCACATATTTACCAGACCAGACCCGCCTCAGGACAGCACAACTAGACCCGTCCCATCACAACACAGCTCTACTAGACCTGGCCCATCACAACACAGCTCTACTAGACCTGGCCCATCACAACACAGCTCTACTAGACCCGGCCCATCACAACACAGCTCTACTAGACCTGGCCCATCACAACACAGCTCTACTAGACCCGGCCCATCACAACACAGCTCTACTAGACCTGGCCCATCACAACACAGCTCTACTAGACCCAGCCCATCACAACACAGCTCTGACCACTACTCCAGGGTCGGTCAGAACACTGCCCTTCAGGGAAGTAGACCACATGATGCAGTCCACACCATGTATCAGTCAGATCGTCAGCCTACATATGCTGAGGTAACCTCTGGCAGAAGACCCCTAGAACAATCAGAGATAGGAGAGGTGCGCCAACTACTGCAACTAATATGCAGACTACTGAGCTAGACAGTCCCTTTAATTCACACACGGGCATGCACACACACACACACAGGGTTGCAGATTGCATTGTACTTATTTTATGTGCAATCTTAATCCATTCTTATTAATTTGGTTACAAATATTCCTAAATGTATTGACACCGGTATTATAATAATTATTATATGTAATGGTGTGTGCGCGTGTATGTGTGTATGTATGTATGTGTGTATATGTGTATGTGCATGTATGTGTATGTATATGTATGTATATATATATATGTATATATGTGTATATGTATATATGTATATATATATGTATGTGTATGTATATTGTATGTATGTGTGTGTATATATGTGTGTGTGTGTGTGTGTGTATGTGTGTATGTGTGTATGTATGTATGTGTATATATATGTATATGTGTATATATATATATATATATATATATATGCATATGTGTATGTATGCATGTGTTTATGTGTGTGTGTATATATATATATATATAGGTTTTTTTCCCCGTTTTTTTTTTCGATGTACTTTACTCAAACCAGTGAATATCACTTATTATAAATGAGATCATTAACTATCAGCTCTTGGAATATCCAGGGCCTATACTCTTCACATTTTGGTTATAAAACAACAAATCCAGAATTGATTAAAAACATCAAGGGACAGGACATCATAATCCTACTGGAAACATGGTGTCGTGGAGACATAGATACTCAGTGTCCCTCAGGCTATAGAGAAAGTTTACTACCATCAATCAAACATAAAAATGTTAAAAGGGGCCGAGACTCAGGTGGAATCATTATTTGGCATAAGCAGGACTTAGCACTGAATGAAATGAAAAAAGGTACCAGTCACATTTGGCTAAAACTTAACAAAGGTACAATCTATTGTGACAATGATGTATACATATGTGCAGCTTATGCTCCTCCTTCAGATTCATCATATTATGATGATCAGTTTTTTGACAATCTCCAGACAGAAATCATTACATTTCAGGCGCAGGGTAAAGTGCTTCTTTGTGGAGATTTCAATGCAAGAACAGGTTCTGAGCCTGACTACACTGATGCGGGAGGTAACCACCACATAATTGGACACCCCTCCTTATACAGTAGCCCTATTATAAATAATAGAAACAGTCCTGACCAAATACTGAACAAAAATGGAAAAGAGTTAGTACATCTCTGTCGAGCCTTAGGCCTGTACATGCTTAATGGTAGAATCAGAGGGGACTCTTTAGGTCAGTTTACTTACTGCTCAGCTCTTGGGACAAGTGTAGTCGATTATGCCATCACTGACATTGACCCCTCCTCCATTAGTGCATTCACTGTCAGACACAGACACCATTGTCAGATCACAGTCAGATCAACGTGTTTCTGAAGAAATTAACCGGCAATATTCATTCAAAAAAACAGCCCAATAAACTTTACAACATAAACCAATCATACAGATGGGCTCCAAACAGTGCAGAGAGATTCATTGAAACATTGAACTCAAATGAAATGATGAACTCTATACAGTTTTTCAATAACTCACAGTACCAAAACAATAAAGATGGTGTCAATTCAGCTACCCAAAACATCAACTGCATATTCCAAAAAGCAGCATCCAAAGCAAATTTGAGAAAACCAAAGCAATGCAACATCAGAAGCAAAAATCAAAATGTTTCTGACAAATGGTTTGATAATGAATGTAAAACAATTAGAAAACACCTAAGACAAATGTCAAACAAAAAACATAAGCAGCAAAACAACCCAGAGCTACGATATGAATACTTTGAAACTCTGAAACAGTATAAACAAACACTGAAATGCAAGAAATTGAATTATACCAACAAGACACTTGATGAAATTGAAAACGCAATTGACCAAAATCAGTTCTGGGACATGTGGAACAATTTAAGCACAACAAAGCCACAAGAATTAGCCATACATATTTTGATAATCTATACAAAAACATCCCACAAAAAGACTTACAACAGAACCAATTAGAAATTAAAGAAAAATTGAACATCCTTGAATCAGTCATTAAAAACAACCAAAATCCATTAGATTACCCAATAACCCAACATGAACTAAATGAAAAGCTAAAATCTATTAAATCAAAAAAGGCTTGTGGTGTAGACAACATCAGAAATGAAATGCTGAAAAACAGCACACCTGAGTTGCAAAATGCTATGCTTAAATTGTTCAACATGGTTTTAACTTCTGGCTGCTTCCCTGATGTCTGGAACCAGGGGCTCATCTCCCCTATCCACGAAAGTGGAGACAAATCAGACCCCAATAATTACAGGGGAATTTGCGTCAACAGTAACTTGGGAAAGATTTTCTGTAGCATTTTGAATTCAAGAATTCAAACCTTTCTTCAAGAAAAAAAGTAATAAGTAAATGTCAAATTGGCTTTCTCCCTAACCATCGCACTACTGACCATATATACACATTACACACACTAATTAATAAACACGTCCACCAAAAAAAAGAGGGCAAAATCTTTGCTTGCTTTATTGACTTTAAAAAAGCATTTGATTCGATTTGGCACGAAGGGCTATTCTACAAAATTCTACAAAGTGGGCTTGGTGGTAAGGTATATGACTTAATAAAATGTATGTACACAGAAAACAAGTGTGCAATAAAAATCAAAAACCAAAGAACATAATTATTTTCACAATGTCGAGGTGTGAGACAAGGCTGCAATTTGAGTCCAAATCTTTTCAACATTTATATCAATGAATTAGCAGACATGTTGGACCAATCTCCAGCCCCAGGACTCACACTATTTGACACAGAGGTGAAATACCTGCTATATGCTGATGACTTGGTACTTCTATCACCAACCAAAGAAGGTCTTCAACAAAACATTAATATTCTGGAGCAATATTGCCATAATTTGGCCCTGGCAGTAAATTTCCAAAAAACTAAAATCATGATTTTCCAAAAAAAACCGAGATGTCAGAAACACAAATGTAAATTCACCCTGAACAACACCTTAATTGAACACACAAAAAATTACACCTACCTTGGTCTGACCATATCTGCATCGGGAAACTTTAATATGGCAGTGAATGCACTCAAAGAAAAAGCCCGCAGAGCAATGTATGCAATAAAAATGAAATTATTCAAAATCAACATTCCAATTAAAATTTGGACTAAAATTATTTGACAGTGTAATCCTACCAATAGCACTTTATGGAAGTGAGGTTTGGGGTCCACTCAATAAACTGGATTTTAAAATGTGGGACAAACATTCAATTGAAGCCCTACATGCAGAATTCTGTCGGAAAATCCTACAAGTCCAGAGAAATACACCAACTAATGCATGTAGGGCAGAATTGGGCCGTTTTCCAGTAATAATGAAGATACAGAAAAGATCATTAAAATTTTGGCTACATCTAAATTCAAGTCCAAATTCGAGTCTGCAATTTAAAGCACTTCAAACCCAAGAGCTGAGCCCAGAAACGAGCCCTCTCAGTCAGCTGGTGTTGGACCTCACCAACCAAGCTGACACCAGCACTGCTTCAAAAGAAAGAATTCCAATAAGCAAAATCATGAACCAATCAAAGAAATCATATTTACAATACTGGAAAAACTAAACAAAATCCCAAAGCCGACTAAATTGCTATCTGACCCTAAACAGAGAATATGAATTGGCTGATTATCTCTACTCTGTCAGAGATACGAAGCAGAGACAGATCCTTACCAAGTACAGGCTGAGTGACCACCGATTGGCAATAGAAACCGGCAGACATAAAAAGACATGGCTACCCAAAGAGGAGCGTGCATGTGGTCACTGCATGACAGGGGAGGTAGAGACAGAGATGCACTTTCTCCTTTACTGTGATAAATATTCCTCACAAAGAGATTCATTATTCACAGAAATGACTACATATATTCCAGATATTTACAAATTGAACCCAGAGGAAAAACTAAGAATACTCATGGGCGAAGGAGCAATGGCTCCTCTTGCAGCCAAATATGTATTTTCCTGCCATAGCCTGAGGGACACTGAATAATAACATCTGCATAGTAAACAGTAACTTACTTATTATTACTATTATTGTTATGACTATAATTATTAATGTTTATCATTCCAAATATGGGTGGTAATGGTAGTGATAACAGTTTAGTGATGGTAGTAGTAGTCGTAGTAATGATGATTGTAGTTGTAGTACTGATATAAAGAAGAAGATGACCGTTATTTAGTTATAAGTTAGTTATAGTTTCATTTTCCATAATTTTATTTTATATTTATTACATTTCTACTATTGACTGTTACCATTATATTGTTATTATTTTTGTATTGAAATTTGTATTATTATTTACTACCATTTTATATTATTATTTGCTATCATTTATAATTTTGTTACAATGTATATTGTATACATTGTTGCTTTGGCAATATTGACAGAGAGAGACACACAAACAGAGAGAGAGAGACAAACACAGAGAGAGAGAGACACAGAGAGAGACACAGAGAGAGACACCAACAGAGAGAGAGAGACACACACCAACAGAAGGAGAGAGAGACACACCAACAGAAGGAGAGAGAGAGAGACACACACAGAGAGAGAGAGAGACACACAGAGAGAGAGAGACACAGAGAGAGACACACAGAGAGAGAGAGAGAGAGACACACACAGAGAGAGACCAACAGAGAGAGAGAGAGAGACACGCAGAGAGAGAGAGAGATACAGAGTGAGAGAGACACACGCACACAGAGAGACACATAGAGAGAGATTGAGAGAGAGAGACATACACAGAGACACACACAGAGAGAGACACACAGAGAGAGACACACAAACAGAGAGAGAGAGTGACACACACACAAGAGAGGCACACAGAGAGAGAGACATACACAGTGAGAGAGACACACAGAGTGAGAGAGAGAGAAAGAGAGACACACCAACAGAAAGAGAGAGACACACACACACAGAGAGAGATACACAGAGAGAGACACAGAAAGAGAGAGAGAGAGAGAGAGAGAGACCCCACAGAGAGAGAGAGAGACACACACAGAGAGAGATATACACAGTGAGAGAGACACACAGAGTGAGAGAGAGAGAGAGAGACACACACCAACAGAAAGAGAGAGACACAGACACACACACACACACAGATACACAGAGAGAGACACACACAGAGAGAGAGACACAGAGAGAGAGAGAGAGACCAACAGAGAGATGGAGAGAGACACCAAATGAAAGAGAGAGACACACAGAGAGAGAGAGAGACACAGAGAGAGACACACAGAGAGAGCGAGAGAGAGAGACACACACAGAGTGACACACACAGAGAGAGACACAGAGAGAATGACACAGAGAGAGAGAGATATAGAGGGAGAGAGAGAGACAGAGAGAGAGAGAGAGAGAGAGAGAGAGAGAGAGACACAGAGACAGAGGGAAAGACACACACACACAGAGAGAGGGAGAGAGAGAGAGAGAGAGAGAGACAAAGAGAGAGAGAGAGAGAGAGAGACCAACAGAGAGAGAGAGCCACACCAACAGAAAGAGAGAGCCACACCAACAGAAAGAGAGAGAGAGACACACACACACACACACAGAGAGAGAGAGAGAGAGAGAGAGACCACCAGATGAGCTCCTCCATTTTTCAGCATTTTCTTTTAAAAAGATAGATTAGGAATAGATCAACTTGGATTTTTTGTCAGGAACACATACTGGATTCTACCCTCTACAACATAACCCCCACTTCAAATCAAAACTTAAAACCTACAACCTGATTTTGGACGGAATTACGGAATCACCTGGAAGGTTCACAACTATACCAAGGATTATTACTCTATACAGCAAATTCTCTGGAAAACAACAGAAACCTGAAAACACCATCCAACCTGGAACTGAGTGAGTAATGTTTAGTCTCAAACTAAATTTTATCTCCAAAAGCTAAGAAGAAAAATACACAACATTACTTTATAAGGACTGAATTCTAACATAATTCTGCCAAGCTGGATACAGCTTCAACCAGCACTGACGTGTGAAGTGAGAGGTGTCAAAGCCCATTAGCCCAACAATGGCAGGAGAGTCACACAGTCTACCCCAACCAAATGGAGAGGCCTTAGAAGCTCCCTCCCGCTGTTCTGGGGTAATTAAAATACAGTACCCTGTGCATGTAAAGAATGATAAGGCAAGAAAATATTACAAAATGAAGCTCCTTATGGAAAATCAAGAGACACTTTTTTCTGACTATTACAGGTGTATAAGTTCTGGTGTCCTACAACTGAGAGTGCAATGCAGCTACTCAGTCAGACCAGGATTGACACCCCTGACAACATCATCATCCACACTGGCACAAACAACCTTCATGCCAAAGGTGAAAATGTATCTGGGGCAGTGAGAAGAGTGGCAGAACGGGCACAGGCTATGTTCCCAACAACCAATATAGTTGTGTCCACCCTCCTACCAAGAAGAGACTTCCCAGGAAAGTTGATCGACAACATAAATCAACAGATCACTGTGGACTGTGCCTCACTGCTCAACGTCAGAACGGCTCACAACCCCACTCTGACATGTCAACACTTATATGATAATATACATCTTGATCAGGACAGTATCAGAACCTTTGCCAAGGACCTAAAAGATGCAACACTTGGCAGGGACCCACACACCCATCACCCCAGCAACAAAGGACCCCCCGCCCCACCTTCTGAAACAACAGTACCTCCACCATCCCAAGGAGAAAAGAGCCAGACATGGCTTATTGCAGCACAGCTCTACTAGACCATGCCCAACACAGCACATATTTACCAGACCAGACCCGCCTCAGGACAGCACAACTAGACCCGTCCCATCACAACACAGCTCTACTAGACCCAGCCCATCACAACACAGCTCTAATAGACCCGGCCCATCACAACACAGCTCTACTAGACCCGGCCCATCACAACACAGCTCTACTAGACCCGGCCCATCACAACATAGCTCTAATAGACCCGGCCCATCACAACACAGCTCTACTAGACCCGGCCATCACAACACAGCTCTACTAGACCCGGCCCATCACAACACAGCTCTACTAGACCCAGCCCATCACAACACAGCTCTGACCACCACTCCAGGGTCGGTCAGAACACTGCCCTTCAGGGAAGTAGACCACATGATGCAGTCCACACCATGTATCAGTCAGATCATCAGCCTACATATGCTGAGGTAACCTCTGGCAGAAGACCCCTAGAACAATCAGAGATAGTTGAGGTGCGCCAACTACTGCAACTAATATGCAGACTACTGGCACGCACACACACACACACACACACACACACAGGGTTGCAGATTGCATTGTACTTATTTTATGTGCAATCTTATTCCATTCTTATTAATTTGTTTACAAATATTCCTAATTGTATTGACACCGGTATTATAATAATTATTATATGTAATGGTGTGTGTGTATGTGTGTGTGTGTATGTATGTATGTGTGTATATGTGTGTATATGTGTATGTGCATGTATGTATATATATATATATGTATGTATGTGTATGTATATTGTATGTATGAGTGTATATATGTATGTATGTGTATACGTATGTACGTACTTATGTATGTGTGTGTGTATGTATGTATGTATGTATGTATGTATGTATGTATGTATGTATGTATGTATGTATGTATGTATGTATGTATGTATGTATGTATGTATGTATGTATGTATGTATGTGTGTATGTGTGTGTATACCTTATCTTCCACACAAACCATCCCCTGGCATGGCACAGTGCTATATTAGCACACTACCCCTTTGTTAAGAGAGGGGGGGTTAACGAGGGGTGGAAACTCAGAATACTTGATAACGAGGACTCTGAGTCAGGTAATATAAATATCTATATAAGTCCGGAACAGTAATGGTACAGGGTAACCCCAAACAGTTTCAGCTGGATTTTCATATAATCAAAGAATTAGCCCAGCAGGAGAAGCTCTCCCTTGATACCTCCACCCCAAGCGGGTCAGACCAGACCTCTTCATTATGTAACCCCACAGACGAGCAACCCCCAGCGGAGAGTCAACCTCCCAGCACAGATTACCACTCCCTCATTGAAATGAAGGACAAATTCACCCAGCTGGAGGTAAAGGCAGGTGGAGCTGGAACAGCAGGTGATTACACTTCAGTCAGCACAGACCCAGACAACAGTCCAGCACTTCACCCCCTTAACCAGACCCGGAATGCTGGAGGTGGAGAGAGACATATCTGCACTCTGGACAGTGGTGAGACAACTTCAACAGGAAAGAGCAGGATCGGGAGAAGAACAGAGCACTAGAGGAGAGGATCAGACTGCTGGTGGAGGAGAGGTTGAGGGGGATGGAGGAGAGGGTGAGGGGGACGGAGGAGGGGTTGCAGAGAAGCCAGCAGAACTGCCCACCTCAGCACCCGACAAAAGTCTCGACACCACAGCAGAACAGTCCACACCAGACCCTGACCATAGAGTCGACATCACAGCAGAACAGACCAATCAAGAACCCCAAGCCCAGCAGCTCTCACCCCCTCTGAGCACCCCCCCTGTCAGCCACCCTGATAGCCTTTCTGACAACCCCCCCACACCCACTGAGGACAAACACAAGACACAGATTGTACTACTTATGGACTCAAATGGGAAATATATAGAAGAAAAAAAACTTTTCCCCAAACACAGTGTGTCTAAACTCTGGTGTCCAAACACCCAGCGCGCCCTCAACCTTCTGTCTGAGGACCAACTAGGCTCACCTAGCTACATAATAATACACACAGGCACAAACGACCTGAGAGCACAGCAGGAAAGGGTGGCCACAGCACTGAAGGGAGTGAATGAAAAGGCTTCTTCTACTTTCCCCAACACACAAGTGGTTATCTCCACCCTGCTACCACGAAAAGACTTCCACCCTGCCACAATACAGTGGGTAAACGCAAGTATTTCCCGTGACTGTGCCTCAAAACCAAATGTTTTCCTGGCCCACCACCACCCTGGACTTGAACAGCCTCTATGACCAGGTCCACCTCTACAAGGCAGCAGTGCCCACCTTTGCCGAACTCTAAAGGACATCGCTCTCAAACGTATCCCCAACACTTCACACAGGAGCAACAGATCAATAGACACCCCACCCAGACTAGCGAGACACCCTCCCAGACCTGCAGTACCCCCCCCCCTGGACCTACACATAGAGGACCCACGCCAAGAGGAATTACATCCAGACCACAGCACCCCCAGACACATCTACACCCCCACCAATCAACACCCCGCCACGTCAACCATGCCCACACCCCATTTAGGCCCCCTCAGATCAGACCTATGCCACTCCTGCCCACCCCATGCACCCCACCCCCGCCAAGAGGGCCTCAACATGGAAGCCACACATACGCCCAGGTAGTGAGCGGGCAAACAGTCCCAACCCCCACTCTCACACTCTCCCAAGCTAATGGCATGTACCAGATGCTCAGCAGGCTCTGCTCACACTTACTGGCCTGAGGCCAAACCACGACCAACAACATTGGACACTCTATGGAACAAAAAGCCTTCACCAAATCATCCTGGAATATCCCAGGCCTGAGGTCATCTGCCTTTGGCCTAAAGAGCAGGAACCCGGACTTCACCAAAGAAATCGGTAATACAGACATTGTCATCCTGCAAGAAACCTGGTATAGAGGAGACTGACCCACTGGTTGACTTCCAGGTTACAGAGAGCTGGTAGTCCCATCCACCAAACTACCAGGTGTGAAACAGGGAAGGGACTCAGGGTGTATGCTAATTTGGTATAGAGCAGACCTAACTCACTCCATTAAATTAATCAAAACAGGAACATTCTACATTTGGCTAGAAATTCAAAAGGAAATGATCCTAACAGAGAAAAATGTCCTCCTGTGTGCTACCTATATCCCCCCACTAGAATCCCCATACTTTAATGAAGACAGCTTCTCCATCCTGGAGGGGGAAATCAATCATTTCCAGGCCCAGGGACATGTACTAGTCTGTGGCGACCTAAATGCCAGAACCGGACAAGAACCTGACACCCTCATTACACAGGGTGACAAACACCTGCCTGGAGGTGACAGCATTCTGTTGAAGGAATTTAATTCCTCTGTTTTAATTCCCAATCAAAATTAAACCCTATGTCAATGCATAGGGGTTTGTAAGACCCTTATTTTATAAGAATGGACAGAGCCCCGGTCTTAAAAGTCAAGTAACAGCCTTTAATTCAAGAGAGTACTGAGTCATACACATTTTACCACAGGTTATAAACTGAAAATGACGTCAGCGTTTTCTAAATGTTCCGTCTCTTCTTGACACTGGTAGAAAGGCTCTATAGATCTCAAGCCTTCCCTCCTCGCCTAGAGCCAAGGTCAGTCAGTGTAGATAAGCATTCTAGACGGTCTGGAGACAGTTCATTTATTTGTACCAAGGAACAGGCCATCGTTGTTCTAAACTCTTGACTACATTATATTCAATACTGGGAGCAAGAGAGAAAATTCATACATGTACAGTGACATAACAGTATTCAGATTATTCAGTCCTGATTGAAATGTATACATAATTAGTCATCATTGATAAAAATTCCCTTAACATATCCACCCTTTGATTAAATATTATACATTCAATCACAAGTTATATTGTATTATTAAAAAGCCTATTTCTATTTTTATTAGAGATATTTCTTGTCATCAAAACATCACCTAAACATAACCCCATACTTGCATTCGCCATAACTGTTTCTCAGGCCTACATCAGAATCATAACTCTTCTTATCAGGATTTTCGTTACAATCTTCATAAAAAAACTGTCTAATATTGAGATGGGATGCAACCTAGCCTCCCTAAACATCAAAAATGGTCTCTTCAAACATAAATTCCCAGCAACTGAAGGATCCAGATTCGTCCACTTGTCCTGTAGACATACAATCAGCACTCCGCGGGTCTGAACCTGGAATCCCCTGGTACCTCACCATCTATTGTCATAGATTTCTCCAGAGTCCTGGAAATAAGGCCTCATACACAGGGAATTAGACAACAGCCCCATAAAACTAAACAGTCACACAGGTGAATGTAGCCCATAATACAGTGATCATAATATTTTTTCCCATTTTCTGAACATACTATCAAACCCAATTAGTCAGAGAAGTATCCACCCCAGAGTTTTCTGCCAAACCGTGAGCCAGGGTGGTCAAACCAGCTGAGGCTTCGGGCACTGATTCGTCCGGAGCTGTGTTATTTGGGATGTAAGCACAAACATGGTCCCGATAATCACGCATACTTCTCCCTTTTCAGCCATTAACATATCTAATGCAATTATATTCTGCCAAGCCATCCGGCTGGTTGCTTCAGTCTGTTCTGCAAAACCTTTAATAGCATCTCTGGTATAATTGTTAAAGCGCTGTTGATTATAATAAATATAATTAATCCAGTCCTCGTCCGTGGAACCCCAATGTTATCAATGTATACTTTGTCAATAAGAGACCCGGATGGAGTAGCTCTTTTCTCCCATCTGGCTATACTTCATGTCTTGGTGTTGAATGAGTGTGAAATGCATTCTCAAATGTACAATGGAGCATAATCCTGTCCAATCTGTCGGTAAAACCTCGCCCTGACATCATTTCCCAAGAGTACTGTACCGGGCCAAACGGTAATAATCTCCTCCGGTCACTGTAAAGGGAGGAAGTCTTGATTTAAGGGGAACCTGGGGATATAAATAGTGCAAATCAATACAACTGTCATTATCTGGCATTCCTGCTTTCGTGAACAGCTTTACCATACCGGCCTAAACTCCTCTACCCAGAACCGTACTAGGGTGTCGACCAAGACCTGGTCATATCCATACCACAACCCTAGATCCTCCTTCATTTCTGTTTAAAGGGTTAGGCGTATCTTTATGCAATTACATCCCTCTCTCCTGATTACAATCAAAAACTCTCACCTTCACTATACTCTACCTTCTTCCATACTGGGTGAGTGGATTCATATAGCCCTCTCTCTCCAAATGAGCTATGACCTGTGTCCACGATCAATATGGGAACCTGCACCGATATATGCCATAATGGCTCAGAGTCCTAGACTGCCATGTAGTTAGAGACCCCATTTTGGTCTACATAAAACGCCATTGAGAGATCCTTCCCAACCTCTACTCTAACTTCCTGTCTACCCAGATCTAGGGATCTTATGCTTATTTTGGAACAAAATCCTCATCGTCTAAACCATGGGTCAAATTACCACTCTCCGCATACTCAAGTAGGACGTGCTGTATCAGGAATATGTCACCCACGATAAGACAGCTCAGACGAACAGCTTCCATGTGAAGCCCCACCCTCTCCCCGAGAACACATCACTTAGCAAGAGCCAGACACACCTTCACTTCTATGAACAAAAACAGGGATGAAAAAACAGGAAGGATTTTCTTCATTCGAAAGATGGCCCCCGGAATTCTGTTAATTCCAGTTCTCCTCTCGAACACTGTTTATTTTTCGACAGGGTCAGGGTGTCTTCCCGCCGTGCGATATGAATCCGGGTAGCTCTTTCAGCTAGCCGTCACCAGGAGTCCTTGGTATGGTCCCCCCAACAAGCCTCTGGGACTGGATTGAGTGACTTCACCTGTAGTTCACCTGTAATGTATAAAATCCTGGACATAAAGGCTTGGTTAACAAACATTTCCTCCTATGTTTTATCTGATTATATCTTTAACTTATATGCCTATTTGTTTGCTAAAAATGTTTTAATTTTTTCATTATTAGTTTCTTATCCAATAGGCCACTAACTTACCCACCCCCCTTTTGATACCTGGCTCTGCCCAGGTAACAACCTTATATACCCTAAATAATGACTTAGGTAGGATTAGTAAATTATCCTTATTTTCTGACATTATCATGTATGTCCAATTCTCCCTTTTGTCTCCATTCAGTAACTGTTATCTACACATTCTGTATCTTTGCTCGTCCTGGCTCCACTTTCTTAAACTTCTCTGCTCTCCAACCTTCAAGGTCTCTGCAGTGCGGGGAAGGGCTCTTCTGTCTGCCTTTTCCCCCTACCTGTCTGTAGCTCTTTCTCATGTTTCCAAATTTGAACTACATGTCTCACTGTTTGACTATCTAAAATCATTGATTTTAGAAAAAACAAAAAACAAATGCTAACCATATTGAAATCCTTCCTACACTTTACAAGCTCTTTCCTTCAGGGATCCTCAGTATCCTATCTGACAATAACATGCATTTAATATATGTTCCATAGTGTGGAATACCTTATCTACAGTAAATGTATCACCCCTATTTATTCTCAATGATAAATATAACTATTTTCTGTTGTAATATCAAATCCATAATAGCCCATTCAAAAACTTCACAGCTAATATTGTAAATCAGCTTCAGTGATTCAAACAATAATTCTAAACCCCCAAACTAACACTCCATTATAACTAATTTACCTTAAAATTAGTAACCCAACTGACCACAATTCATTATACAAATGGCTCTCCCCTGGGGCTGATCAGACCCCAAAAGATAGCCACGATAAGGTCAAAAGGTCATACCACCCTTTTTTAGTCATGTTTCCATACCATATTAGACATATTAAAGAACCCTTTATCCTTAAAATAAAAATAATCACCTGTGTAATTAAAACCCATAAAATAAAAACTCATAAGGTTCCATATGTGAGCGTGCCTCTTTAAATACCTTTGCACTAAAACAAATAGTTCTAACAATTGTTTTATGTGTATATATTTGCAAACCTTAATGGATAATCAAGACTTCCAGACCTTTTTCAATTTGGTCGTTTATGGCCGCTCTCTCCCCCACTCTCCCCAAGATTATAATCCCAGGAGGCTTCTACCACCACTCCATTTTGTTGATCCCTGCCTACAGGCAGAAACTTAAACAAGAGGCTCCCAGCTGGGGTGAGGTCTGTCCAACGCTGGTCAGACCAAGCTGAACACTCCAAGACTGCTTCCATCACGTGGACTGGGACATGTTTCAGCATGGTCAGATGAAAATATTGACAGAATACGCTGATTCGGAGCAGTTCATTAGAACGTCAGTGGAAGATGTCGACCCATAGCAACGATAAAAACATTCCCAAACCAGAAACCGTGGATTGATGGCAGCATTCCAGTGAAACTGAAAGCAGCAACCACTGCTTTTAATCAGGGCAAGGTGTCTGGTAACATGTCCGGTATAAACAATGCAGCTATTCCCTCCAGGCTATTAAACAAGCTAAGCGTCAGTACAGGGACAAAGTGGAATCTCAATTCAATGGAACAGACACAAGAGGCATGTGGCAGGGTCTACAGTCAATCAAACGGACTACAAGAAGAAACCCAGCCCAGTCACGGACCAGGATGTCTTGCTCCCAGGCAGACTAAATAACTTTTTTGCCCGCTTTGAGGACAATACAGTGCCACTGACACGGCCTGCAACGAAAACATGCAACTCTCCTTCACTGCAGCCGAGGTGAGTAAGACATTTAAACGTGTTAACCACAACGCAAGGCTGCAGGCCCAGACAGGATCCCCAGCCGCGCCCACTCAGAGCATGCGCAGACCAGCTGGCCAGTGTGTTTACGGACATATTCAATCAATCCCTATACCAGTCTGCTGTTCCCACATGCTTCAAGAGGCCACCATTGTTCCTGTTCCCAAGAAAGCTAAGGTAACTGAGCTAAACGACTACCGCCCGAGCACTCACTTCCGTCATCATGAAGTGCTTTGAGAGAGACTAGTCAATCCATATCACCTCCACCCTGAAGAGACACCCTAGACCCACTCCAATTTGCTTACCGCCCAAATAGGTCCACAGACGATGCAATCTCAACCACACTGCACACTGCCCTAACCCACCTGGACAAGAGGAATACCTATGTGAGAATGCTGTTCATCGACTACAGCTCGGCATTCAACACCATAGTACCCTCCAAGCTGTCATCAAGCTCGAGACCCTGGGTCTCGACCCCTCCCTGTGCAACTGGGTACTGGACTTCCTGACGGGCCGCCCCCAGGTGGTGAGGGTAGGCAACAACATCTCCTCCCGCTGATCCTCAACACGGGGCCCCACAAGGGTGCGTTCTGAGCCCTCTCCTGTACTCCCTGTTCACCCAGTGTGCGTGGCTACGCACGCCTCCAACTCAATCATCAAGTTTGGGACTAGTCAACAGTGGTAGGCTTGATTACCAACAACTGAAGTTTATTTAGGCCTTACAGGGAGGAGGTGAGGGCTAACCTAGAAGTGTGGTGTCAGGAAAATAACCTCACACTCATTTTTGGACAAAACTGAGGAGATGATTGTGGACTTCAGGAAACAGCAGAGGGAAACCCCCTATCCACATCGATGGAACAGTAGTGGAGAGGGTAGCAAGTTTTAAGTTCCTTTGCATACACATCACAGACAAACTGAATTGGTCCACTCACACTGACAGCGTAGAAAGTTTGCAGCCATGAAGAAGGTGCAGCAGCGCCTTTCAACCTCAGGAGGCTGAAGAAATTCGGCTTGTCACCAAAAGCACTGAAAGTTACAGATGCACAATCGACATCCTGGCGGGCTGTAAAATATATGGTGAAAACAACTGCTCCGCCCTCAACCGTTGAGCTCACCAGAGGGTAGTGAGGTCTGCACAACCATCACCGGGGACAAACTGATATCTTTCCCTCCAGGACACCTAAACCACCCGATGTTACAGGAAGGCCATAAAGATCATCAAGGACATCAACCACCCAAAAGAATGCCTGTTCACCCCGCTATCATCCAGAAGCAGCACTAAGGTCAGTACAGGTGCATCAAGCTGGGACCGAGAGACATGAAAAACAGCTTCTATCTCAAGGCCATCAGACTGTTAAACAGCCACCACTAACATTGAGTGGCTGCTGCCAACACACTGTCATTGACACTGACCCAACTCCAGCCACTTTAATAATGGGAATTGATGGGAAATGTAAATATATCACTAGCCACTTTAAACAATGCTACCTTATATAATGTTACTGGGTCCCTTGGCATTATTCATCTCATATGCATACGTTTATACTGTACTATACATCATCGACTGCATCCTTATGTAATACATGTATCACTAGCCACTTTAACTATGCCACTTTGTTTACTTTGTCTACATACTCATCTCATATGTATATACTTTTCATACCATCTACTGTATGCTGCTCTGTACCATCACTCACTCATATATCCTATGTACATATTCTTTATCCCCTTACACTGTGTATAAGACAGTAGTTTTAGAATTGTTAGTTAGATTACTTGTTGGTTATCACTGCATTGTCGGAACTAGAAGCACAAGCATTTTATCACTGCTAAACATCTGCTAACCATGTGTATGTGACAAATAAAATTTGATTTGATTTGAATGTGAGACACAACACGCCTAACTAGCATTCACTATGCTACTTCGATTCAGAAACTTTTTAAAGGAATTATCAAAAGGAATTTCGGATTGTTCTTATTTTCAATAAGTGAACTATAACTAAACCTACTGATAATTCCCCTTTGACTCAAATCATTAATCATAAGTTTTAAACATTGTCTACGTATATGTTTACTTAAATGAACATGCTACCCTTAGATACAATTAAACCTGATAACATTATTATCCAATGTATCACTTTTTCCCTCTGCCGCAAATGTCGTACATTTCTCAGTGTAAGAAATCCGTCATTTAATCCCAGATGGCTCCCATGGCTCCTTTAATTTACTTATTTTAGATAACTTCCATCCGTCCCGGAGTAAAGAACCTACTTAAACACGCCAGAACACAATGTTTAACTAACTTAAATCAAACCCTAAAATTGACCATAACCAGTAAACAAATAAACAAAACACTTTTACCAGCAAAAAACAAACTATACGAAAACTCCCTACTATAATGCTTTCAGATGGCAAATTTACTCAGAGACTTACGTTTACATCTGTTAGTTCCTCAAGAAAAAAACCACTTGCCCCTGTTACGGATGTCTACGTATCAGGGGAAAAGCTCGTTGAATAACCAAATTCAACCTAGCTAATTTCCCGAAACATATGCCGTTATGTTTTTCTATAGAGGTTGCTTTTCAACTTTAAATACCCTAACATGGTTCCACACAATGAAAACAGTGCTCAAATTCACTGGTGTTACATAAACAATCAAACCTGGAATCGACAACCATTCGGAATCCATTATCACAATGTTTTACGATTCAGACATCCAGTCTTCCTCTCCCATAGCCTAATCCAATCCAAATAAACGCCACAAATCTTATGATGCCCACCTAGCGTATCAGCTGCTAGTTTTTAGCATCTTTCCTGACTATCCTGGCGACTCTCGAATTACTTAAAAAAAATGTATTTTGTAATTTTTATCAACTTCTGAAAAGTGACTCAAAACACTAATGCACACATTTTCCTTCTAAAAGACAAAAATTTTCCCCAGTCACAACATAATTTCCGTGGCGACCAAAAGTGCTTTGCGAGTGACGTCATCAACAAGCGCTCAACCTCGGCAATGAATTTAAATAATTGTTGTTCGATAAACCAAACCTAATTTATCACATCTGTTCAAATCTTTAATTATAATTTACAACACCAACCAATATCTCTAAATTCGCTAATTTTATAAAACATTTTGATGGACATAAATCGTAATTGTCTTTTCGTTGTTTTTTTTTTAACAGGGAAATCTTTTACTACAACAACGAAACCTAATAATTCTGATAATCCCTTCACATCATTTGTTTTAAATCTCTCGATGTTTCATGTAACTCATTCAGTCTATCTTCAAATTGTCGTCCCAAAATATTTTATACACTGTCATACACTCAAACCACTGTGATAACCGTGCCCTGTCCCTTTAAGATAAGACATTTGATTTGTTCCCCGCAATGAGAACGGAAAACAGATAATGTTTAGAATACGTTACTTTTTGTTCAAATTCACTGGCGATACCCTAACCAAAAATCAATACTCAGAAAAACAATCACAACTTTTTACAATTAAACTATTCTTACCTATTTTATAGTCCAAAACGTTGCACTATATAGCCCCATTGAGTGTCTAGCAATTCTGTTGCTGGCTGTAGCATCTTTTCAGAAAACGACGCCACAAATCTGCCTGCCTTTGTAAAATATATATTCCCTATTCAGATTGAGTTCAGTTTTAAATTCTAATCATCAGAGTAAACCCAACCAAACTTCTCAACTTACTATACCCTAACATTTAAACGTACCATGTTTTGTGCTAAATTTATCGTATGTCAGTCGATTCATAAATAGCTATAACATCCGGATAGCCCGAAATTGTATCGTATCTCTCCGTTATTCCCTACATTTAACTTTAGGTGACTTTCTCTTCTATGATACATTTATTTAAATACGACTCCCATCTCAATACATTGTTCCACCAGATCATTTTGGGCAAAATAGCGTATTACATCAAAATTGTCTCGCCATTATTTTTAATGACTTCTTTTTTCAATTCTATCTAAAACACATAATAAACGATCATTTCATATCTTTTACAAACACTGGCGACCGTATTTGTCACAAAGAGAGAGAGAGAGAGAGAGAGACACCAGAGAGAGAGGGAGTGAGAGAGACCAACAGAGAGAGAGACCAACAGAGAGAGAGAGAGAGAGAAAGAGACACACATACAGAGAGAGATACACAGTGAGAGAGACACAAAATGTTTCTGACAAATGGTTTGATAATGAATGTAAAACAATTAGAAAACACCTAAGACAAATGTCAAACAAAAAACATAAGCAGCAAAACAACCCAGAGCTACGATATGAATACTTTGAAACTCTGAAACAGTATAAACAAATGCAAGAAATGGAATTATACCTACAAGACACTTGATGAAATTGAAAACGCAATTGACCAAAATCAGTTCTGGGACATGTGGAACAATTTAGGCACAACAAAGCCACAAGAATTAGCCATACAAGATGTAGGAATTTGGAAAACTTATTTTGATAATCTATACAAAAACATCCCACAAAAAGACTTACAACAGAACCAATTAGAAATTAAAGAATGGATGTTCAATTTGTCATTAAAAACAACCAAAATCCATTACATTACCCAATAACCCAACAAGAACAAATGAAAAGCTAAAATCTATTAAATCAAAGAAGGCTTGTGGTCTAGACAACATCAGAAATGAAATGCTGAAAAACAGCACACCTGAGTTGCAAAATGCTGTGCTTAAATTGTTCAACATGGTTTTAACTTCTGGCTGCTTCCCTGATGTCTGGAACCAGGGGCTCATCTCCCCTATCCACAAAAGTGGAGACAAATCAGACCCCAATAATTACAGGGGAATTTGCGTCAACAGTAACTTGGGAAAGATTTTCTGTAGCATTTTGAATTCAAACCTTTCTTCAAGAAAAAAATGTAATAAGTAAATGTCAAATTGGCTTTCTTCCTAACCATCGCACTACTGACCATATATACACATTACACACACTAATTAATAAACACGTCCACCAAAAAAAAGAGGGCAAAATCTTTGCTTGCTTTTTTTACTTTAAAAAAGCATTTGATTCGATTTGGCACGAAGAGCTATTCTACAAAATTCTACAAAGTGGGCTTGGTGGTAAGGTATATGACTTAATAAAATGTATGTACACAGAAAACAAGTGTGCAATAAAAATCAAAAACCAAAGAACATAATTATTTTCACAATGTCGAGGTGTGAGACAAGGCTGCAATTTGAGTCCAAATCTTTTCAACATTTATATCAATGAATTAGCAGACATGTTGGACCAATCTCCAGCCCCAGGACTCACACTATTTGACAGAGGTGAAATACCTGCTATATGCTGATGACTTGGTACTTCTATCACCAACCAAAGAAGGTCTTCAACAGAACATTAATATTCTGGAGCAATATTGCCATAATTGGGCCCTGGCAGTAAATTTCCAAAAAACTAAAATCATGATTTCCCCCCCAAAAAACATGTGTCAGAAACACAAATATAAATTCACCCTGAACACCTTAATAGGGCTTCAATAGGATTGAAACCTAATGTGTCGTGGAGGGGGTGGGGCACGTATTGGCAAAGAGACACTACTTGGCATGACAGGCCGAGATTCACATAATTTTACCATCAGAGCGTGCCAGTGGACTACTGTTAAGTATACTTTAGTGTGAAAGTGTTGGGATCTGGGACAATGTTTACCCAAACCCAAAATGAATATTTATGAGCAATTCCCCACACCCTACTACCAACCTGAATGCTTGTTTATTTAAATTTCAAGGGGTTGGGCAAAGGCTGAAATTGTGTTTGACAGTTACCCTTTAAAGCAGTACGTAACTGTGAGCATTTTCTTCAATGGTAAACCGCCTGAGTAAGACATCTTCATTGATTCACCATCTTTGGTGAACAAGTGCACACTTTGGGAGGATGGAGAGAATGACAATTAGAACAGTATACTGTGTGTGGTGCGCATGTGAGTGTGATCAAAGAGGATCCAGGGCGCCTTGTTTTCAACATTGATAGTTTACTTCAGCTTTCTTTTTTACGGCACATTGGAAATGTAAGCAAATTCTATAAAAATTCAAACCAAACATGAACAGATAGGGCGAGAGAAACTGAATACACGCACACTGTTTAAGGAAAACATTAGCTGTGAAAGACAATTTGATGGCGTTCCAAAAAAATGAATTGTCGCTTTGTGTCCAGTCTGATACAGAGATTTAAGTATACATACAGATGTGTACATTTACAAAACACTGTCTCTGAAGAGTCAAACCCATTTTGTCCTCTCTCTGGAGCCAGTTAAAATACCCTTTCTGTTAAAACCAGGGAGCACAGCATGAACAAGGCTCAGCTTGGTTGCGCAAATCCATTTTTTTAGTTGGTGGTTTAAATTCAGATAGCAGGATGTAGTCATGGTTTCTCGAAGTCTGACGACGTTCCGTCAAAGACCGAGAAGCACTTCCGGAACCAGTCGTGACGGGGGCAGCCCAGGCACTCTGGTACCCCGGTGGAATACTCTTTTTGTAGGGGCCTCAGGCGGACTGGAGCTGTGGTCCCGGAGCCCCCAAACACCCCTCTGCCAAGCCGTTAGGCCGGCTGCTGCCTGGGCAAGGCACCTCTTTCCTGGGGAGGGATGCGGCGAATAGAGTATCCAACATCCCCAGAACTTCCAGGAGGTCCTGCTGGTAGTCAACCTCTCTCTCCACTAGCTCCTGGAGACATACAAGCTGCCTGTCCACTACTGAAGACTGACCCACCACTGCCTGGTAGATGTCTGAGGAAACCGAGGGCAGGAGAATGACACACACACACACACCTAACAAACTTGAAGAATTTTTTATAGTACAACTTCAGTGCGGCAGCAGTACCCCTGGCCCCGCAGACCCCACAACGGCATGCATGCGACACCCACACTGCTCAAATCATAGGCAAATGCAAACATTTTTGCCTAATAATCATTTGGCAGATGACTGCCTCATTAGGAATGGTAGGTTACAGACTGTTATGGATACTTGGTAATTGGCTGCTCTTCAGTAAGCTATCTAGAAATACATTTAAAATGTACAAATCAGGGCTCTCACTAGGACTTTCTGACAAGGTGGTGCTGATGTAGGACTATGGTTGGGTGGGGGAAAGTCAGTCGAATCCCCCCTCCCAGGAAGTTGGAGCTTTTTGTCTGTTTGAAAACCCTGTAACCTGTAATTTCTTCAAACCTAGTCTTAAATTATATCAAATAATGTAGCTAACACAGACGTCTGGTTTGATCCTAAATTAAATTGAGGGTCTCAAGGACATTTTTTAGGTTCAATTTAGGTGTAATGATTATTTTATTCAATCGCTGTTTTTTTTGTGCATAGTCAAGTGAAAATGTAAATTGGCTTAATTTTGTTTGGGGAGAAAATTCAGAATAATTCAATTACTTGATGCAATGTAGTAGTTTAGCTTACTGTGGGGCGGCAGGGTAGCCTAGTGGTTAGAGCATTGGACTAGTAACCCAAAGGTTGCAAGTTCAAATCCCCGAGCTGACAAGGTACAAAATCTGTCGTTCTGCCCCTGAACAGGCAGTTAACCCACTGTTCCTAGGCCGTCATTGAAAATAAGAATTTGTTCTTAACTGACTTGCCTAGTAAAATAAAAAATAAAATAAAAAACTGTAGGCAATTTGGAATATGAAACAACGGTCTTTCTGTGAAGGACAGTATTAGAGGTTTCCATTCACGCGCACTAAACTACTGCAACACCGCACATTTCCTTGCTCGTCAATGCACCTACTAACTTTTCAGAGTTCAAAGCATGTGCAGGCAAAAAAAAGTGTCCTTGCTCAGTTGACTAAACGCTGCAGCTAACTACCTTTGTTGTTATGACGCCTTGACCTCAAACTGTGTACATGGTACCAAATTCTGTGCAGGTTGGCACGTCTGTATACATATTCAGAATAAATCAATTAAGATTTGTTTCACAAACTCACCAAGAATCATCTCAGTGGCGGTGACGAGGACAGGTGTAAACCTGGGATCAACTACATTCCTGTGAAGGAGAAGATAAAACGATGTCAAGACACATGAGCAGGTGTGCCGCAGTCTTGTGTAGTGGTTGTGCTGCAGACTCCTGACCACACATTGCCCCCTCTGGCCTGTGCCTGCAAATCTGTATCCCTCTTACCTGTCTACCCGTCACTTTATCTCAAAGAGAAAATACCAATAAAACAATTACACATTGTAAAAAACAAACACTAGGGAGTAGGTAGGCGCTGATTTGGAATTGGGTATTTGAGTGAGTGTTACCCAATCAGGAACTTGAGGAGTAGAGAGAGGTTCTGCTCGGCTCGTCCGGCCAGAGCGTTCTTCAAAGTTCCTCGGCGATCCAACTCCTTCATCACCGCCACCGTGATCTCAGGATTTTTGTTCCTCCGCCACGACTGCGAGCACACACACACACTTAAAAAACTATCAAGATTGTACAAGATATTTGTCTGCGTTGCTGAGATCATCAGGAAAGTAATTGTACCTCCAGGGCGGTATCCAAGGCCTTGGAGATGTTGAATTTCTTCAGCTGTTTGTCGTATTTGGCCAGATGGCTCTTCACTGGTTTGCTGACAAGAAAGTCATCCTAAGGAGAGAAGAGGTTCGATTTCAGGTCACTAGCTAGGTATCCATTCAATTGATGACAGATTTTCAGGTGAATATTCTAAAAACTGCATAAAGAAAATGTGCATTTTCCCACCGGTGGTGTTTCCACCAAGGGGAATTGTTGCAGGTAAAAATCAGTGAGTGATGATGTAGTGCAGACAATGTACTTTTGCGCTTAAGTTCTTATGTACCGAATAAAAATATAAATGTTGAGTTTATTTTTACAGGGACAGTGCACATTAATCCATCGCGTTTTCAATTCCACTGATAGATTTGTCACAAAAACTGTTGCGTTATTTAGCAAGTGTGCCTACTCTGATCAAGGCATGTGCGCACTAGCCAACAGCTTGCAGATAGTGTGGGTAGGCTGTGCGGGTAAGCTAGTCTATATGATGAGAACATTATGAAAAAGAGAAAGAACATTTGTCAAACAGCAGTCAAGCGTAGATCATGTCACCAGAATTAGACGATAGTTATTGGAAAGCAGCAACAAGATCACCCTGTGAAGTTCATAAGTTATTTTATCTGTATGTAGGCTAATAAACTGTATGCTTTCCCGAGTCGTAGTGGGAGGACCACACCATATGTGGTCCTCCTACTTATGACTACAAGTTTACGTCAATAGGATGGATACTATATCAATACTTGCACATACAGGCTATCTGCAGGTTCCATGAAGTTGGATTTAAGACCTAAGACCTTTTAATGCCACTTGGAATGCAAATGAACACCAATTTTGAGGTCTGCGCGCACTACACACCTGCAAATATACCTCTCTAGAAATGAGCCCGTGTTGGCAAAAAGTAGTATTTGGAACGCCGACTTTGAGCCAGTCAGCGGTTTAGTTACCTCAACTTGCTCAATTTCCACATTATTCATTACGAGAGTAGTTGAGGTTTAGTGAATGATTTGCCCCAAATACAATGCTTTTAGTTTTGGAAATATTTAGGATCAACTTATTCCTTTGCTACCCATTCTGAAACTAACTGCAGCTCTTTGTTAAGTGTCGCAGTCATTTCAGTCGCTGTAGTAGCTGACGTGTATAGTGTTGAGTCATCCGCATACATAGACACACTGGCCTTACTCAAAGCCAATGACAAAGCCAACGATTGAAAAAAGCAAGGGGCCAAAACAGCTACCCTGGGGAATTCCTGCTTCTAACTGGATTATGTTTGAGATGCTTCCATTAAAAGAACACCTTCTGTGTTCTGGTAGACAAGTAACTCTTGATCCACATTATAGCAGGGGGTGTAAAGCCATAACACATCCATTTTTCCAGCAGCAGACTATGATTGATAATGTCAAAAGCTACACTGAAGTCTAACAAGACAGCCCCCCCCCACAATAATAATTTATCATCAATTTCTCTCAGCCAATCATCTGTCATTTGTGTGTAAAGTGCTTGCTGAGTGACACAGAAAGATGCCCCTATGTTGAACAAACATTATCTGTACCAAAACTTCCTGTTTCCATCACAGCTGTCGTGATTTTTTGTTTACTTTCCTCGCATATAAACTGTGAATGGAAATGTGGTTTCGCTTTTTTTTATTTATTAAATATAAAAACCACTACTGAATTCATCAGGCCGTTCTACGGGGAGTTATCTGAATTCAAACGGTAAACTGAAAATAAGTCCTTGGAAAATGAAACTATATCCTTAATTGAAAATAAATGCCATTTAACCTCTTCAACCTATGGGGGGCGCTATGTCATTATTGGATAAAAAAACGTGCCCGTTTTAAGCGCAATATTTTGTCACAAAAAGATGCTCGACTATGCATATAATTGGCAGCTTTGGAAAGAAAACACTGACGTTTTCAAAACTGCAAAGATATTATCTGTGAGTGCCACAGAACTCATGCTACAGGCGAAACCAAGATGAAACCTCAAACAGGAAATGAGCAGAATTTTTGAGGCTGTTTCCCATCGTCTCCTTATATGGCTGTGAATGTGCCATGAATGAGCCTAAGCTCTCTGCCGTTCGTCCAAGATGTCTGCAGCATTGTGACGTATTTGTAGGCATATCATTGGAAGATTGGCCATAAGAGACTACATTTGCCAGGGTTCCGCCCGGTGTCCTTTGTCTAAAATGTTGCGTAATCTTCAGCTGCAGGCATTTTGCCATGGGATTCTGAGGGGAAAGCACACTTCCACGAACTATATATCATCGAAGAGATATGTGAAAAACACCTTGAGGATTGGTTCTAAACAACGTTTGCCATGTTTCAGTCGATATTATGGAGTTAATTTGGAAAAAAGTTTGACGTTTTGATAACTGAATTTTCGGGTTTTTTTGGTAGCCAAACGTGACGCACCAAACGGACCGATTTCTCCTGCACAAATATTTCAGGAAAAACTGAACATTTGCTATCTAACGGAGAGTCTCCTCATTGAAAACATCCGAAGTTCTTCAAAGGTAAATGATTTATTTGAATGTTTCTGTTTTTTGTGAAAATGTTGCCTGCTGATGCTAACGCTAAATGCTAGCTATCAATAGCTATCAATACTGTTACACAAATGCTAGTTTTGCTATGGTTGAGAAGCATATTTTTGAAAATCTGAGATGACAGTGTTGTTAACAAAAGGCTAATAAGCTTGAGAGCTAGCATATTGATTTCATTTCATTTGCGATTTTCATGAATAGTTAACGTTGTGTTATGCTAATGAGCTTGCGGATAGATTTACACAATCCTGGATACAGGTTTTTTAGTAGCTAAACGTGACGCACAAAATGGAGTGATTTCTCCTAAACAAATTATCTTTCAGGAAAAACTGAACATTTGCTATCTAACTGAGAGTCTCCTCATTGAAAACATCCGAAGTTCTTCAAAGGTAAATTATTTTATTTGAATGGTTTTCTGTTTTTTGTGAAAATGTTGCCTGCTGAATGCTAACGCTAAATGCTATGCTAACGCCATTTCCCGAAGATTTGCATTATGGGCCCTAGAGTACGGAAATAGTGTCCTCTGCATGTATACTTCATATTTTGACGAATTTAACACGACATCATCCGGGAACTTTTGGCATACTAACTATATCATACTATGACCAATAAGCATACTATATACTCAATTCACGGCACAAATAGTACAGTCAGTGTGGTTAGTATGAGTATTCGAACACAGCTCTATACACTGCAGCTTTCCAGAAACCGGGTTAAAACCCCTGTAGTGAGAATTGTTCTTTGTAGTAGAATAAAACAGTTGGGGGAATAGGCACTTGCCTTTTTTGGGACATAGTTTCTTCCTTTGACAAAGATGCGGTACACTGGCTGCATTCTCTGTTTTCCAGCCATTTCCCGTTTCTCCTCAGAGCTCTTCCTATGTTTGATGCTCAGGACGCCATTGGTCATCCCAACGACAATGGACTCGTCATCAGGCTAAACATACAGACAGAAACCATTAGCCTTGTGACTTTATTAATATCTGAAAAGCCTTCATACACAATCCATAAATCAAACATAATCATAATAGTGTATTGCTCAGTCTCAGTTCGGGATTACTTGTAAACTTACAGCCAGGGCCAGACTGAGAATGGAGGCGGCGTAGTCAAAGTTATGAACCACCTTGTAGTTGGTTGTGTTGTAGATTTTCACATGCCTGCAGCGTAAAAAACAAACAAAAACGCATATTCATCTAATCAAGAGATCCATCAAAACATCCAATAATTTTTACAATAATCTCGTTAATAAATATGTTTGCCAGAGGCTGTTTCAGAGTTGAAGAGCTCATTTGTAGTTCAGTCGATGGATCACTCAAGGAACCTTCACTCGACATGCCTACTGCAATACACACACAAACCTGTCTAGAGCTGCTCACACACACCTGTCGAGGGAGGCAGAGAGCAGTCTCTGTCCGTTGCTGCTGAGACTGAGACAGGTGACGGTCTTGTGGTGGTTCTTCAGTGACACCAGAGGCTGACCTCCCTTCAGCAGGTCCCACACCTTCACATAGCGCCCTCCTGTGGGGGAAGGGGAGACAACAACTTGGTCTAAATGGTCTTTCCTCCATCAGCACAGATGTGACGAGCACAACAAATAATGGAGGGTGTCATGACTGTCCAGTGAGTATCTGAATTGGTCAGATAAGCTTGGCAATAGATAACTTCAGCGAGACCCCCTCTCACCCCCTAAGGGGGAGAAGGGAGCTGGTGGAGGGGTTGACAGATCACACCCTGTTATAAATCAAGGAGAGAACATTCCTCTCCAATGTTCACACAGGAATGTGCCTTTGTCTCAACAGACATTTCCACACCAAAACTCTAACATGTTCTAAAGTGAATACTGGAACAATATTTCTAACAAAGAAAGTGGGGAATGGGCAGAGGTGACCTAAAAAAAACACTAATGTCACATGGGTTGTTATTTTCTGATGTCATTAAACATGTTAAAGGAAATACTGTAACTTGAAAAGTATACACACTGTGTGTGCCGTGTCCATCTTCTACGTTGTGTATGAAATATGAAAAGTGTTTTTTTTTGTTAAAGAGAGGGATGTGATCTTACAAGACATGCAGTCAACATGTCAGAAGGACGACCCCAGGGCCCACAAGACATGCAGTCAACATGTCAGAAGGACGACCCCAGGGCCCACAAGACATGGAGTCAACATGTCAGAAGGACGACCCCAGGGCCCACAAGACATGCAGTCAACATGTCAGAAGGACGACCCCAGGGCCCACAAGACATGCAGTTACCCAGGACATCACCTCAACATTCTACATGTTCATCACACCAGCCGTCGAAAAAATTATCTTGGAGATGAGAAATTTGGAGGATTTCCGTAAATATGGAGACAACTGGAAAAGGATGGATCAGATTGACCTGCGTGTCTACATAGGGCTGCTAGTCTTAGCGGATGTGTATAGGTCCCGAGGTGAGGCTACATGTAGTCTCTGGGATGCAGAGAGTGGAAGGGCGATTAAAAAAATAAAATAAAAATGGTTTAAAAAATATATATATATATTATTATTTTTTGTGCCACAATGATTGAAAGTCTTTCACACTTTCTCAAGAATGCTACGATTTGAGAACCGTGAGTCAAGACCTGCAAGACATGTGAGAGGAAAATGCACTTGTAACCCCACACATTCAAAGGGAGTGCCTCCCCCGCACAGCAGCCTTTGCAGTGCTTGTGGCAAGTTAACAAATACTATGTGCTGCACATGTGAGAAATACACCTGCAAAGTCCAGGCACACACACTTACATACTGTCCTACATGTGCTAATTAGAGATGATTGATTTATGTTCTTCACGTTTTTGTTTTGTATCTATCTTATTTTATTCTTATTTATTGTTGTTTTATTGTTGTTGCGCTAAGAACCTTGGCGTGATCCTGGACAACACCCTGTCGTTCTCAACTAACATCAAGGCGGTGGCCCGTTCTTGTAGGTTCATGCTCTACAACATCCGCAGAGTACGACCCTGCCTCACACAGGAAGCAGCGCAGGTCCTAATCCAGGCACTTGTCATCTCCCGTCTGGATTACTGCAACTCGCTGTTGGCTGGGCTCCCTGCCTGTGCCATTAAACCCCTACAACTCATCCAGAACGCCGCAGCCCGTCTGGTGTTCAACCTTCCCAAGTTCTCTCACGTCACCCCGCTCCTCCGCTCTCTCCACTGGCTTCCAGTTGAAGCTCGCATCCGCTACAAGACCATGGTGCTTGTCTACGGAGCTGTGAGGGGAATGGCACCTCAGTACCTCCAGGCTCTGATCAGGCCCTACACCCAAACAAGGGCACTGCGTTCATCCACCTCTGGCCTGCTCGCCTCCCTACCACTGAGGAAGTACAGTTCCCGCGCAGCCCAGTCAAAACTGTTCGCTGCTCTGGCCCCCCAATGGTGGAACAAACTCCCTCACGACGCCAGGACAGCGGAGTCAATCACCACCTTCCGGAGACACCTGAAACCCCACCTCTTTCAGGAATACCTAGGATAGGATAAAGTAATCCTTCTCACCCCCCCCCTTAAAAGATTTAGATGCACTATTGTAAAGTGGCTGTTCCACTGGATGTCTTAAGGTGAACGCACCAATTTGTAAGTCGCTCTGGATAAGAGCGTCTGCTAAATGACTTAAATGTAAAATGTAAATGTAGATACAATAAGAGGAAATTGTTTCTATGACTTTGTACGAGTAGTCAAAGAGCGTGTCAGCCTCACGAACCGCCCCTTTTGAATGAACTGTATAAAACGGCGGGTTAAGAATTAACATATCAGACCAGAGAGGCGTGTACAGCTCACGTCCAAAATGGTTCGAACTCTAAAATCTCAACACGAGGTAGAGACGATAGTCACCCCCCCGGACAATCACTGGTACAGCTGATTAGCTGTCCTATGTAAAGTATCTAGAAAAGTAAACTTAAGTGGGACCATTCTACTACTCTTCTCAAATCACCCTAGAATGCTACTCTCATCCCCCAATGGGAACCATCGACATGGCTGGCTAGCCTATCTTCAAAGAGGCAGCTTCAGGAACGAATGGAAAGTAGAATAAACTCCGTAGTTCTGTTCAGGACCACACAACAAAGTCAACGACGGCAGAGGAGGACAACAGTAGAAGATAGGTGGACAATAAGAGCATTACAAGCGTTGAGAAAGGTCCAACCAAACCCCTTTCCAAGAAGGCTTGGTTCTGACACGAGATACACTGCGAACCAAGGCATTCACACGTATACATTCATGATTTCTTACTCCAAACGGGCAGCGGTTCGTGTGCAAAGTAGTTTCTAAATGTACCAAAGTACTATGGTCTCTGTCCCTCTCTCTGTCCCTCTCCATGTATTTTTTGTAACAAGCCACCATATTGCGTCAGTCCGCTAGGGACCTGCTTTTAATGTATTAAGTGTGCATGTTTATCCTGTGTTATCATTTACTTAACTAGAAAATAAATTAAACCTATTTGTGTAGTACTGAATCATAAGTAAGGCTGGGGTTTAAAAAAGTAAAGTCATGATAAGCGGCACAAGTATGAGGTTAATTATATTATCCTGTAAGGGGGATATGGCTTAATATTGACAATTTATCCTTTGTTGAAATTGAGATGTTCTCTCACTGGCCTACACACAAAACCCCATAATGTCAAAGTGGAATTATGTTAAAAAAATATATTTTAGAAATTCATTTAAAATGAAAAGCTAAAATGTCTCAAGTCAATAAACATTCAACCCCTTTGTTATGGCAAGGCTAAATAAGTTCAGGAGTAAAAATTGTCTTAAGTCACATGGACTCACTGTGTGTAATAGTGTTTAAAAAATTTTTTATGACTACCTCATCTCTGTACCCCACACATACAATTATCTGCAAGGTCCCTTAGTTGAGCAGTGAATTTCAAACATATTCAACCAGTAAATGTTTCCAACACTAAAAGCATTGTATTTGGGACAAATCATTCACTAAACCTCAACTACATCGTGTAAAAGAATTATGTGGAATTTGAGTGCTTGGATTAACTGTCATGGTCAAAACATATTGATACAACAGGAGCTAAAATGGGGAGAAGTCAGTCCACAATAAAGTGCTGTTCTGAATTCTAAACAGCATTATCAACAAATAGAGTCCTGCGGGCCCTAGTTTTGTCAAACCTGGACTACTGTTCAGTCGTGTGTTTAGGTGTCACAGAGGGACTTCAGAAAATGACAATTGGCTCAGAACAGGACAGCAGGGCTGGTCCTTACATGTACACGGAGAGCTAACATTAATGCATCTCTCATGGCTCAAAGTGGACGAGAGATTGACTTCATCACTACTTGTTTTTCTAAGAAGTGTTAACATGCTGAATGTACCGAGGTGTCTGTTTAACTACTAGCACACAGTTCGGACATCCATGCACACCCCACAAAACATGCCACCAGAGGTCTCTTCACAATCTCAAGAACAGACTATGGGAGGCGCACAATACTACATAGAGCCATGGTTACATGGAACCCACATCAGGTAACTGATGCAATGTATTGGGTAAAGTGTTATGAAAAGTAATGTGTAATTTTTAAAACTGTATATACCTGTCTTAATGGTGCTGGACCCCAGGAAGAGAATGGGGATCTCCTTAATAAAATCAAATACTACAAAGTATTGACTTTTGTAAATGAGATAATTCTGAATAAAACATTTTTTATTTGTTTAATAGTTTTCACTTTGTCATTATGGGTAGTGTGTAGATGGGTGAATTTGATTTTTATTGTACATTTTGAATGTACAAACAACTTTAGCATTTTAGCTAATCATTTACTGCTTAAAATAGTTGCAAAAATTGTAACAAATTGTACGCGTTGCAAATTTGTAATATATAATATGAATTGTAATTCATAACGTATCATACGAAATGAGTGATGGACATGCACAAATTAATACATATCCTACGAAACCTAACATACCATACTAAATGGAGTGTCTCGGATTTACATACAAAATAATACGAAATGCTCCGAGACCAGGTTGGTAAAGAAGATCAGGTAAGGCGGCTACTATTGGGACAACAATACCAGTGTGGTGTCTGGTCTTCATCTTGAGGACCACAAATGGTTATGGAACTCAAAATCACAGTACAATATTATGGTTATGCAGCTATGCGGTTACAGCTTACCTGCTGAAACCAGTAGTCCTTCAGAGGGGTAGAGCAGAACGCTCTCCACGGGCTGGCTGTGGTCCATGGTCATCACACTCTTTTCCACTCTGGCATCAAACACCCTTAGTGTGTGGTCATAGGAGCCTGAGGGTGGGGGACAGAGACAATACACAGACACACAAACAACAAACACACTTTCAGCATGTGTGTAGATAGCAAACCAACACTATCAAGAATGTATGGGTGTTTAAAGGGATAATTCTGGATTTTGGCAATGAAGCCCTTTACCTACTACTTCAGAGTCAAAAGAACTTGTGGATATCCTTTTAATGTCTCTGCATCCAGTATAAAAGGAACTAAGAGGTGGCTTCACAAGTCAATGCTAACTAGCATTAGCGCAATGACCGGAAGACTAAAGAAACAGCTAGCATGCTAGCTCTTCCCATAGACTTCCAGTCATTACACCAACGCTAGTTAGCAATTGCGCTAATGCTATTTGGCAACTTCATTAAAACTGAACGCAGAGACATAAAAATGGTATCCACGAGTTCATCCGGCTGTGGGGATGTAGATAAAGGGCTTCATTGCCAAAATCCCAAACTATCCCTTTACAATGGCTGGTAGAGGCAGTTGTGTGAAATGATGATTTCTGAAAACATGTCTTTGTATCAGTAACTGTGTTTCATTTCACCGGTTATGAAGATATCTCTGTTGAGTTTGCTGGTGATGGCACAGCGGACATAGTCTGTGTGTTCCTTGTATGAGGTCAGTTCAGTGGAATTGGGGATGTCCCACAGGCGACAAGTGTAGTCGTCTGAGCCCGTCAGGATGTGATAACAGTCTGAGGTGAAATCTGTTACATGCACCCCCCTTGAGCAGAGAGAAACAGTTCAGTTAATTGTAGTAAAGAACACCAGAATAAGGAATAAAAAAATGGGGTCCAAAACATCCACACAAGACACTTGTCAGAGGCTTTAGTTTCAGTTTTAGTTCAGTTGATGGATCACTCAAGGAATCGTCACTCAACGGGCCTGCTGCTGAACTTAGCAATTTTATTTTTGCCCACTGATAGGGAAGGATTAGGGGACATTTTCCAACCAGACATTGGGAACCCGGTGACGTTGAATTGAGGACCTACTTTGTGTGCCCTTTGAACACCCTGAGCGCCACCTTTCCGCTGACATCAAAGAGCCGCACCACGGAGTCCTCGCATCCTGCCACCAAGAGCTGACCATCTGACCGGAACTTTCCGCTGTACGCCGTGTCCTTGAAGCGAGTAAATGTCTTGACTGGCTCCGTAGAAAACGGTCCGTAGATGTGGATCTGAAACAAGCAGCGGGTTTAGAATGAGTGAGGGACACACACACACACACTTTCAGCTTGTGTAGATGGCAACCAACACTATCAAGACTATGATTGTTTAAGATGGCTCGTAGAGGCTATGGTCATAATTGTTTAGATCATAATTTGTAGTTCAGTCGATGGATCACAGAAGGAATCACTTTATATGCCATTGTCATCATGGATTTAATGAGAGGATATAGTTCAGAACTAAATTAACCTCCATTGTTTTCCTAGTGTCTACTAACATGTATGTGAATGGCAGTGAGACCAGCCTACCCGTGTAGAAGCAGTCACTGCATAGTTGTGGGGTGCCAGGGAGGAGAAGTCAATGCTTGTGACTGCTCCAAATTCCTTTATCTGGACTGGGGCCTGAAAAACATTCAACAACAGAGAAGAGTTGAGAGAACACAATCAAAGACAAGTCAACTTCATCAGTAGGCTATTATTGTCTTGTTACTGCAATATGGAAACATAATAGCTAGTATGCTCATGCTGCCACCAACAACACATCGACAGTGTGACAGGCTTACCTTGTAGTTTTTCCAATATAATGTGTCCGGAGTAACTTTCTCTCCAAGTTTGGGATATATTGGGATTTTTGTGGATTTGAATGAAGCCATTTCTGTATGTTGATAAGGCTCCTCTTAATCTTCGTATAGTTTCCGCCCACCTAATTTATGTGAGGAACACATAAAATATGAACACTCAAATAAACCAAATCTAAAACTGAGCATGCAGAATCACTACCTACACAGCGTTGTTGTATGCAGCGCAGCATGTGCTAGCTAACTAGCTAGCTAGCTACCAAGTATTAACATTTTAAGTCTGCAACATCAGACAGCTTGGAGTTGATTATGCTTAAGTTAGCTACCCACTAGCGTCTACACATACTTAACGTATGGAAGTAACCTTTTTCTTCGATCACTTTATTGAAATGGAAAAACAGGAGTATAGCATTGAAAATGGCTAGCTAACTAGCATACACAACGTGGTCCAATAGCGGTCCGCACGCCAACAAGATTTAACAAATACTTTTTCAAACAAGGTTTCTCACCTTTGGGTGGTAATTCCTTGACTAAACTCAGTAGATCGTAATCCAATTGATTCAATTCAGAAATAGGTTTGCGTTAGATAAACCAAAATGCATTCATGTTTAAAAAGTTATCAAGTTGTTCTGTGCCCACAGGCTCCAGTCAAAGACAGTACAGTAAAAGAGAGGCAGAAACTGCTTCTCCAATAAAAATCCCTGATCACACATGTAGGCGATGTCATGGCGACGATGGCTAGCTAGGCTGACGCACAGAAGCACGTCGTTGGGTCTATCGGTCAAACTGCGCATGTGCAAGCCGTCAACATAAAGGGACTATTTCGATATCAAGTTGTTTTTGACGAAAATGATAACTTGTCAGTTTGTCACTTTCACGCAGTTGGAGTAGTAACGTGTTAAACTACTACTTTTCATTTCTCTCTGACTTCTCAAACCCGGCCTGGTCTGCTGGTCTGTTTCACAAGCGTTCCCGGAAGTCTTGCGATGTTGCGCTTCTGGGTTTAGAAACTCTGTGATGCAGCCGTGTTTAAGATCTCCACTTCCGTTAAAAAAACGTTATTGTTTACTGTTTCATTGGCCAAACAGCCATCTCCTGCCTGGGTAGCTGTCCACCGTGTATGTCCAATTGATACATTCTGGTCAATTCCAATCAGTTCATACGCTTATTTAACTCGACGACTCATTGAATAACTAATTCAAATGTGATTCAGTTGATTCATTCATTGGCTTAAATTTGTTCTCTCATCTCCCTGTCAAACTTCATGTCAAAGTGTGTCAGTTCCTCACAAAAAGCAGTCAAACCATCCACACCTTATTTAAATAAAACTTATTTAAATTTAACTATATTTTAAGACAATTAAATACTCTACCAACAAAAAAAGTAAAAATGTTAACCTTTATTTGGCTAGGCAAGTCAGTTAACAACAAATTCTTATTTACAATTATTTGTTTTTTTATTTCATCTTTATTTAACCAGGTAGGCAAGTTGAGAACAAGTTATCATTTACAATTGCGACCTGGCCAAGATAAAGCAAAGCAGTTCGACACATACAACAACACAGAGTTACACATGGTGTAAAACAAACATACAGTCAATAATACAGTAGAAAAATAAGTATATATACAATGTGTGCAAATGAGGTGAGATAAGGGAGGTAAAGGCAAAAAAAAAAGGCCATGGTGGCGAAGTAAATACAATACAGCAAGTAAAACACTGGAATGGTAGAATTGCAGTGGAAGAATGTGCAAGGTAGCGATATAAATAATGGGGTGCAAAGGAGCAAAATAAATAAATACAGTAGGGGGAGAGGTAGTTGTGTGGGCTAAATTATAGATGGGCTATGTACAGGTGCAGTAATCTGTGAGCTGCTCTGACAGCTGGTGCTTAAAGCTAGTGAGGGAGATAAGTGTTTCCAGTTTCAGAGATTTTTGTAGTTCGTTCCAGTCATTGGCAGCAGAGAACTGGAAGGAGAGGCGGCCAGTATGAAGCGAGGGCCAGCCAACAAGAGCGTACAGGTCGCAGTGGTGGGTAGTATATGGGCTTTGGTGACAAAACGTATGGCACTGTGATAGACTGCATCCAATCTATTGAGTAGGGTATTGGAGGCTATTTTGTAAATGAAATCGCCGAAGTCGAGGATCGGTAGGATGGTCAGTTTTACAAGGGTATGTTTGAAGGCCTAACCCGGCCAAACCCAGACGACGCTGGGCCAATTGTGCACCGCCCTAAGGGACTCCCAATCACGGCCAGATGTGATTCAGCCTGGATTCAAACCATTGACCGTAGTGACACCTGGCACTGAGATAGACCGCTGCGCCACTCGGCAGCCCCATTATACATGTGTGTATGACCCTTAAGGTCCTTGAGATGAGCAAGATGGTGTTGACAGATAAGGAAGCTCTGCTTCTAGCTCCTAAGCAACTTTGCAGTGTTTTGTTTTCTTGTGATATGGCTCTCTCGGGATATACTGTCGTTGTCCATACAGCCAGCTGGGTTCTCAGTGAATCGTGCATAGTGTGATTGTGGTAACATACAGAAACTCAAGTCCCTTTGTTCACCCGACCTAGAATACCTCACAGTAAAATGCAGACCGTATTACATCCTAAGAGAATTATCTTCGGTTATAGTCACAGCGGTGTGGATTCCCCCTCAAGCCGATACCACGATGGCCCTCAAAGACCTTCACTGGACTTTATGCGAACTGGAAACCACTTATCCTGAGGCCGCATTTATAGTAGCTGGGGATTGTAACAAAGCAAATTTGAGGGAAACGCTACCGAAGTTCTTCCAACACATTGACTGTAGCAATCGTTCTCAGAAAACATTAGACCACTGCTACTCAGCTTTTCAAAATGCCTAAAAGGCCCTCCCCCGCCCTCCCTTCGGAAAATCTGATCACGACTCCATTTAGCTCCTACCTTCATATTAGGCAGAAACTCAAACAGGAAGTATCCATGCTAAGGACTATTCAAGGTTGGTCTGGCCAATTGGATTCCACGTTTCAGGATTGTTTTGATCACGAGGACTGGGATATGTTCTGGGTAGCCTCTGAGAATGACATTGACGAATACACAGATACGGTGACTGAGTTTATCAGGAAGTGTATAGGAGATGTTGTACCCACTAACTCTTAAAACCTACCCTAACCAGAAACCGTGGCAGTATTCGTGCAAAACTGAAAGCGCAAACCATCGCATTTAACCATCAGTATAGAGACAAAGTGCAGTCGCAATTCAACAGCTCAGACACGAGACCTATGTGGCAGGGTCGACAGGCAATCACGGACTACAAAGGGAAAACCAGCCACGTTGCGGACACCGACATCTTGCTTCCGGACAAGCTAAACACCTTCTTTTCCCGCTTTGAAGATAACACAGTGCCACCAACGCGGTCCGCTACCAAGGACTGTGGGCCCTCCTTCTCCATGGCCGACGTGAGAAAGAAGGGAACACCCCCCTGAAATGTACAAAAATGAATGAGAAGTCATTAGCACTGGACAAACCATATACACGGTGTCCAATACCACTCAATTCGGCGTCGTTTCATACAAAGTTGATTGCAAAATGCCATATGGCAAATGCCAGGTGTAACACTTTAAAAATCCAGCTGGTGGCGAGTGCGCTCCACGGGGGTTTTTCATATTGCAAACGTAACACAAGTCAACATCCAAAAGTAAAATTTTGAAAAACTGATATTTTTTTCAAAAACGTATCACCCCCTTAAAAAAGTGCTTTCTGGACCATTTTCCTTTTTTTTTTGTCAATTAACCTCTTGCTTCTACTCGGGACGCTTGCGTCCCAACTAGAGCTCTGGAAATGCAAATGCGCTACGCTAAATGCTAATAGTATTAGTTAAAACTCAAAAGTTCATTAAAATACACATGCAGGGTATCGAATTAAAGCTACACTCGTTGTGAATCCAGGCAACAAGTCAGATTTTTAAAATGCTTTTCGGCGAAAGCATGAGAAGCTATTATCTGATAGCATGTAACACCCCAAAAGACCCGCAGGGGACGTAAACAAAATAATTAGCATTTCGGCGTTACACAAACCGCACAATAAAATAGAAAACATTCATTACCTTTCACCATCTTCTTTGTTGGCACTCCTAGATGTCCCATAAACACTATTTGGGTCTTTATTTCGATTAAATCGGTCCATATAAAGCCTAGATATCGTTATATGTAGACTGTGTGATAAACGAAAAAAACATAGTTTCAAAAACGTAACGTCATTTTTTAAAATTCAAAAAGTTGACGATAACCTTTCACAAAACACTTCGAAATACGTTTGTAATGCAACTTTAGGTATTAGTAAACGTAATAAGCGATACAATTCATCAGGAGGCGATGTAAAGATCATTAGCTGTCCGTCTGGAAAAATGTCCGGCTAGAAACTCAACGAAAATATCCGGTCCTAGACCTGAGGAGATACGGTGCCAAGCATGTGTTTGACCAAGAAAAAACTTGAAGGGAAATGACAAGACTCTATACACCGTGTGGAAGCTGTAGGTACTGCAACCTCAGTCAATTAATTGTGGTTCACCTTTATCAATGGGTTCAAGTAGCGCATGGATATATTTTCCCATTTTCAGTGATCAGTTTTTCCTGTGCTTTTCGATGTAAATGCCGTTCTGGTAAAGCCACAGCAGTGATTTTATAAACGTCTGAGTGTTTTATAAACCAGTTTTATAAACGTCTGAGTGTTTTCTATCCACACAGACTAAGCAAATGCATATACTATATTCCTGGCATGAGTAGCAGGGCGCTGAAATGTTGCGCGATTTTTAACAGAATGTTCAAAAAAGTAGAGGGTCGACTTAAGAGGTTAATCATGTGTAAAAACTGTATGAATATACTTTTGTCAACTTTTATTATCATTATTTTTTTTATTTAAAAAAAAACTTGTGCATAAGGCTTTGCATAAGGTTTTGTCCATTTGCAATATGGTTTCATAGGAAGTCAAAAGTAACTTTTTTGGGGCCAAATGCCATAAGAAATGTCCAAATGCAATATGAAAGATTTGAAAATGCCAAATCAGGATGTTGTGTCCATTTGCCATGTACCATCACGAATTTGACATGCTCAAAAATACTGCAGAAATGCAAAATTGACTGGCCAGATGAACACAGGATGGCCGGGCAGTGATAGTTATTCCTTTCCATCGCTCGTTGTGTTGATTTCATCATGTCCATTTGGTGATGGTACCTCACTGTTTAAACATATTGCAAATGGACAATAGTCACCAGCAAGTCACCGTCCATCAGTCAATTAGAAATTAGATATCATTTTGACACCAAACTGATACAAACTGACACCCTACCCACTTTTTCCAACTCGTTTAGAAGCCAACTATCACATACTTCAGAGCTGGGCCAAAATTCACAACGCCTTCTGTTCAAACCATAATAAAAACATCAAACACACGTTCTAGCTGCGGGTCCAGTTCTGATGTTATGTGTAGGCCTAGCTGAGGCGACCCCGAATCCCAAGTTTCGGCTCGATGGGTCATTTGGTGCCTGAGAAAGACCCTAATTGGTGCTGAAAATCCACTTTTTTCCATGCCTTGCTACGGGGTCCTTGAATGAGCTATCGAACAGAAATGTTGGGGTCCGTCTATATGGGCCGAGGCGGTCGCAATGCACCTCGTCTTGCGACTCTGGGACATTTCTAAATGTCATAATTTTCGTGATGCAAAAATGAATTGAAGTTATTGCAAATGTACAAGACTGTTTCTCGGTCCAAGAACCTTCTAGAGCCACGTAACTCACCACGCACTATCGACCTGAGGTCTAGAACAGGTTTCTAAAGTTTCAGAACTCTAGGTCTGACGGTTCTTTAATAGTTCGAACAAGGTTAACTAATGCAGGCCCTGTATGTTTCTACGCACCACAATGTGTCCCTCCTTCCAAGCTGTGTGTGTGTGTGTGACTTCGTTTTTCTTTGACATTTTATGGGAGTCATGACTGTTTTACAGTTCATGAGGGTTGCCTAATCGCACAAATGAAGTTTTGAAAAGATCTGACCTTTTTAACCCTTCGAAACAGCCCCAGTGACACCAATTATGGCACTTCCGGTTGGCACAGGAAGCTATAAGTAATGACATATCTTCATTGGGGTATGCCTTTACAGAATCCTGAGTTTTAAGTGTTTATGTTAAGAACTGACCGATTTACACAGGGTTGAATGCACTATTTATCACAAACTGCTGGTCGGGTATGGAAAAACACGTTTAGGGTTATTTTAACCACTTCCGGTTGCTCCAGGAAGCCTAATATCGACACAGGTAGACCTCTTTGTGTCCTGATGGACTGTCATTGAAGACAGGTTCATAACCCACATAGGCTTTAGGTTGACTTTAGAGGAGCAGGCAATGTATTCCTATGGGGAGAGATGTCATTGTAATCTGTGAGATCAAAAAACCCTGAATAACTGTTAAGGGTTAATGCAACACGGTCAAGGTTAGGCTTGCACAGATTGGGAGGACCTCAGAAACGTACCTGAGGTCGGATTGTGTTTCTCACCCTAACCGTTCTCTCACTGTCACCCAAAAGCAAATGACATTTAGGGCCAGGCTTCATTTTGGGCCTTATTTTTTTCACGGTCGCTGCACTCAGAGCGAGCTACGGTCAAGCGGAGCATCTCGTTGAACTCGGCACGGTCTAGAGAATATGGAAATGCCATTGCAGGCTCTGTGTGTCTTTAAGCACCGCACTTTGTCACTCCATCCTTACTGTGTGTGTGTGTGTGTGTGTGTGTGTGTGTGTGTGTGTGTGTGTGTGTGTGTGTGTGTGTGTGTGAGAGAGCTTTTCTTTGACATCTGTTGGGAGAAATGACTGACTTACAGTTCATGGGGGTTGCCCATCCCTAGCCTCAGAGCATGTGCAGACCAGCTGGCTGGAGTATTTACGGACATATTCAATCTCTCCCTATCCCAGTCTGCTGTCCCCACTTGCTTCAAGATGTCCACCACTGTTCCTGCATCCAAGAAAGCAAAGGTAACTGAACTAAATGACTATCGCCCTGTAGCACTCACTTCTGTCATCATGAAGTGCTTTGAGAGGCTGGTTAATAAGGATCATATAACCTTTACCTTACCTAACACCCTAGACCCTATTCAGTTTGCTTACCGCCCCAATAGATCCACAGACGATGCAATTGCTATCACACTGCACATTGCCCTATCCCATCTGGACAAGAGGAATACCTATGTAAGAATGCTGTTCATTGACTATAGCTCAGCATTCAACACCATAGTACCCTCCAAGCACATCATTAAGCTCGGGGCCGTGGGCTACTGTGTCCTGGACTTTCTGACGGGCTGTCCCCAGGGGGTGAAGGTAGGAAACAACACCTCCACTTCGCTGATCCTCAACAAAGGGGCCCTACAAGGGTAAGTGCTCAGCCCCCTCCTGTATTCTCTGTTCACCCATGACTGTGTGGCCATGCACGACCTCCAACTCAATCATCAAGTTTGCAGACGACATAACAGTAGTAGGCCTGATTACCAACATTGACGAGACAGCCTACAGAGAGGAGGTAAGGGCCCTGGGAGTGTGGTGACCGAAAAATAACCTCTCACTCAATGTTGACACATTGACGGGACCGCAGTGGAGCAGGTGAAAAGCTTATAGTTCCTCGGCGTACACATCACTGACAATCTAAAATGGTTCACCCACACAGACAGTGGGGTGAAGAAGGCGCAACACCGACTCTTCAACCTCTGGAGGCTGAAGAAATTTGTCTTGGCACCTAAAACCCTCACAAACTGTTACAGATGCACAATTGAGAGCATTCTGTTGGCTGTATTACCGCCTGGTAGGCATCTGCACCGCCCTCAACCGCAGGGCTCTCCAGAGGGTGGTGTGGTCTGCCCAACGTATCAACAACTACCCAAGCCACTGCCTGTTCACCCCACTATCATCCAGAAGGCAAGGTCAGTACGGGTGCATCAAAGCTGGGACCGAGAGACTGAAAAACAGCTTCTATCTCAAGGCCATCAGACTGTTAAATAGCCATCACTAGGCGGCTTCCACCCGGTCACGTAACCCTGCACCTTATAGGCACTTGAAATCACTGGCCACCTTAATAATGGAATACTAGTCACTTTATTAACGTTAACATATTTTTGCTTTACTCATCTCATGTAGTATATACTGTATTCTATTCTACTCTATTTTAGTCAATGCCTCTCCAACATTGCTCATCCTAATATTTATATATTCCTTAATTCCATTCTTTTAAGCTGTGTGTATTGTTGTGAATTGTTAAATATTATTGCACTATAGGAGCTAGAAACACAAGCATTTCACTACATCTGCAATAACATCAGCTAAACATGTGTATATGTGATACTGTACCCCCTAGCCCAAATGTCCTTTGTATGTTCTTTATATATACTTGTGTTCCCCCATGGACTTTTTGTATTGATTTGTTGTTAATAAAAAATAAAATAATAATAAATAAAACAAGACATTTAAATAAAAAATAACAAAAAACATTATTTCCCTCCTGAATTAGGATACGTAATTACACAACACCTTGCAGTAACACATGTTTTATGGTAGGGAAAGCAAAGATAGTCTATTACATTGATAAGATAGCTAAGTGACCGCTCTAATGGCAAAACATATCCTCAAAGACGGAAGGCAGGTGGGAGGATGCGAGATCAGGTGGGACCATTCTAGACAATGAGAGGACAGATATGCGTGTTATCAACATGCCATAGAGATAGATTGAGGACTCATCTTTGTATGTAAACTATAGCATCTGTGACATCATGGGCAATAGTACATTAAAATAGTACATTTTTCTTCTTCTTCATTGAGTTGCACGGTATGTGTCATAATGCCCATAAAACCTAGCAGTAAAACCCTGAAATGTTTCCAATAGTTTTTTCACAATTCATTTTTGCGTCAGGGAGTGTTTTGTATAGGCTTACCCTGGAGTGATGCGTAAATCTCTCTCGAACAAGGTAACTTTTATCAATATATTCTCCCATAGATTAGCCGCTAATGTGACTATCATACAGAACTACACATCTTGTCGCAAGCTTTGACATAATCCCTCAAGGCACATTTCTCATTGCAAGCTCATCGACAAGTAGCAAGTAACCTAGCAAGTAGATATTATAGCCTTTTCAGTTTATTGTGTAAATCATTGATATCGTGTATTTCTGTGTGTGTTCTTGTTTTGCATTTTTCAAATTACCTACCTAGCAACACGTGCATTTTATAGATTTACGACCTCTGTAAGCGAGAGGCATCGCTGGAGACGTGTGATAAGGTAAGCCCTGTTTGCTAGCTACTAACAAGCAATTTTAGTAAGTCAAAGATATGTGGTTAGCTAGGTGCTTATGCAAATTAACTAGATACCCACTGGCTGTAGTTACGTGTACAACGCATGTTAAGTAAAAAGAAAACCAGCATAGGCTAGCTTAATGACTGTTTAATGACCTTTTATTTACAAGTCTTTATTGACAAGCCAGCTAGTTAACGTTAGCTCACGGTTTGTGTAGACATACTTTTTCACGTGCTGTGGCAGACTAGCTATCGTTAGCCCACCAACGAAGGGATATTTATCTAGATAGTTAATGTTAACTCACCTTTTGTGTAATCAGACTTGCTAGCTAACGTTAAATCGGCACCAAGGCTAGTTGGTTAGATAGTATGCCACCACATGTCACCACCACAGAAAAGTCTCACTACATGAATGGTGAGCTAATGTTAACTAGCTAGATAAAAATTGTCTGGTGGGGGAGCTAGTTAGGCACCTACGTTAATTGACATTTTGGGAAAAAAGGCTAACTCGGCTCCATCATTCATTGAATCAGATGGCTCATTCATCACAAAACCTTTATACTGTCAACTACTTTAAGGATGTTTTTCATTGGCAAGATTAGCAAACTTAGGTATGACATGCCAGTAACAAATGTTGACACGATACATCACAGTATATCTGACCAAATCATGAAAGGCAAGAAAAAAGAGGTGAAAAAATTATTGTTGTCTGTCAACAATGACAAGCCCCCGAGGTCTGACAATCTGGATGGAAAATTACTGAGGATAATAGTGGAGGATATTGCCATTCCTATTTGCCACATCTTTAATTTAAGCCTACTAGAAAGTGTGTGCCCCGAGGCTTGGAGGGAAGCAAAAGTCATTCCCCTACCTAAGTAAAGCCCTCTTTACTGTTTCAAATAGCCAACCAATCAGCCTGTTACCAACCCTTAGTAAACTTCTGGAATATTTATTGAACGGGAGAGGACATTGTTTTGGACTGCTAAGTTCTTATCATGCTAATGCCCTTGTTTGAAATTAATAATATAAAATATTATTTGTGATTTATTTATTTATTTTAGAAGCAATATAAAAACATGTCATGTCATGAAATGTGAGATGCGTGTGTCTGCCGCCCCATCCCAACCCACATGAAATAGCCTATTTGAGGCTGTTGAGGGGAGGGCAGGCCCACAACAATGGCCAAAGTGAAATGGAGACAGTAGATACAGCTGGTCTGTCATAATATAACAGAGACTGTAGATACAGCTGGTCTGTCATAATATAACAGAGACAGTAGATCTAGCTGAAATGTCATAATATAAAAGAGACAGTAGATCTAGCAGGTCATAATAATATATTCAACTTTATGTTCGATGTACTCTATATATAGTAGATCTAGCAGGTCATAATAATATATTCAACCTTATGTTCCCTGTACTCATATATATATATATATATATATATATATATATATATATATATTCAACTGTTATATATCTGTTTATTATACCTGGGCTCATTTGTGAAACTATTCTAACTGAACACTTTCTTTCACAGTGACACTGACCCCCGAAAGGCAGCCCCAAGGGCCAAGGTTTCCATCCCCCACTGAAGCTGGTTCTTCCAGCTCCTGCCACAAGTGATGTTCATCTGCCCAAATTTATTTCTGCAGGCATGGATGTGCCTCAGGGCCAAAAGGGCACAGCATGGAGGCGTCGCTGTGTTCTTTGCAAAATTAAGTCCCCCATCACCTGCGCCACATGCTTGGTGACCCTCTGCTTTACAGCAGAAAGAGACTGCTATGGCACCTGGCATCAGCAGCACAATATTGTGTAGACCTTTGGCAAAGTGGGTGGGGTTATATCCTTTCTGTTTGGCCCTGTCCGGGGGTCTCATCGGATGGGGCCGCAGTGTCTCCTGACCCCTCCTGTCTCAGCCTCCAGTATTTATGCTGCAGTAGTTTATGTGTCGGGGGGCTAGGGTCAGTTTGTTATATCTGGAGTACTTCTTCTGTCTTATCCGTGACCTGTGTGAATTTAAGTATGCTCTCTCTAATTCCCTCTTTCTCTCTCTCTGAGGACCTGAGCCCTAGGACCATGCGTCAGGACTACCTGGCATGATGACTCCTTGCTGTCCTCAGTCCACCTGGCCTTGCTGCTGTTCCAGTTTCAACTGTTCTGCCTGCGGCTATGGAACCATAAACTGTTCATTTTTACTCTTCGGGTGCTGTCCTGTTGCACCCTCTACAACCACTGTGATCTCCCGCCAGAAGAGGTTTCTTCCTAGGTTTTTTCCTTGCTAGGGAGTTTTTAGGCTGGGGCTATATAAATTGATTTGATTTGATAGAGGACTGAGGGTCTTCCAAATATTGAAAGTGTGTAAATAGTTATCCATGTTATTTTGTAAATGTATATATATATATTTTATCATGTATTTTTTCCCCTTTTCTTTCATTTTGGTATTTTGTATATAGTTATTTGTTTCAAAATGTATACCTTCACCAATTTGGCCACTTGGGTACATTTGGGTTACTTGTGTGGGACACCCGGGTGACTTCATGATAAATGTCATGTAGTAGCACACTCATTTTAGAAGGTATCATTCTGAAACTTTGCACAAGTACTGTTGCCCTCTTATATTTTTCACTGAAATTGTCCCCATCATCCTATCTGAATGTTTGTTTTATCTTTTTCATTTTAAAGATGATGATACAAAAATACAAATAAAAAATGTATGTTTTTTTCATTGTTTTATCTGAACCAGATCTATTGTGTTATATTCTCCTACATTCAATTCACATTTACACAACATTCAGAGTGTTTTCTTTCAAATGGTACCAAGAATATGCATATCCTTGGTTCTGTGCCTGAGCTACAGGCTGTTAGATTTGGGTATGTCTTAAGCGGAAATTGCACAAAGTAGGGGGAGTTTTTTTTAAAAGAGGTTTTTAACATGTTTAACACATGATTAATACATAATAAATTCAGTGACAATAAGATAATAATCTGATTACGCTCATAAAATCACAATGCCTCTTTTCAATGACTATTTCTCTGTGTGTCGATTGGTGGGAAAAACAGGTCTACGTAACCTACTGTATGCTACACTACTTTCTTCAATGTCAACATTTGTTCAGATAAATTTGCTTGATTGCAAAACAAAATGTCGCTCTCAAAAAGTATCAAGAAGAAAGGTGGATAATGAAAATCAAAGTTTCAGGGAAGAATGTACAGAGAGATATGCATTCATCTCTCCATCTTTTCCCTATGCCAAACCAGTGTGTCTTATTTCCAATGAAAATATCACTGTTTGCAAATAATTAAATCTCAGATGTCATTTGAATCTAAGCATAGAACTTTCAGTGGCCTTTCCACCCCATGTAGAGGCCCGACACAGAAACATTGAATCGTTAACTGCAAGCTGCACACAGCTTTCTCTGTGGACATATTCTGTAACTTAAATGGTTTAAATCTGCAGTTACATGGAAGAGGGAAACAGTAGTGGACAAGGTGGAGAAATTTGAGGCCTTTACTAGGAGGCTTGAGTTGTTCGATTTGGACTTGTCATCTGGAAGACTACTGCACTTCAGCACACTGAAGAAACGACAGGCAGAGGGACCAGGCCGCAGCATTGTCACAGAGGTGATGGAAGATTTCATCAAGCAGCTGAGGACAACTTCTCCCCCAGATTTGAAGACTCCAACATGCCCAAGGATATCATTGCGTTTGTACGCGATCCTCTCACAGTCCTCCCAGGTGGAGAACTCTTCTCCCTTGCTAAGAAAACGATATTCTCGCTGGATGAGACTGCAATTCAAACTGAGCTGATTGAATTCCAGACATTGAGCCAAATCAGGGATGCGCTTAGGATTGCCGAGTCCCTGTGTGCGTTGTGCGTGGCATGTTCAGAGGAATACAGCACAAGTCCCCATGCAACCAAGGTGCCTGTCCCCAGTCCCCAATGCTGTCTTCTCCCCCTTCCACTTGCCTCTTCCATTAATTTTGAAATAATAAATATCACTGAATGACAGAAATATTGGAACAAAGTAGGTTAATGAAGGTAAACTAATTGTGGCTTAGTGGAAAATACTCTACATGGAAAATGACATGAGCAAGAGACGGTGGTAATATTTATCCTTTTAGAGACTATAATATATATATATATATATAATACATTGTATCCAGGTCAGGATAACCAAAACATTTCTTCGTTAAAGACTATCAGAAAGAATGTTGGTACTTTATTTTGATCCAAAGCCATGAATGAGTGAGTCACTCAGGTTTATGTAGGTGCCGAGGCTATATGAGTGAGTCACTCAGCTTTATATATGTGCCGAGGCTATATGAGTGAGTCACTCAGCTTTATGTAGCTGCCGAGGCAATATGACTGAGTCACTCAGCTTTATGTAGGTGTTGAGGCTATATGACTGAGTCACTCAGCTTTATGTAGGTGCCGAGGCTATATGACTGAGTCACTCAGCTTTATGTAGGTGCCGAGGCTATATGACTGAGTCACTCAGTAGGTACCGATGCTATATGACTGAGTCACTCAGTAGGTGCCGAGACTATATGACTGAGTCACTCAGTAGGTACCGAGGCTATATGACTGAGTCACTCAGTAGGTGCCGAGGCTATATGACTGAGTCACTCAGTAGGTGCCGAGGCTATATGACTGCTCCATCAACTTGATTATTTAGCAGACATCACTTTCTTATGTTCAGTCAGCACATATATTTTAAGAATATCATGGAATATAATTTAACATTTTCGTATCTCTTAGAATAAAAACCTTAGTGTAACAACAGTTTTAGTAAGTAATACTGACGAGTAGAAACAAAAAAACAAGTGTATTTTTCAGGGTGCGTGTGCAGGACAGAGGAATAGCAATTATTACACTATTGTTCTAAATTCAATCACCTTCTTCATCCTCATCATTCAGTTAATTGAAATTCAATGTTGAAGTCGTGCTCTATTATAATTTTCTATTTGGCTTATATCACTCATTCATTGTCAGTCAGAGACACATTAGCACCTTGGGACCCAAAAGCATAATCATTGCTCTAACTCCCCCTTCCGCTGGTCTGGAGCAATGAAGCAGTGTGGCAGGGCACCGTACTAAACCACAAATTAACTCTAAATCCCACAGCATAATCTCAAAACATTTAGTTTTGAGATTAGATAAAATGTCTGTTCATAATAAAGCGTTGCTCTGCCCTAACAACACTATCAACAAGGCAAGTCCTTACAGGCCCTAGTTTTGTCACACCTACACTACTGTACACAAAGAGGAACTTAGGAAAATTGCAGTTGGCTCTGAACACGGCTGCATGGCTGGCCCTTAAAAGTACACGGAGAGCTAACATTAATGACATGCATGTCAATCTCTCATGGCTCAAAGTGGAAGAGGTGTTGACAAACTGAATGTACCGAGCTGTCTGTTTCAAATATTGCACACAGCTCAGACACCCATGTATACCCCACAAGACATGCCATCAGAGGTCTCTTCACAGTCCCCAAGTCCAGAACAGACTATGGGAGGTGCACAGTACTACATAGAGCCATGACTACATGGAACTCTATTCCACATCAGGTAACTGATTCAAGCAGTAAAAATACACCTATTGGAACAACGAGGACTGTGAAGAGACACACACAAAGGTACAATGCATACGGATGCATTGTGATATTGTTGTACGGTGGTATCAAACATTTTGTATTGTAGATATGCAGAAGTGTAATAATGTTATATGATATACTGTTTTATCTTTTGTTTTATATGTTGGCTAGCTAGCTACCTGCGTTTTCCCCGTACAAAACACATAAACAGTTTAATTCCACAAATGCATATTTTGTACATGACTAATCAAGTGACCGTTGAAGTCAGTTATACATGTCATCAGGGATGTAAATTAAAACTTCTTCGGGATTGGTGTCCCTTCCACGGGACGGTTGAGCTAACGTAGGCTAATGCGATTAGCATGAGGTTGTAAGTAACAATAACATTAACAAGGACGTAGACATATCTGATATTGGCAGAAAGCTTATATCCATGTTAATCTAACTGCACTGTCCAATTTACAGTAGCTACTAGAGTGAAAGAATACCATGCTATTGTTTGAGGAGAGTGCACAGTTTTGAACATGAAAAGTTATTAATAAACAAATTAGCCTAATTTGGGTAGTCTTGATACAACATTTTGAACAGAAATGCAATGGTTCATTGGATCAGTCTAAAACGTTGCACATACGTTTACTCTGTTGCCATCTAGTGGCCAAATTCTAAATTGCAGCTGGGCTGGAATAATACATTTTTTATTTGTATTATCTTTTACTATTGTGTTATATTATCCTACATTCCTTTCACACTTCCACAAACTTAAAAGTGTTTCCTTTCAAATGGAACCAAGAATATGCATATCCTTGCTTCAGGGCCTGTGTTACAGGCAGTTAGATTTGGGTATGTCATTTTAGACAAAAATTGAAAAAAAGGAGCAGATCCTTATTAATTAAGATAGCCCACGTGTCACGACTTCGGCTGAGGTCGGCTCCTCTCCTTGTTCGGGCGGCATTCGGCGGTCAATGTCACTGGCTTTCTAGTCATCACCGATCCATGTTTCCTTCCTTTGTTTTGTCTTGATTACACACACCTGATTTCTATTCCCTTATTATGTTCCTTATTTAACCTCTCGTCTACCTTTCTGTTTTGTCCGTGATTGTTGTGTTACCATGTGTGTTGGAGGGTTTTCTCATGACGTGATGTTTCCTTGTTGGAGATATTCCGTTTTTGTATTAATATTTTGAGTAAAGACTTTGGTGTTTTTCCTCAAACCTGTGTCCTGCGCCTGACTCAGACAACGAACCCAGCACATTGTTACACCAAGGCTAGAACTTTTTAAACTGGGCTCGTAGATAATGTGCCAAACTAGCCTGACACAGCAGTGAAATGTTGCCTTTACAAACAGAGCATGCCACAGATTTAGGACCTGAATCTAGAAATCGTGGTCTGCTGGTCAGTGCCCAAAATCCTTATGTTACATCCCTGTGTGTCAGTCCCTTTCAGATGATCCCCCTATCACTGTTGGTCCACCTCAGTGACCTCTTAGCTGAGGGTTTTAACTTTCCTCTGGAGAATTAGAATCAGAAGTACAGTCCTATATACGTCACCTCTTCCGGAAAACAGTACCCTAGACTGTCTTGATCATCTAGTTGAGCAATCCAGAAAATTCCTCCACCCCAGCAGAAATTTTCCATCTACATAGTAGGATTTTAGATGTGCAGATTAGGGCTGTCCCCGACAAAAAAAATCTTAGTCCTCTGAAAGTCCTCTCTTCTTTCGACCAATCAATTGCTCAAAACTTTTAAACGTGTATTTTTCCATATATACACACACCCTATGTGTTTTAATAAAATCAACTATATGCATTGAGCTTGTCTGATGCTTTGATCTTACAGTTTGATGCTGTAACGTTCGTTGTCTTCCTCTGACGAGGAGTAAGAGAGATCGGACCAATGCGCAGCGTGGTAAGTGTCCATATTCTTTAATAAAGTAATTGAACACTGAAACAATAAATAAAACAACAAACGAACAGTCCTGAATGGTGCTGGAAAAACACTGAACAGAAAATAATCACACCCAACTCAAAAGTGAAAACAGGCTACCTAAATATGGTTCTCAATCAGGGACAACAATAAACAGCTGCCACTGATTGAGAACCATACCAGGCCAAACACAGAAATCCCAAAACATAGAAAAAGGAACATAGACAACCCACGCAACTCACGCCCTGACCATACTAAAACCAAGACATAATAAAAGAACTAAGGTCAGAACGTGACAGATGCCTCAAGAGAGCGCTAGATAACCAGAGATAGATAACCAAACACATTTGATTTTTTACCTGACCCAACTAGTCTTCTCCCGCTCCTGCTGGCTTTCGCAGATTCTGCCATTACTCTCCTAAAGTTGCCATTAATAGGCTACACAAGGAGTCGGCAACCTTTCTCATGTGGAATGCCAATTTATCTTACCATTTCTACCAATCCGTGTGCCAGTTATGGTTTTTATATGCACATTTTCATGAAACAGTTCTACTTAATTTCTAATAACGGTTTCATTTCTCAAAATCATTGTCATCTGGTTAATCAACATTTTACCCAAATCTAAATGAACATTTTACAAACCTAAAAAGTAACTTCTATTGCCATTACCAACAATACAAAAGTAGCCTACATAAAGCAAACAAATAAAACCCTTCCAGCCTGGAGGTAGAAAATATCATGATAAAAATAATTATCCTATAAATCACATTGGCAACTAACTTGAAACATTGTATAAACTATTAACTTGGGTCTGGCCCGAAACTAGCAACATTGCATAAAATACTCGGGGCCCTCAGAGTTTACTGAGCCAGTGAGCTGCACCTAAATATAAACAGTACCAGCACCCAAAATGAGTACCAGAACCTATTTCACTCCAAGTCAAGCACTGATAAGAAGTCTATTTTATGACGTTTCCACTGGATCAGAGCATTACATTTTTCCCTTTCACGCTGAGTGATTATTGAAAGGGAGAGAGCTGGAAAGACGAACCAGAGTTATATTGTTAGCACTGAGGTTGTGTGCCCTAGCTGTGTCCTAGCTGTGTGCAGCTCACCCTGCACTAACATAAATAACCTTTGCATGTCTGCCTCTGCTAAGCTTCCCAGTAAAGCAAGAATCCTAGAAAAGTGTTAAAATTGCCCACGTTAACATATGTATCTTAAGAAACAAGAAAAAAAATCTGTCATTCTGCCCCTGAACAAGGCAGTTAACCCACTGTTAATTATATGCATATTCTAGCATATGAGCCTGAGAAATCGGCCGTTTACATTGGGAACTTTATTTTTCCAAACATAAAAATAGTGCCCCCTAGCTGAAAGATGTTAAGAGTCAAAGTAATCCCTGTTAATTCTCCCTCTGGGATTAATGTGCTGGACGGACAACCTCTCGGAACTGGTCTTGTGACTCGCATGACCGAAAGTATCACCCTTCAGATTGGCGTCCTTCACTCTGAGGTCATTCAGTTATTGGTGTTGTCTTCACCTAAAGAACCCCTCATCCTCGGTCACCCCTGGCTAAGCCTTGACAACCCTGCCATCTCCTGGCGACAAGGGGAACTGCTGTCATGGTCTCCCACCTGTTTTAAGAACTGCTTCAGTCTACCCTGTCGAGCCTCTGTAGAAGGATCGGAGTCTTCCATTCTAACCCACATCCCACCTGTATATGCCCAGTTCCAGAGTGTCTTCAGCAAGAAAAAGGCATCCATTCTGCCCCCTCATCACACCGAGGACTGCGCGATCGACCTCCTTCCTGGGGCGGATCTACCCCTTGTCCATCCCAGAGATTGAGGCTATGGACACCTATATAGAAGAGGTCCTCGACATGGGATTAATCCATCCATCCACATCTCCAGGCTGCATCCAGTTTCTTTTTTGTGAATAAAAAGGATGGTAGTCTCCGTCCCTGCATCGATTACCGACCCCTCAATGACCTTACCATTAAGAATTGCTTCCCTCTTCCTCTGATTCCAGCCACACTAGAACAAGTTGGACAGGCTACCATCTACTCCAAACCGGACCTACGAAGTGCTTACAACCGGGTCCATATCAGAAGTGGGGATGAGTGGAAGACGGCGTTCATCACCGCTAGGGGTCACACGAATACCTGGTTATGCCCTACGGTCTCACCAATGCTCCCGCAGTCTTCCAGTCTATCAGGAGATGATCAACCAGTTCATCATCGTGTACATTAACAATATCTTGGTCTATTCTCACTCCCTTGCAGAACACGTACAGCATGTGCAACAGGTCCTCCAACGGCTACAGGACCACCATCTTTATGTCAAAGTTGAGAAGAGCACCTTTCATGTTACTACGGTAACCTTCCTAGGGTTTGGGCTGACACCAGGAGGGGTCAACATGGCAAAGTCACGGCCGTGCTTAACTGGCACAAACCTACCACGGTAAAGGAATTACAACGGTTCCTAGGGTTCTCCAACTACTACCACCGGTTCATCCGAAACTGCAGCAGCACAACCGCTCCTCTCTCAGCTCTCACCAGCCAAACAATCCATACTCTCCAATCGCCGACATCGCCCTTACTGCATTTGAGACCTTGAAACGCCTCTTCACCTCTGCACTCATCCTTAGGCAGCCAGATCCTACTCTTCCTTTTGTTCTTTGGGGGTGGATGCTTCCGAGGTTCTCTCAGCGGGTCAGGGCACCTCCCAAATTACACCCATGTGGCTTCTTTTCCAAGAAACTGTCACCTGCTGAGAGAAACTATGATGTCGGGAACTGAGAGTTGCCCGCCATGAAGCTGGCTATCAAAGAGTGGCTCCACTGGTTAGAGGGAGCTCATCACCCATTCCTTGTCCTTACTGACCACCGCAATTTGGAGTACTTTAAGAAGTGCTAAGAGGCTCAACCCCAGACACGTTCGCTGCGCACTCTTCTTCACCTGCTTCAACTTCACCATCACCTCTCTGCCTTGGCAAGAAAAATGTGAAGGCTGATATTCCTTATCCTGTCTATTTGACTCCCCTTCCTCTAACCCAGCTCCCGAGCCCATCCTGCCTCTGTCTACCGTCGTGGGACACATAAAGTGGGAAATCCAATCAGCTGTCCAAGAGGCCCTACGCCATGATCCAGCACCTCCCAACACCCCTGCAGGTAAGACCTACGTTCCGGCGTCCGTCGGACCCCAACAAATGCTGTGGTGCCATAACTCGCTGAGTTCTGGCCATCCCGGAATCACCCGGACCAAGAAGTTACTGACACGCAAGTTCTGGTGGTCATGCATAACAGCAGACATCTGAGATTGGGTTCTCTCCTGTCCCATCTGTGCATGGGCACAAGCGATAGCCCTCGCCAACTATCTACCGGTAAGCTCGAGCCTTTATTACACTACACAGACCATGGTCTCACATCGCCATGGATTTCCTCACTGATCTGCCGGACTCTTCGGGCTTCACGACTATTGTAGTTGTAGTGGACTGGTTGTCCAAGATTTGCCGACTCATCCCCCTTCCGCATCTACCCAATGCCATGGAAATAGCAGAGTGCATGTTCCAACAGGTGTTTCACCTGTATGGGATCCCAGAAAACATTGTTTCAGATCGGGGACCCCAGTTTGTCTCCAGGGTGTGGCGAGCATTCTGCGACCGACTGGGGGTCTCCATCAGCCTATCCTCTGGATACCATTCCCATACCAACAGGCAGACGAACATCTGAATCAGGAAATAGGGAAGTACCTTCGCCAACACTGCACCCACCAACCACACGAGTGGAGTCACAATCTAGCCTGGGCCAAATACGCACAGAACTCCCTGGTGCATTCTGGACTCCATCTCACTCCTTTTCAGTATGTCCTCGGGTACCAATCCTCCGTGTTCCCATGGGAGACCGAGCCTGAAATTGTCCCTGCCGTCGATGAGGCGTCATCGACGGCATGATCAGGTTTGAGAGACCACACATCGGCACCTCCATCAAGCATCCCTCTCCCAGAAATGGTTCGCTGACCGGCGTCGCAGACCTACTCCACTCTTACACATTGGGCAACGTGTGTGGCTTTCTTCTTCCTGGGACATCCGGCTCCGTGACCCCTGAAAAATGTCAGTTCCCGGTTCATTGGTCTTTTCAAAATAACACACCTATCGTCTCCAGTTGCCCCGCCATTACCGGATTTCCTCATCCTTCCATATGTCCCTCCTCAAGCCTGTGAGGTTAGCCCTCTCCTTCATCCTGTGGCTCACCTCGGCACCGGCTTATTCCATCCTTGACTCAAAGCACCTGCTCAGCTTCCTGGGCTGTTAAGAGCCGCCCATGGAGGGGGGAGGGAGTGTCCAACTCACACTCCCAAACACTCAGATCCCCAGAACGCAGCCCACTTTCCAGCTCACTCTCCAGATCCCAATCACTGGAATTCTAATCACCTGTTCACACACCTGCATGTCATCATCCTTTTGCCTATTCCCTGCCTGTACTGTTGCCATTTTTGGACCTACCGTATATGACCTTCTGCCCGCCTCTGGACCCAGCTACCTGCCTCCTCCTATGGTCCGTTACAGAAACACCTGCTGCGCTCTGCGCTTGAAACCAGCCCTCTGTTTCCTTTGTGTTCATTACGGTGTGGTGTCCAGGAGTTCCCTTTTCCTGGTGCAGGATATACAGGGTTTCTCCCTCCCCAGATGCAATACAATTCAATAATTAAAAAAAGACAATACAAGTAAAAGTTGTGTCTTGTAAAATTGTAATGCCGAGTGGCAGGTCTCTCTCCATTCAGAGACATCAGTTTCAAGCCCGTCTGTCAGTCTGGACTGGAGTCTTCACATCATCTTGCAAGTCTCCATGTGCTGGCTCCATATACAGTGGGGCAAAAAAAGTATTTAGTCAGCCACCAATTGTGCAAGTTCTCCTGCTTAAAAATATGAGAGAGGCCTGTAATTTTCATCATAGGTACACTTCAACTATGACAGACAAAATTAGAAATAAAATCCAGAAAATCACATTGTTTGATTTTTTAACGAATTTCTTTGCAAATTATGGTGGAAAATAAGTATTTGGTCAATAACAAAAGTTTATCTCAATACTTTGTTGGCAATGACAGAGGTCAAACAAGGTTTTCACACACTGTTGCTGGTATTTTGGCCCATTCCTCCATGTAGATCTCCTCTAGAGCAGTGATGTTTTGGGGCTGTTGCTGGGCAACACATCAAAGACACTGGTTGGTCTCACACACACACACACACACACACACACACACACACACACACACACACACACACACACACACACACACACACACACACACACCACTGATTACATTATCAATGGTGGTTATGATTACCCTGGTGGAACCAACCTGATCGCAGCATTCACCTTTCTATTAAACTTCAGGTGTCATGCAATTTGAGGTGAAATAGAATGGTGAACACAGTGATCAGCCGCAGCCTCTGTACCTGGCTTCCTGCAACCCGCCCAAGCTTCCCCTGGCCTGCACCCCATTTCACCCCAGTGTTTCAATAAATACCTTGGTTACCTCATCCCAGTCTCTGAGTCTGAGTCTGCTCTTGGGTTCACCTGTTCCCCTCCGCGCGACAATTACTGTAACACCTCAGCAGAGCTCGATGGTGAAACATGCATTGTAGTCCATTCAGCTCAGCTTCACTTCCCTCCTGCAGACAGTTTGGCTGTCAGCAGTCACCCAAAAAGAACTGAAGTCAATAAACATGGATTAGAATAGAAAGGAATAATCAGAGAGAGGGGGAGAAAAAGGTTGAATGAACAGGCGATGAGAATGAGACAACATAACAGATAAGTTAAGTGTGAGAGAGAGAGAGAGAGAGAGAGAGCGAAAAGAGAGGGAGAGGTAAAATTAGAAGAAAGTGTGAATAATAGAGATCAGGAAAAGGGAAACAGAGGGATGAAGAGGAGTGCATCAATTTTTAAGAAATGTGCCTGTGTGTGCGTGCTCTAGCATTCCTGAGAGCATGTGATAAGTGTTGGGGCTTCCTGGCACTAAGCGGCCCAAAGAGAAGCTTTACAGAGGTCACGACTACACAATTACCCCTGTGTAAACTCTGCAACAGCAATCAAGGGAAGTTATACACACACGACACACGCATGCACCCGCCCACACACACACAGTTGATGCAGTCCTCAATTATGTATAGATGTGGTGCCCTCACTTGGGCATGGTAGGTACTACAAGCCCCTCATAGTTGGTAGAGCAAGGCCTGTGTACTACTACAAAAAAGCGGAAGGTGAGTTTCTCGAGTATATGGGTGCCCTCAAATATCAATCTAGTCATACAAGAGCTGGCATTGTATTATGCCATCTGCAAACCAGACAGAGAGAGAGAGGGAGAGGGAAAGTGATTATAGGGAGGAGAAGAGAGAGACAAGGGAGGGAGAACGGTTAAAGTGAGACAAAGGGGAGAGGAAGAGAGAATGAGGGAGGAGAGAAGAAGAAAGAAGGAGGGGAGGAAGAAAGAAGGAGGGGGTAGAGAGAGCTCAGTATGACTCTGATTCAACTTCTATGTTTATTTTTAGATTGGGGAACTGAAATTTACTAGAGAATTTACTAGAAAGACAAATCTGACAGAGATAATGTGTCACTCGCACCCCTACACAAACTGTGTGCACGCCCATAACACAACAAGCTCTCACAGTCTCACCGCATAATTAGACGTTTATCCATGTTTCGCCAAACATCAAATTCCAAAGTGTTTTTCTACACCCTAGGTTGACTATTCCTGTTCAGTATCGTTTAGTTTCTCCAAACATCAAATATAGAAGGTTAATGTACAGGTAGCAGATTATGGACCCTATTGATGTAGTTGCAGGTGTAAATATACTAATATACAGTACATGCGTTATTTCTTAGTTTACAATTGTACAATTTATGTTCCCCGCATATAAAAACCAGAAAGACTACCGGAAAGGCCCGAACGCAAGATCGTTTTTTATGACTCACAAGGTGAGACATCTGTAGCCTACTGTAGGTAAACTGGTGCGCAACAAGTTTTACTTAACGTTTTAGTACGGAAAACAGCGTGAGGATTATTCTACAATATCCACAACATATTGACACAATTACAATCTTCATAGAATAAAAATATAATTTCATCATGTACATGTGGAAAAACATATTTGAGTGAACATTATCAAGCCATCAGCGGATGAAACAGAAAGACAATTCTCTCCTCCCTCTCTCCCCGGTTTTAGCTTGTGGCTATCACTGTCTAGCTGGGTAGCTTTAGGATATTTTCAAGTTTGTCATACCAGTGACAAACTTGGCTATGATATCGACATATGGCAATACACAAACAAAATCTAGCTCACTTATTTTTCCAGTTTGAAAGAAACAGTCACAAATGAATTCAGAAACGGATGAAGAGGATAGCTAGCGTTAGCAAACACTAGCTGATGCCTCTTCAACAAGAAACAACTGTGACATTCAAATCAAATCACATTTCATTTGTCACGTGCTTCGTAAACATCAGATTTGGACTAACAGTGAAATGCTTAATTATGGGCCCTTCCCAACAATGCAGAGAGAAAGAAAATAGAGAAATAACAGAAAAGTAAATCACGTAATAATAAATGTAACCGTCGATACACAATGAATAACGATAACTTGGCTATAACAAAGGTTATCAGTACTGAGTCGACGTGCAGGGGGATGAAGTAATTGAGGTAAATATGTACTGTACATATAACTAGGAATAAAGTGACAGATAGTAAACAGTAGCAGCAGCATATGTGATGAGTAAAAAAAGTTAGTGCAAAACGGGTCAATGCAGATTGTCCAGGTAGCTATTTGGTTAACTATTTAACTATTTATTTGGCAGTCTTATGGCTTGGGAGTAGAAGCTATTCAGGGTCCTGTTAGTTCCAGAATTGGTGAATCAGTACTGCTTGCCATGCAGTAAAAGAGAGAACAGTCTGTGACTTAGGTGGTTGGTGTCTTTGACCATTTTTAGGGCCTTAGGGAGCATCATGGTTTGGGACTGCTTTGCTGCCCCAGGGCCTGGACAGCAAATCAACAACAGAATGGCTTCAACAGAAGAGAATACGACTTCTGAAGTGGCCCAGTCAGAGTCCTGACCTCAACCTGATTGAGAAGCTGTGGCATGATCTCAAGAGAGCAGTTCACACCAGACATCCCAAGAAGAGTGCTGAACTGAAACAGTTTTGAAAAGAGGAATGGTCCAAAATTGCTCCTGACTATTGTGCAGGTCTGATCCACAACTACAGAAAACGTTTGGTTGAGGTTACTGCTGCCAACGGAGGGTCAAACAGTTATTAAATCCAAGGGTTCACATACTTTTCCCACCCTGCACTGTGAATGTTTACATGGTGTGTTAAAAAAACATGTAATTGTTTATTGCCTTTCTAATCGACCTGGCCGGGGTATCCTGGAAGGATATTGATCTCATCCCGTCAGTAGAGGATGCCTGGATATTTTTTTAAAATGCCTTCCTAACCATCTTAAATAAACATGCCCCATTCAAGAAATTTAGAACCAGGAACAGATATAGCCCTTGGTTCTCCCCAGACCTGACTGCCCTTAACCAACACAAAAACATCCTATGGCGTTCTGCATTAGCATCAAACAGCCCCCGTGATATGCAGCTGTTCAGGGAAGCTAGAAACCGCTATACACAGGCAGTTAGAAAAGCCAAGGCTAGCTTTTTCAAGCAGAAATTTGCTTCCTGCAACACTAACTCAAAAAAGTTCTGGGACACTGTAAAGTCCATGGAGAATAAGAACACCTCCTCCCAGCTGCCCACTGCACTGAAGATAGGAAACAATGTCACCATTGATAAATCCACCATAATTGAGAATTTCAATAAGCATTTTTCTACGGCTGGCCATGCTTTCCACCTGGCTACTCCTACCCTGCTCAACAGCACTGCACCCCCAACAGCAACTCGCCCAAGCCTTCCCCATTTCTCCTTCTCCCAAATCCGTTCAGCTGATGTTCTGAAAGAGCTGAAAAATCTGGACCCCTACAAATCAGCCGGGCTAGACAATCTGGACCCTTTCTTTCTAAAATGATCTGCCGAAATTGTTGCCACCCCTATTACTAGCCTGTTCAACCTCTCTTTCGTGTCGTCTGAGATTCCCAAAGATTGGAAAGCAGCTGCGGTCATCCCCCTCTTCAAAGGGGGGGGACACTCTTGACCCAAACTGCTATAGACCTATATCTATCCTACCATGCCTTTCTAAGGTCTTCGAAAGCCAAGTCAACAAACAGATTACCGACCATTTCGAATCTCACCATACCTTCTCTGCTATGCAATCTGGTTTCAGAGCTGGTCATGGGTGCACCTCAGCCACGCTCAAGGTCCTAAACGATATCTTAACCGCCATCGATAAGAAACATTACTGTGCAGCCGTATTCATTGATCTGGCCAAGGCTTTCGACTCTGTCAATCACCACATCTTCATCGGCAGACTCGACAGCCTTGGTTTCTCAAATGATTGCCTCGCCTGGTTCACCAACTACTTCTCTGATAGATTTCAGTGTGTCAAATCGGAGGGTCTGCTGTCCGGACCTCTGGCAGTCTCTATGGGGGTGCCACAGGGTTCAATTCTTGGACCGACTCTCTTCTCTATATACATCAATGAGGTCGCTCTTGCTGCTGGTGAGTCTCTGATCCACCTCTACGCAGACGACACCATTCTGTATACTTCCGGCCCTTCTTTGGACACTGTGTTAACAACCCTCCAGGCAAGCTTCAATGCCATACAACTCTCCTTCCGTGGCCTCCAATTGCTCTTAAATACAAGTAAAACTAAATGCATGCTCTTCAACCGATCGCTACCTGCACCTACCCGCATGTCCAACATCACTACTCTGGACGGATCTGACTTAGAATACGTGGACAACTACAAGTACTTAGGTGTCTGGTTAGACTGTAAACTCTCCTTCCAGACCCATATCAAACATCTCCAATCCAAAATTAAATCTAGAATTGGCTTCCTATTTCGCAACAAAGCATCCTTCACTCATGCTGCCAAACATACCCTTGTAAAACTGACCATCCTACCAATCCTCGACTTTGGCGATGTCATTTACAAAATAGCCTCCAATACCCTACTCAACAAATTGGATGCAGTCTATCACAGTGCAATCCGTTTTGTCACCAAAGCCCCATATACTACCCACCATTGCGACCTGTACGCTCTCGTTGGCTGGCCCTCGCTTCATACTCGTCGCCAAACCCACTGGCTCCATGTCATCTACAAGACCCTGCTAGGTAAAGTCCCCCCTTATCTCAGCTCGCTGGTCACCATAGCATCTCCCACCTGTAGCACACGCTCCAGCAGGTATATCTCTCTAGTCACCCCCAAAACCAATTCTTTCTTTGGCCGCCTCTCCTTCCAGTTCTCTGCTGCCAATGACTGGAACGAACTACAAAAATCTCTGAAACTGGAAACACTTATCTCCCTCACTAGCTTTAAGCACCAACTGTCAGAGCATCTTACAGATTACTGCACCTGTACATAGCCCACCTAAAATTTAGCCCAAACAACTACCGCTTTCCCAACTGTATTTAATTAATTTATTTATTTTGCTCCTTTGCACCCCATTATTTTTATTTCTACTTTGCACATTCTTCCATTGCAAAACTACCATTCCAGTGTTTTACCTGCTATATTGTATTTACTTTGCCACCATGGCCTTTTTTGCCTTTACCTCCCTTCTCTCCTCATTTGCTCACATTGTATATAGACTTGTTTATACTGTATTATTGACTGTATGTTTGTTTTACTCCATGTGTAACTCTGTGTCGTTGTATCTGTCGAACTGCTTTGCTTTATCTTGGCCAGGTCGCAATTGTAAATGAGAACTTGTTCTCAACTTGCCTACCTGGTTAAATAAAGGTGAAATAAATAAAATAAATAAATATATGTTATTAGTTTAAGCAGACTGTGTTTGTCTATTGTTGTGACTTAGATGAAGATCAGATGAAATGTTATGACCAATTCATGCAGAAATCCAGGTAATTCCAAAGGATTCACATACTTTTTCTTGCCACTGTATATAGTGGAAACAATAGTAGTCCCCCTAAAACGGAACGATGAGCAACACCGAAACTTACAATTGATTTGTCAGAGGACAAACCATCCACAGAGACAACTGATATCTTTCTGACAGATAAGATCTAAACCAGGCAAGAACTTATCCGTGTAGAACAATTTGGGTTTTCATTCTCTCCAAAAGAATGTGGTGATTGATGGTTTCAAAAGCGGCACTAAGGTCTAGGAACATGAGGACAGATGCAGAGCCTTGGTCTGTCGCCATTACAAGATAATTTACCACCTTCACAAGTGCAGCTTTAGTACTATAATGGGGTCTAAAACCAGACTGGAGCATTTTGTGTACATTATTTGTCATAAGGCAGTGAGTTACTGTGCATCAGCTTTTTAACAAATGTTAAGTTACATTTTTGGGGATAGAAGGCAGTATTTGGAAGTTTGGATGACTAAGGTGCCCAAAGTTAACTGCCTGTTACTCAGGCCCAGAAGCTAGGATATGGATATGGGTTTGATTTGGATAGAAAACATTCCAAAACTGTTAAAATATTGTCTGTGAGTATAACAGAACTGATATGGCAGGAGAAAACCTGTGGATTTGTTGTTGTTGATGTGGGTACTTTTCAATTGAATGCCAAAACAATATGTAATGGGTTAGGACCCATATTGCAGTTCCTATGGCTTCCACTAGATGTCAACAGTCTTTAGACATTGTTTCAGGCTTGTTTTCTGAAAAATGAGGAAGAATGAGACCATTTTGTTAGTGGACTGTAGAATGAAGCAGAGCTGGTTTGCGCACATGACGGATTGCGCACCCTTCATTGTTTTTCCTTTCTATTGAATACGCTATTGTCCTGTTTAAATATTATCGTTTATTTAGACAATAGACAACCTGAAGATTAATTATAAACATTGTTTGACATGCTTCGACAAACTTTACCGGTACTATTAGGATGTATTCGTCTGCATGTTGTGACCGCCTTTGAGCCAGTGCATTACTGAACAAAACACGCCAACAAAACTGAGTTTTTGGAATATAAAGAGGGACTTTATCGAACAAAACAAACATTTATTGTCTAACAGGGACTCTTGTGACTGCAACCAGATGATGATCATCAAAGGTATGTGATTAATTTTATCGCTATTTCTGACTTTCGTGACTACTACTTGGCATGAAAATGTTTGTATGCTTTTGTAAGCGGGGCGCTGTCCTCAGATAATTGCATGGTATCTTTTCGCTGTAAAGCCTTTTTGAAATCTGACACAGCAGCTGGATTAACAAGAAGTTCATCTTTAAACCGATGTATAACACTTGTATCTTTTATGAATGTTTATTATGAGTATTTCTGTATTTTGAATTTGGCGCTCTGCAATTTCACCGGATGTTGTTGAGGTGGGTCGCTAGCGGAAAGCCTATCCCTAAAAATTAAAAGGGAGATCCGATATACAGTACCAGTCAAAAGTTTGGATACACCTACAGTGGTTCTTCCTTTAAAAGTTGAGTCGTACTGCAGCACAGCACAGCACAGAATTCTATGGCACATTATTTATATATGCATATTCTTGGTATCATTTGAATGGAAACATTCTGAAGTCTGTGAAAATGTTAATTGAATGTAGGTGAATATAACACAGTAGATCTGGTGGAAGAAAACAGAAAGAAAGAGCATACATTTTCTGTTTTTTTATTGTTGTAAGCATCATCTTTCACATGTACTAGAATAGCCACACAGTCAGATAGGATGCTGGGGATAATTTGATGGATAACACAAGAGGGCAACTGTAGTTGTGCAAAGTTTCAGACTGATAACTTCAGGAATGGGTGAGCTACAGTACATGGCATTTAGCATGAAGTCACCCAGGTGTCCCACACAAGTTGACCAAATTTACCAAAGTGGCCGAATTGGTGAAATGATATATAACTATATACAACAGTGCAAATAACTATATACAATATATAAAAAAGCAATTCTAACACACAAAAAAATATATAAAAATGTTTAAAAAAATATTTGAACCCCCCCCAAAAAAACAGGGGTAGACCCTTTGGAAGACCCTTAGTCCTCTACACAATAGTTTGCTGCTGGTGCCATGTCCCATAGCAGTCTCTTTCTGCTGTAAAGCAGAGGCAAACTGAACAAGCGGTGCAGGTGATGGGGGACTTCATGCGACACAGAACACATCAACTTCTCTATGCTGTGCCCTTTTGGCCCTGAGGCACAGTCATGCCTGCAGTTATGAACTTTGGCATATGAACACCACTGGAGGCAGGAGTAGAGGGGGCAGAGGTAGAGGGGGCAGAATGTGATGCAGTGGACTTTGTGCTATAGCCAGCAAGCTCCCGGATGAGCAGCTCCCTGAAGAATAGCTGTGAGATGGGGGGCTGTCCACAGCTCTTCGCCATTTCCTTCTGCAGGATGAAGGAATTCACCACAGCAATGTCAATGAAATGGTAAAACAATGTCTTGTACCATTTCTTTGTCTTATGGAGAACATTGTAGTACCCTATCAGTGCGTATGATAGGTCTACACCTCCCATGCTCTTGTTGTAGTCCTTGATAGCTGCAGGAATGAGGACATTTTTGGTGGTCCATGCCCCAGTAGTGTCCTTCACACGCCTGATGTGATCGCCACTGAAGAACTTGTGGATAGTGGATCACCACCTCTCTGGTGTCCATCCACTTCACAAACAGCAGGCCATCTTCATGGATCCATTGCATGGTACCCCGCTCAGCCCGCTTAGGCATGTCATTTACCTTTGTCTTTGGAAAGCCCACTCTGTTTGTCACGTTCTGACCCAGTCCGAGGTCGGCGGCGAGGGTCGCCGCTCGAAAGGCGCCAGGAAGGCAGGTTAAGAGGCGGATAAAGACAGACAGCCTTTTGGGGGGGTACTTTCACGTTCTGACCTTAGTTCTTTTGTTATGTCTTTGTTTTAGTATGGTCAGGGCGTGAGTTGGGTGGGTTGTCTATGTTCCTTTTTCTATGTGGTGTTTTTGTGTTTGGCCTGGTATGGTTCTCAATCAGAGGCAGGTGTTGTTAGTTGTCTCTGATTGAGAATCATACTTAGGTAGCCTTTTCCCACCTGTGTGGTGTGGGTGATTGTTTTCTGTTTTGTGTATTCACCGTACAGGACTGTTTCGTTTAGTTCGTTCTCGTTATCTTGTTTTTGTGTTCATGATAATAAACTATCAATATGGACACTTACCACGCTGCGCATTGGTCCTCCTCTTCTTCCACCACAGACGAGCGTTACACTGTTGGTCCGAATGGTGCCACAAGCCCACACCTCCAGCTTCCTCAGGTCTGCAAACAGGGTAGGGCTTGTGTAAAAGTTGTCCACAAAAACTTTGTAGCCCTTCCCCAGCAGTTGAAAATCCAATAACTCCATCATGGAATTGTAACTTACCAGTCCCTTACCAGTCGCAAAACTGCTTTTCCCCTCATAAACAAAACAATTGCATGTGTATGCACACACAGAATCAGCCAAAACAAACAGCCTGTAACCCCATTTCGTTGGTTTGTTACGAATGTACTGTTTTAGGCCAATTCTGGCCTTTGAGGCTACCATCCTCTCATCTATGGACAAGTTCTGGGCGGGCTGAAAATGGTCCTGGTGGCCTTTTTGGTCTGAATATTGGAGGACGTGACTCCACATCCTCCTCCAGCACAGAGTGCCCATTGCCCCTCTACCTCTCTGCCAGCCGGATCCACACTTCCCTTCCTCCACTTCTTTGTTAGTGTCTTTACACCATTAGATGGCCGGGCGGGGGTAGGTGTGGAGCCGGAGACAGCAGCGGTCCGGCTGGATGAACCCGCTTCAGTGGGGGATGGGCACCTTGGCATCGGGGGCTCCCAGTCGGAGCCGCTATCACTGTGAAAGAAATCATTTAAAATAATATTTGTTATGTATGAGCCTTTTATCATCACTTCAAATAAACAGATATGTATTGTAATAGAGCAGAGGGAACAGTCACTAAGGTGAAGTGCTGTTCCATTCAACTCTGGCCATTGTTGTGGGCCTGCCCTCCCCCAACAGCACCCAATGGCTAATTCATATGGAAATATAAAATTCCATTTTAATAAAAAATACATTAGCAATTACCATTCCAGAATTATGTCCTCCCCTTGCAGAAACATCTCCTCAGTTTTTGAATCATAACTATGCTCACTCAAAGATTCTTCAAACAACAAATCTGTCTCACTTTCTCTATCAATTTCTTCTATAATCTGGTGCAAATCTGTATACTTAGACTTGGACTTCGCTTTTCCTGATTTATTCGCCACGATGTCTTCAATGAAATCGTTGAAAAAACACTTTCCAAAATACTGCTTCCAAAATACTACTTTCCAAAATACTGCTGTGCGTAACGAGCGTGACTGCAACAAGTCTGATGGTCAATGGCAAATGAAGTTCGTTACACATGCGTTTACAAACAAGGGATGGTGGTCCAACCCATAACCATCACATACTGGTGTTTACGTCAGCTCATTTGCTATCTACCAAGGGTTGGGCAGAAATACAGTCAATCAACGAAACTTTGCTAATATTATTGGTGCGCAATGAGGTCATTGCTCATTGTCTTCAAATCAGTTCCTTTCCCGGTATAGGCCCCACAAAAAGAACAATCAAGTTTGGCTGTGTTGCAAACATCCAGAGGATTGCAATGAAACCAACCATGACTAGATAAATGATTGTTTACTGTGTGTAATTACGTCGAATGCTTCTTCAAAAGTTGATAGAGATGGAATTCACGACACAAGCGGTTTACAAAATGTTTCGTGTTAGGCTATAAAAATGGATTTTATCAAAGAAAACGGCACTTCATTTGATCACTGGGACCCTCAGGAGGAGAAATAAGAGCAAGATATCAGAATGTAAGTCATAAAAAAAAAACTTCAGATGTGAATGTGTCAAAACTGTCATGTGTCAAAACTGTTGATCGCTCTTCTCAAACAAAAGCATGGCATTTGTTCTCTGTAATAGCTATTTTAAATCGGAAAATGCAGGTTGATTACCAAGATTCTAATCTTTTGAAGGATGTAAGACACTTGAATTTTCAAGAATGTTTAATGTTACGACGTTGTATTTTTAGTTTGTCGCTCTGAAATTTCCCCGGATGTTGATCCCGTTAACGGCATCGCAACCATAAGAAGCTAACTCTGTCTTTAATGCTTTTTTGGGTTGCATCAAACATGGACAGAAGCTTCTGAGACACAGTATTAATGATGAACACCTGGAGGTTCACTGGTAAGTCACATTTGCCTCGGGATCCATTCCCGTTGGTGTTATGTCTCCACTTGTGATATCTTCCTTCGGTTACACATCCTTGGAATAGCATAACCTTGTCCGGACGGCCCTTGTTGTGCCTGGTGAGCAGTTCGTCAAGTTCTGTTGTCAGAAGAGGGATGGAAAAGTCAGGGTGAATCGACAACCTGACGAACCTGCCACGTTTGTTGTCTCTGCCTGTCGGAGTTGGAGTCCTAAAGCTCACAGGTGTGCCTGGCATAGATCTCGTTACTCTCTCTCTTCAATGCGTCATTGTCCATCATTGTTTTTTTCATTGCTACACGTAGGTCTCCTGATTTGAATCCGATCTAATTTGTTTGGTATCAACTGAAAATGTGACTTTTCCAAGCCTTACAAGCAAAGATGAACTAGTGAAGGCCATCAAGACATTTTGGTTTGAGAAACGATATAACAATGCAAAAAATACAATGATCTCAGCAAGATTTTACCCGTGGTCGTGGAGAAGTGCAGTAGTTGAAATAAACATCTGCATTTAGTCTTTTTTATCATTATTTTATTAACGAAAGCATAAAGATGTTGATAAACAAATACAGTACAATAGTGGTTCCCAAACTTTTTATAGTCCCTTACCCTTTCAAACATTCAACCTCCAGCTGGGTACCCCCTCTAGCACCAGGGTCAGAGCACTTTCAAATGTTGTTTTTTGCCATAGTTTGCTTTGTATGTTTCTATGTTTTGTTTGGTCAGGGTGTGATCTGAGTGGGCATTCTATGTTGTGTGTCTAGTTTGTCTGTTTCTGTGTTTGGACTGATATGGTTCTCAATCAGAGGCAGGTGTTAGTCATTGTCTCTGATTGGGAACCATATTTAGGTAGCCTGTTTGGTGTTGGGTTTTGTGGGTGATTTTCTCCTGTGTCAGTATTTGTACCACACGGGACTGTTTCGGGTTTTCATGTTTCTTGTTTTTGTAGTTTATTCATGTATAGTTTCTTTATTAAAGAACCATGAATTATAACCACGCCGCATTTTGTTCCGCCTCTCCTTCCCAGGAAGAACCCTGTTACAACTGTGTTTATTTTCAGCAAACTTAACATGTGTAAATATTTGTATGAACATAACAAGATTCAACAACTGAGACATAAACTGAAAAAGTTCCACAGACATGTGAATAACAGAAATTGAATAATGTGTCCCTGAACAAAGGGGGGGGTTCAAAATCAAAGTAAGAGTCAGTATCTGGGGTGGCCACCAGTTGCATTAAGTACTGCAGTGTATCTCCTCCTCATGGACTGCACCAGATTTGCCAGTTCTTGCTGTGAGATGTTACCCCACACTTCCACCTAAGACACCTGCAAGTTCCCGGACATTTCTGAGGGGAATGGCCCTAGCCCCCACCCTCCGATCCAACAGGTTCCAGACGTGCTCAATGGGATTGAGATCCGGGCTCTTCGCTGGCCATGGCAGAACACTCTCGCAGGAAATCACGCACAGAATGAGCAGTATGGCTGGTGGGATTGTCATGCTGGAGGGTCATGCCAGGATGAGCCTGCAGGAAGGGTACCACATGAGGGTGGAGGATGTCTTCCCTGTAAGGCACAGCGTTGAGATTGCCTGCAATGACAACACGCTTGGTCCAATGATGCTGTGACACACGCCATGAAAGACCCTCCACCTCCAAATCGATCCCGCTCCAGAGTACAGGCCTCGGTGTAACGCTCATTCCTTCAACGATAAACGCAAATCCAACCATCACCCCTGGTGAGACAAAACCGTGACTCGTCCAAGATGGCATGTCAGACGTCTTTTGTCCTCGTCTTGTCGTGTTCCGTGTATAAATCTTTTTATATCCGTTTTCTCTGCATATATTTTTGATATTTTTCTTAACCTCAATTTCAACATACTCTCCTGCAATCCGCCTCACCCAATGTGGTATGGATCTGCTATTTTCTTTACTTTGAACCGGAATCCCCAACAGAAGCTAGCCAGCTAACTAGCTACTTGCTAGTAGCTAACCACGGCTAACGGTCATCAGCTACCGTTAACCTGGACAACTCTCACCAGTCTGCACAGAGCGACTCAAACCAGAGAAATCGGACTTTCTCCATATCTCCGGATTCCTACTGCAAGCTCGGAACCTTTTCACCTGGATCATCAAAGCTAGCTAGCTGCTATCCGAGTTGCCACTCCTGGCTAACGTGTCTGTCCCAATGCAAGAACCAACTAGCCTGGAGCTGGCCTTTGCTAAGCCCATCTCCCGGCTAGCCGAAGAGGTCCATCAGCCACTCCTTGGGCTACAATACCTATTTTGCCAATTGTCCTGGACCCCCGCCAACCCATCATGACTGGACTACCGACGTACTTCAACCAAGTTTTTTTTTCAACTGGCTCCTCCATCGCAACGTTCCCTAAATGCCCATCTGCTAGTCTGCTAGCCGCGGCCTGCTAACTTAAGAGGCCCACCAGACAAATGCTTTGGCCACTATACCTATTTTTCCAATTGGCCTGGACAATTTCACCACACGGAGCCCTGCTGATCCACGATGACATACCTGTAGATACACCCTCATAGATATCATCCTAACCAACCTGCCCTCTTCAACCAGGATCTCAGTGATCACTGCCACATTGCCTGCATCCGTAATGGTTCTGCGGTCAAACGACCACCCCTCATCACTGTCAAACGCTCCCTAAAACACTTCAGCGAGCAGGCCTTTCTAATCAACCTTTCCCGGGTATCCTGGAAGGATACTGACCTCATTCCATCAGTAGATGGTGCCTGGTTATTCTTTAAAAGGGCTTTTCTCACCAGCTTAAATAAGCATGTCCCATTCCAAAAATGTTGAACCAGAACAGATATAGTCCCTGGTTCACTCCAGACCTGACTGCCCTTGACCAGCACAAAAACATTGTATGGCGTACTGCATTAGAATCGAATAGCCCCCACGATATGCAACTTTTCAGGGAAAAAACTGCTACAGACCTATATCTATCCTACCCTGCCTTTCTAACTAAGGTCTTCGAAAGCCAAGTTAACAAACAGATCACCGACCATTTCGAATCCCACCGTACCTTCTCCGTTATGCAAATCTGTTTTCCGAGCTGGTCATGGGTGCACCGCAGCCACGCTCCTAAATGATATCATAACCGTCATCAATAAGAGACAATACTGTGCAGCTGTATTCATCGAACTGGCCAAGGCTTTCAACTCTGTCAATCACCACATTCTTATCAGCAGACTCAACAGCCTTGGTTTCTCAAATGACTACCTCACCTGGTTCACCCACCAACTACTTCTCAGACAGTGCTCAGTGTGTCAAATCGGAGGGCCTGTTGTCCAGAACTCTGGAAGTCTCTATGGGGGTGCTACAGGGTTCAATCCTTGGGCCGACTCTTTTCTCTGTTTACATCAATGATGTCACTCTTGCTGCTGGTGAGTCTCTGAACCACCTCTATGCAGACGACATCATTCTGTATACTTCTGGCCTTTCTTTGGATACGTCCAGACGAGCTTCAATGCCATACAACTCTCCTTCCGTGGCCTCCAACTTCTCTTTAATGCAAGTAAAACTAAATGCATGCTCTTCAACCGATCGCTCACCACACCTGCCCGCCCGTCCAGCATCACTACTCTGGACGGTTCTGACTTAGAATATGTGTACAACTACAAATACCTAGGTGTCTGGTTAGACTGTAAACTCTTCTTCCAGACTCATATTAAACATCTCCAATCCAAAATTAAATCTAGAATCGACTTGACTATTTCGCAGTAAAGCATCCTTCACTCATGCTGCCAAACATACCCTCGTAGAACTGACTATCGTACCAATTCTTGACTTCGGCGATGTCATTTACAAAATAGCCTCCAACACACTACTCAGAAAATTGGATGCAGTCTACCACAATGCCATCCGTTTTTTCACCAAAGCCCCATATACTACCCACCACTGCGACCTGTATGCTGTCATTGGCTGGCCCTCGCCAAACCCATTGGCACCAGGTCATCTATAAGTCTCTGCTAGGTAAAGCCCCGCCTTATCTCAACACACTGGTCACCATAGCAGTTCCCACCCATAGCACGCGCTCCAGCAGGTATATTTCACTGGTCACCCAAAAAGCCAACTCCTCGTTTGGCCGCCTTTCCTTCCAGTTCTCTACTACCAATGACTGGATCGAACTGCAAAAATCACTGAAGCTGGAGACTCATATCTTCCTCACTAGCTTTAAACATCAGTTGTCAGAGCAGCTCACAGACACTGCATATAGCTCATCTGTAAATAGCCCATCCAACTACCTCACTCAACTACCCCCCTACTGTTATTTATTTTGCTCCTTTGCACACTCATCTTCTGCACATATTCATTTTACCTTTATTTTACTAGGCAAGTCAGTTAAGAACAAATTCTTATTTTCAATGACGGCCTAGGAACAGTGGGCAGAACCAGTCCAACCTCTCTCAGCCTATTGCGGAGAGTCTGAGCTCTGATGGATTGTGCGTTCCTGGTGTAACTCGGGCAGTTGTTGATGCCATCCTGTACCTGTCCCGCAGGTCTGAGGTTCGGATGTACCGATCCTGTGCAGGTCTTGTTACACGTGGTCTGCCACTGCGAGGATGACCTGCTGTCCTTCCTATCTCCCTGTTGCACTGTCGTAGGCATCTCACATTGCAATGTATTGCCCTGGCCACATCTGCAGTCCTCATGCCTTCTTGCAGCATGCCTAAGGCACGTTCACACAGATGAGCAGGGACCCTGGGCATCTTTCTTTTGGTGTTTTTCATAGTCAGTAGAAAGGCCTCTTTATAGTGTCCTAAGTTTTCATAACTGTGACCTTAATTGCCTACCATCTATAAGCTGTTAGTGTCTTAACCTCTCTGCGCACGGAACCCGCTAGCGGACTGAAATTCCAAAACATACGGTGATCGCTACATAAATAGTCATATTAAACATTCATGAAAATACTAGTATCACATGTATCGAAAGCCTAGAATCTTGCTAATCCAACTGCGTTGTCAGATTTAAAAAAGGATTTACTGCGAAAGAATACGATGCAATTATCTGAGCATAGAGCCCCATAAGTTTAAAAAAAAAACCAGCACAGGCTTAACATAATCACAAACTGCATTAAAATAAATAGTTTACCTTTGATGATCTTCGTCTGTTTGCAATTCCAATGCTTATTGTTACACAATGAATGATCTTTTGTTTAATAAAATCTGTTTTTATAGCCTAACACGAAACATTTTGTGAACCGCTTGTGTCGTGAATTCCGTCTCATTCCATTTTCGACGACACATTCCAGGTAAATAACCCACACAGAACGTGACTTTTCCAGTCAAGTTTGGTTTCACTGCAATCAACTGGTTTGTTTGTAACACAATCAAACCTGATGGGCCATTTCGCAGGACGTATTGACTGAAAGAAAACGATTTGAAGACAACAAGTCATGACATCATTGTGCACCAATGATTTGCCCGCTGTTTTGTTGATTGACTGTCTTTTAACCCAATGACCACTGATCGTCTTGAAATCTAGCTGGGTAGATAGCCAATGAGCTGAGCTAAATGGCAATACACCATGTTTATGTGTTGCAAGACCAACCCATGTAGTAAGCTTCAGCGTAAAGTGAGTCATTCGCTATTGAAGTTTCATACAGGAAGAAGCAACGCATAGTACGCACGCATTGTTTGGTGAATGCACAGATTCAGCTGTTTATATATCAATCATTATGGCGACAAAGTCAGGGAAAGCTAAATCTAAGTCTAGATATACAGATGTACACACAATTTTAGAATAAATTGATTGGGAAGGTGAGACAGAGATTGTTGTAGGACGCTTCATTTAGCGATTGTGGAGGAATATTTTTTGAACGGGAGAGGACATCGTTTTGGACTGGTAAGTTCTTATCATGCTAATGCCCTTGTTTGAAATTAATAATATAAAATATTATTTATAATTTTTTTAAAATTTAGATGCAATATATAAACATGTAATGTCATGAAATGTGAGATGCATGTGTCTGCCGCCCCACCCCAACCCACATGAAATAGCCTATTTGAGGCTGTTGAGGAGAGGGCAGGACCACATCAATGGCCAAAGTGAAATGGAGACAGTAGATACAGCTGGTCTGTTGTAATATAATAAAGACAGTAGATCTAGCTGGAATGTCATAATATAATAAAGACAGTAGATCTAGCTGAAATGTCATAATATAATAGAGACAGTAGATCTAGCTGAAATGTCACAATATAAAAGAGACAGTAGATCTAGCAGGTAATAATAATATAATAATATATTCAACCTTCAACTCTCTCTATATATCTGTTTATTATACCTGTTGATACAGGGCTCATATGTGAAACTATTCTAACTGAACATTTTCTTTCACAGTGACACTGACTCCGAATGGGAGTCTTATCCGGTGTCCTATGTGAATTTAAGTATGCTCTCTCTAATTCTCTCTTTCTCTCTCTCGGAGGACCTGAGCCCTAGGACCATGTGTCAGGACTACCTGGCATAATGACTCCTTGCTGTCCCCAGTCCACCTGGTCTTGCCGCTGTTCCAGTTCTGTTCTGTTCTGCCTTCGTGTCACGTTCTGACCTTTATTTCCTTTGTTTTGTCATTGTTTAGTATGGTCAGGGCGTGAGTTGGGTGGGCAGTCTATGTTTGTTTTTCTATGTTTTGGGGTATTTCTATGTTTCGGCCTAGTATGGTTCTCAATCAGAGGCAGGTGTCATTAGTTGTCTCTGATTGAGAATCATACTTAGGTAGCCTGGGTTTCACTGTGTGTTTGTGGGTGATTTGTTCCTGTCTCCGTCTTTGCACCAGATAGGACTGTTTAGGTTTTCCATGTTTATTGTTTTGTAGTGTTCATGTGTACATTTACGTATTAAAAGAAGAAGAGGAGGAAATCCCTGACACTTTGGCTATGGAACCCTAAACTGTTCATTTTTACTCTTGAGGTGCTGTCCTGTTGCACCCTCTACAACCACTGTGATCTCCACCTGGTACAGCCAGAAGAAGACTGGCCACGCCTCATAGCCTGGTTCCTCTCTAGGTTTCTTCCTAGGTTTTTGCCTTTCTGGGGAGTTTTTCCTAGCCACCGTGCTTCTACACCTGCATTGCTTGCTGTTTGGGGTTTTAGGGTGGGGCTATATAAATAGATTTGATTTGATAGAGGACTGAGGGTCTTCCAAATATTGAAAGTGTGTAAATAGTTACCCATTTTGTAAATGTATATATATATTTTTTTTCATATATTTTAAAACCAATAATACTTTTTTTTTCTTTTCCTTTTCTTTTTTTCCCCTCAATTCTTTTTTTGGGGGGGGTGTCAGAATACCATTTTGGTATTTTGTATATAGTTATTTGTTTCAAAATGTATACCTTCACCAATTTGGCCACTTGGGTACATTTGGGCTACTTGTGTGGGACACCTGGGTGACTTCATGATAAATGTCATGTAAGCACACTCATTTTGGAAGTTATCATTCTGAAACTCTGCACAAGTACTGTTGCCCTCTTATATTTTTCACAAATTGTCCCCATCATCCTATCTGAATGTTTGTTTTATCTTGTTCATTTTAAAGATGATAATACAAAAATACAAAAATAAACATGTTTTTTTTATTGTTTCATCTAAACCAGATCTATTGTGTGTTATTCTCCTACATTCAATTCACATTTACACAAACTTCAGAGTATTTTCTTTCAAATGGTACCAAGAATATGCATATCCTTGGTTCTATGCCTGAGCTACAGGCTGTTAGATTTGGGTATGTCTTCAGGCGGAAATTGCACCAAGTAGGGGAGGGGGAGGGGGGGGGGGGGGGAGCTGCAAGAGGTTTTAACTTGATGCACCACTTATGAAGTGATTTGTTTCACAATCAGATGAAAACATGACCGGTTGTGTTTATGCCGCATTAAAAAGCATTTTTACATGTCTTCACTATAAAACCCGTTAAGAAAATGTGGAGGTCCTGTGAAAAATACTATGCAAATCAAATGCCCATCCAACTGATTAAGTTTGGCGCAGGCCTTGTGTGCACACCGTGCCCCAAACCGGAGGGTTTTCCTCTAAAAATATTTGATTGACGAGAATCAATACAACACCCTCACACGTCACAACTTTAAAGATCTAATCTCAGATGGAACTGTGGTGAAAGTGCACACACACACACACACACACACACACACACACACACACACACACACACACACACACACACACACACACACACACACACACACACACACACACACACACACACACACACACACACACACACACACACACACACACACACACACACACTATGAATGTATAAAAATATAATGTCGTAGTGAGGCGTGTGGAGTTCTCTCTGAACAAAAGACCCATAGACATTGAACATGTGAATTATGATTTAATGTGTGTGTGTGTGTGTGTACGTGTGTGTGTGTGCATATGTGTGTGTGTGTGTTTGGGGTCAGTAGTTAGTTCTCTAGTTCCACCCATCTAAAATAAACCTCATAAGGCTGAGACAGAAACTGTACTGTGAGAGATAAAAGATAAAAAGCCTCATGTGGACATGTTTCCTCAAAAACTAGTTTGACTTGCAAATTAATCTATGTATGACACAAGTGTTGAATGCTAAAGAAGAGAAAATGAAAGAAGGTCAGGTGAAATATATATAGAAAATATTTAATGAAAAATTAAATAATATATGTAAATATTATCTGATGTGAATATGAATATTGTACCTGCTGTATCCCTGACCAAAAAAGGAACAAAATAAATGAAATATTGGTAATAAAAAAGAAAGCAAGGAGAGATGACATTGCTGTATGATAGAGGGGAGTATGGGGTGGGTGTAGGGAGTGCCCCGAACTGGAGGGTTTTCTTCTGAAAATATTTTGTTGACGACCATCGCTACAACTCCCTCACACGTCACACCATTAAAGATCCTAATCTCAGATGGAACTGTGGTGCATGTGTACGTACACACAAACCAACACATACCCACACACACATGCACACACAGTTCTACTAGTACTAATAGTTTACTTATGAATTGCACCCAACTTCATCCTCCCCCAAATCCCCACCCACCCTCTAATCTTCCAAAAGTCCGTGGCAAAGATGTGTGGGCAGAGGCTGAATAGCACACAGTAGCCAAACATATAAAACAGAAGGACTTTCAGAAAATTAGAGAAACTCAAGTTGACTCTTTGTTTCAAGCTTGACCTAGCAGACTGCCAACAATTTATCAACGTGACCAGCGCAACTTCAGCATAACGGTAAGCGCAAGACCTGAGCAAACTTATGGGCTGTGAACCAATTCAATGGGAAATGTATTAATTAGAACTGAAAACATAGGTTATTACATTTCAGTAAATATTTTTTTTGCATTCAATGAATAGCTAATTTTCTGTGTTCATGTAGGCTCATCAAAGGCTATGGCAGGATGTACTGTAGTTTGCATTTAACTTTTAATTGAAATTCTATATTCTGTGTTTAATTAGGCTTAATTCCCCTTTAGGAAAAAAGCAGTTACAAACTTTTGGCATGGTGCAAACCTTCAGTAGGCTAAATCCTACCCAACGATTATATCACCACGTGATATATTTTATACACTGAGTATACAAACATTGGGAACACCTGCTCTGTCCATGATATAGACTAACCAGGTGAATGCAGGTGAAAGCTAAGATTCCTTATTGATGTCACTTGTTAAATTCACTTCAATCAGTGAACATGAAGGGGAGGAGACATGGATTGTGTATGTGTGCTATTCAGAGGGTGAATGGGCAACACAAAAATGTAAGTGCCTTTGAACGGGGTATGGTAGTAGGTGCCAGGCGTACTGGTTTGTGTCAAAAACTGCAACGCTGCTGGGTTTTTCATGCTGAACAGTTTCCCATGTGTATCAATAATGGTCCACCACCCAGAGGACATCCAGCCAACTTGACACGACATTGGGAAGCATTGGAGTCAACATGGGCCAGCATCCCTGTGGAACGCTTTTGACACCTTGTAGAGCCCATGCCCCGACGAATTGAGGATGTTTTCAATACGGATGAATTGAGGATGTTTTCAATATTAATATTGAAACATCCTCAATTCGTCTGGGCATGGACTCTACAAGGTGTCTAAAGCGTTCCACAGGGAAGGTGTTTCTAATATTTGGTATATTCAGTGTATGTTTGTATGATGATCTATTATATTTGAGAGCATATCCAAGGTTCCTAATTCAAGCTTTATATCAGAGTTTGCCTGCTCTACCTCTTTCTGGAGTCTGGGTGTGTAATGTTTTTCAGCGAATGGCTACAGTCAGGTCCACAATTAAAGATGAACAAAAAAGACTGCATAAAATAAGTAATACAAATACTGAGCTATAGATGACATGAAAATAGTGCTCTTTGGCCATGCACACCAGCGGTGGATTTGGAGTCGAAAAATGGAAGCATATGCAGAAAAGTACCTCATACCAACTGTAAAATAAGCTGGTGGATCTTTGATGTTAAGGTGCTATTTTACTTCCACATATTAGGGTCAACGGCATCATGAACTTTACCAACTTTACCATCTGGTTGCCAAGTGGATTTTCCAGCAAGAAAATAACCCCAGGCTATAATCACAATCCGCAAAGAAATGGTTAATTGACCACAAAATCAACTTTTTGTAATGGCCATCTCAGTCTCTGGACTTGAACATCATTGATAACCTATGGTTTGAAAGTAGAAGGGGGCAGTCCATAAGAGCAGACACATTATATCAAGGATCTGGAAAGTTTCTGTATGGAGGAATTGTCTAAGATCCCTTCCAATGAATTATATATTTTTTACCTTAATTTAACTAAGCAAGTCAGTTAATGGGGCTAGGCATCCCGCTACCGGGACAACTTCCGGTGAAACTGGAGGGCGCGCAATTCAAATAAATAATCATAAAAATGATGGATATTAAACATTTAGGTACACACAAGTGTCTTATATCGGTTGAAAGCTTAAATTCTTGTTAATCTAACTACACTGTCCGATTTACAGTATCTATTACAGCGAAAACATGCCATGCGATTGTTTGAGGACATCACCCCACGTCAAAATATTTTCTCCACCGGCAAATTCACAAATAGCGATTAAATATTCACTTACCTTTTGAAAATCTTCCTCTGATTTGTCATCCAAAGGGTCCCAGCTATAACATGTAGTGTCGTTTTGTTAAATAAAATCCTTTTTATATCCCAAAAAGTCTGTTTAGTTGGCGCCATCGATTTGAGTAATCCACTCATTCAACTTGCAGAGAAAGGAATCCAAAAATCTACCCCTATAAACTTTGTTTCAACAAGTCAAAATATGTTTCTATTTACTCCTCAGATACGCTAACATGTAGTCAAACTATAATTTCTTACAGAAAGAAGTATGTTCAATAGGAAACCGATTTTAGCAGGTCCTGTCTTCAAGGCACGCGCAAACACAAATTTCCAAGACTGCGTCCTACTAAAACTGCTGACACCTTGTGGAAGCCATAGGAATGGCATCCACGGAGCTAATTTTCAGTATGCCCTTATACTTGCCATTGTAAGAGGATGGTCTCTCTCAAAAAAAATTCAGGTTGGATTTTATCCTACCATATCTATTGTGTAATATTCTCCTACAATATTTTAACATTTCTGCAAACTTCAAAGTGTTTTCTTTCCAATGGTACCAATTATATGCTTTACTTTGGGCATGTCATTCAGACAGGAAGTGGAGAAAAAAGGGGTCTTAGCCCTAAGAAGTTTTAAGAACAAATTCTTATTTTCGATGACAGCCTAGGAACAGTGGGTTAACTGCCTTGTTCAGGGGCAGAACATCTGATTTTTACCTTGTCAGCTCTGGGATTCAATCTTGCAACCTTTCGGTTACAAGTCCAACACTCTAACCACTAGGACACCTGCCGCCTCAATGTGTTCTCCAAGCTCATAAAACATTTTAGAAAAAGGCTCAGTGTCTTTATCCTCACAAGGGGAGTGGGCTAGAGAATTGAATACAGCGATGCCAATAATTTTGACTCCTATCTTTTTTAGATATTTTTTATTAAACAAAATGTATTTCTTTGAGCAATTGTATTAGTATAATAATATAATTTACAATTTTTTTTAGCATACAATATAGCTCAGTATTTGTATTATTTATTTCATAAAATCATTTTTGCTCATCTTTATACAGTCTCAGCTCATCATCCATAATTATGGACCTGGCTAAACATTATCCAATCTATATTATCTCACAGGGTTAATATAGATATGCCTATGTTTTATTTTACAGTCCTGCGTAGTCAGTCCTGTTTGTTAGCTATTATTTACTTAAGAATTATAATGCTGTAACAATAAAGTTTCTTGTACTTCCTTCCAATAATTAATCACATTGAGTAACTGGTATAAATAATGCCATATGTAGGCCAAGTGGAGCAAATTGCTTTAATGAATTCCCCAAAAAACAAGTTCGGATTAGGTACTGGCTAGTTTGTCATATAATTATGATTAGAATAGGATAAATCCAGGTAACTCCAGGTAAAGGCTTCCCATAGGCACAGATCTATAGTCTGTTTACTCTCCAGAAGTCCTAACCCTAACCCATTAGGGTAAAACAGTAAACTGATCTGTGGTCTGCTTACTCTCCAGAAGTCCTAACCTTATCCATTAGGGTGAAACAGTAAACTGCTCTGTAGTCTGCTTACTCTCCAGAAGTCCTAACCCTAACCATTAGGGTGAAACAGTAAACTGATCTGTGGTCTGCTTACTCTCCAGTAGTCCTAACCATAACCATTAGGGTGAAACAGTTAACTGATCTGTGGTCTGCTTACTCTCCAGATGTCCTAACCCTAACCATTAGGGTGAAACAGTAAACTGATGTTAGATTAGTATCTCTACGGTCATCTTCACCCTACTCCTGTATACGGTGTGACTTTCTCTCCCCCCTGTACTTTCTTTCCTCTCCAGATGACTGTCGTACCATGGCTCATCATGCTCCTCTGTGTTATTCTACCGAGAGTGAATGGTCTCACCTCCTTCCATGAACTCTGTGAGTGTGTGTTTGTATGTGTGTGTTTCTCTCTTTATCTCTGAGCTGTGTGTGTTCCTGATTGTAAGTATCAATGGTTTCTGCCTGTATCTCTTTATGTATACTGTACTCTCAGTGTTTTATTGTGGATCTAATTGAAGCCATTGTGGATCTAATTGAAGTGTGTGTGTGTGTGTGTGCGTGCGTGCGTGTGTGTGTGTGCGTGCGCCCCTGTAGACATAGTTGATAAGGGGGACAATTTGGTGACTCTGACATGTCCCACGGCATTCTCTGGAGCTATGACGTGGAAGTACGAGGGAGAGACTGAGGATTTAGACAAAGCTCAGGTCCAAGGCCGTAACCTGATACTGAATGAGGTGGACTGGTATGGAGAATACAGCTGCTGGGATGGAGACAAGAAACTAGGATCCATCTATCTACTGGAGGAGCTGAAGGACCCAGAGGAACAGGACGGTGTGTGTGTTTGTGACAGAGAGAGAGTTTATTGCCCACATGTCTCTACCACATGTCTGGTTGTTCATGTTTGTATGTGTATGTGTGTGTGTGTGTGTGTCTATGTGTGTGTGTGTGTGTGTATGTATGTGTGTGTATGCTCTGCCTCTCTCTGTAGATTATTTAATCAGCTGTCGGGCCAAGTCTTATGGCTGCACCTTTAACTGTAGCTGGACCCACAGTGAATTCACAGCTGTCCGTCTTGGGCTGGGCCATGACTGGTAAGTAACACATACACACACGCACACACACACACATACACATACAAACGTAGCCTTTTTCATCGTTTTTATTCAGACACAGACAGACATTCTTATTTAATCTGATGTGCACTGTACAGATGTAGGATATTAATTTGAGCACTCTTTTGTTGCTGAGAATTTCAAACTTAAAGTCTATTAGTTTTAACAAGGCTTCTAAAAGTTAGTAATTTCCACTTTGAAATTAAAATGTCCATTAATTAGAATCCACATAAAAATTCACATTTCCTGTCGCTGCAGGATTATTTTCCTGCTGTAGCAAACTCCCTCAAATTAAAACTCTACCTCTGTATGTGTCTCCAGTACTGACAGCCAGGAATCTTGCACCTGGGTGTACCCAACGACCAGCCTCCAAGATGGAGGGTTGGAGTTTGAACTGACACATTCGCTTTCACCCTACACTGAGGAGGCCGCTCCCCTAGTGGTCACTGTTGAGGCCATCGCCAGGCAGGAGTACCTCAGGAAGACTAAGAGGTTCTACCTACACGACATTGGTGAGTGTATCCACCTACGTAACAGGTGGTATTAAAACCAAGTACTTCCATGGTACTTGAGAGTAAGGAAAGGCTTAAAACACAATTCATTTCCGTTTGTTTGCAAATCTCATGTGTGTAAGAATGTTATGTGTGATTACCCAAACCAAAAACAAGTATCACAGGTCTATGTAACAACGTTGAATTCACAAGGAAGCTAACGGAAGCAAATGGACCGGAAATCTACGTGAATTTGTCCTATATGCTTGTTTTCGTTTTTCCAATGTAAAATGTTTCGCTTCGGGGCAACCTTTTTGCTGCATTGTGCACTAATAAATATACCCCTGCCTATTATATACATGTCCACAGTCCAGCCAGACAGTCCTGCAGGGATGAAGTGCCAGGTGATGGATCAGAGATTGAAGGTGAAAGTAGAACCGCCAGCCACCTGGAACTGTCCGCCCAGCTACTTCCCTCTGGAGCACCAGATAGGATACATTTTTAAAGACAACGGAAAGGTACAACACACACACACACACACACACACACATGCAAGCTTATGCACACATTGACACACACTGGAATTTTGGAATGAAACCATAACTCTCTCTCCTTTGCCTTACTCTCTCTAGGAGGAGCACTCTATGAATCCTCTCATACCGAGAGGGGTCAGTAAGCTGAGGGCCCGCTCCAGAGACCCCCTGGTCCCTTCCCCCTGGAGCCAGTGGACCCCCTGGAAAAATGTAACCAACTAAGATATAATAATAATAGAATAATATATGACATTTAGCAGATGCTTTTTACAGTATCACTTCATTTCTACTATCGCCCTCCAACGTAAGCTACCATTATTTCTTCAGGCACTGGTTATCATAGACTAGTGCCTTCTAACAAATATGTAAATCTTCAAAATGGTAACTATTGACATATTTATTGAATTATATACTTATCTATTTCATAATAACTATCTGAAGAAAGCTACAAAAGGGTTAACAACAACCTCTATCCTGAGCACCATTGCAACCCTGGTTTACAGTGTACAAGTGTGTGATGTGATATCTGTCCCTTTATCAATGTATCTTTGTGGTGGTTTTTCTGTGTAGGCTGATGGTTTGGCTCTGTCTCTTTGTACGTCACAACTATTGCTATTAAAAGAGCTGTGAGTTTCCTGCCTCATACTTCTGTTTCCTTGTTTGTATACTGTATACTATGTATATATATGTGTTGGGAGGTGTACATACAGTATATGTGTTTTTGTTGATGTTTGGTATTATTGTAACATATTAAAGGTGAACTTGATGATTGTATAGTAATTAAGAAATGGAAGAAAGCAAAAATACTCTATATAATTTAACCACAAAACATTTTACACTAGTCTCATGGATAAGCCTGCTACATAGACACTGATGTAGCATCTGAGTCATTTCTGGGCTAATGTGTTGTGTACTGTGGCTCATTGTGAAGGGCAGCCTATTCACACTTATTCCATCACATCCTGTTAGACCAAGAAACACACACACACACACACACACACAGTGAGGTGCTAGGCTAGTGGCCAGAGTAATAGAAGGATGGATTGGTATAAAACACAAGTCGATGTTTTTGATACCTTTCCATTCATTCCATTCCAGCCATTACATTGAGCCCATCCTGCTATATTCTTCTCCCACCCACCATCCTCCTCTGCCGCACGCACAAAACATTCGCACAGACAAACACACACACATCAGATGAAATATTTCCTACAAGTTTTGTAGAGTAAGTGATCTTTGTTGTGTTTCTTGAATGAGGTGCCCAAACAAAATAACCATCTGGTTGGCTTATGGATAGGAAACACTCTACCATTTACCTTATTACAGGTGGTTACGGGAGGCAAAAAGGAGGAGAAATGCAAAGAGAAACGCAGAGGAAAAGAAAGCATCTGCTGCAAGACTGGAGAAAAGAAGAGGACCAAGACTAAATCGAGATCTGCATTCACTGCTAATGAATAACGGACATCGTGCGTCTCTATTGTCGTATCACTATGTGTTTCTGGGATCTAGACAGTTAAATATGTCAATAAAATGTAATATTCAACATGTTCCTAAAAAGTAGTGATGATTATGGACTTTCTACATCCATGTAGTTTGTCTATAGAGTGGATGGTCCTCATGCAGACATGGTTTTACTCCTGCAAATTTCAGATGAAAATGCTAATCTGATGAATGTGACCAGAAATTATTTTTTATCTACTGTGTAAATTAGATCAGAACATCAATGTATCAACACATACAGGTTGTTAAAGGGGCAATCTGTAGTTCAAACCAAAACAAAATGGACACCTGCCACTGTCTTGGTGTACAGGCTGAGTGATGGGGCTGGAGAAATGTAACCACTCCAAAATTCAGAAACAGAGCTGTCTATAGCTGACAATCTATGTAGTTTTAACTATGTTTCGAGGCTAAACCGTGTTTGCTTACAATTACACTTGCTTACAAACAATAGAGTAAGACAAGCTTATTATATTTGGGGGCACCATTTAATTTTTTATTTACAGAGAGCTTGGGGCACACTCCAACACTCAGACATAATTTACAAACAAAGCATTTGTGTTTAGTGAGTCCACCAGATAGGAGGCAGTAGGGATGACCAGGGATTTTCTCTTGATACCTGCCTGAATTGGACCATTGTCCTGTCCTGCTAAGCATTCAAAATGTAATGAGTACTTTAGGGTGTCAGGGAGTAAAAAGTACATTATTTTCTTTAGGAATGTAGTGAAGTAAAAGTAAAAGTTGTCAAGAATATAAATAGAAAACGAAAGTACAGACACCCCAGAAAAACGACATAAGTAATACTTTAAAGTAATTTTATATAGGTACTTTACACCATTGCAAGCTATCACACACACACACACGCACACGCACGCACGCACGCACGCACGCACACACACACACACACACACACACACACACACACACACACACACACACACACACACACACAGCCAATGCATGTTATTGAGACATTCAACCACTGTACACTTCCTGTTTCACACTGTGTATTTCTCGACATAGCTCATTCTAATATTTCTACTAATTATACACACCACATATTTATTTATGTACTGGAATCTTGATATAGCTCACTCTAATATATCTAATGCTGTTCATACCATTCTTCGTTTAATATCTTGTGAAAATTATTCTGGTGTACATATGGATAGAATGCATTTGGATTACTGTTACAGAGATATTTGGGTTGTTAATTAGATTAATTCTGATGTTTCTTGATTGGTTTCTTGATTAATTTATTTGGTATTATTTGTAAACTTGATTGACATTTTACTGCATTGTTAGGAGCTAGTAACATAAGCACTTCACTGCACCCGCTATAATATCTGCTAAACTGTGTATGCGACCAATAAACTTTGATTTGACACACACTGGCACTTGCGTAGCCACACTCACCCATTCCCTTTCACCCTACACTGAGGAGACTGCTCCCCTAGTGGTCACTACTGAGGCCATCACCAGGCAGGAGTACCCCAGGAAGACCAAGAGATTCTGAGCAGGAACCCCCTTCATAACAGGTGGCATTAAAACCATGTACTTCAATGGTATTTCATTCCAGACTAAGGAGAAGCTTAAAACGATTTATTTCCGCTTTGTTTGCAAATTTCATATGTGTAAGCATTTTCATGTGTGATTACACAAACCACAAACAAGTATCACAGTTGTAACTACAGGTCAATGTAACAATGTTATATTCACTAAGAACTTAATGGAAGCAAACGGGCCTGTCACGTTGTCACGTTCTGACCTTAGTTCTTTTGTTTTGTCTTTTGTTTTAGTATGGTCAGGGCGTGAGTTGGGTGGGTTGTCTATGTTAGTTTGTCTATGTTTTTCTATTTCTGTGTTTGGCCTGGTATGGTTCTCAATCAGAGGCAGCTGTCAATCGTTGTCCCTGATTGAGAACCATATGTAGGTATGTTTTCCATTGTGTTTTGTGGGTGGTTGTTTCCTGTTTAGTGTTTTGCTGCACCTGGGTCCTCCTCTCCTTCCCCAGACGACAAGCGTTACAGAACCACCCACCAAGAAAGGACCAAGCAGCGTGGTAATGGGCAGCAGCAGCAGCGGCCGGAAGCGCATGACTCCTGGACATGGGAGGAGATTCTGGACGGCAAGTGACCATGGGCACATGCTGGAGAATATCACCGCCCCAAGGCTGAGCTGGAGGCAGCGAAAGCTGAGAGGCGGTGGTATGAGGAGGCAGCGCGGCGGCGCGGTTGGAAGCCTGAGAGGCAGCCCCAAAGATTTCTTGGGGGGGCACATGGGGAGTGTGGCTAAGTCAGGTAGGAGACCTGAGCCAACTCCCTGTGCTTACCGGAGAGCGAGAGGGACCGGGCAGGCACCGTGTTATGCCGTGATGCGCACGTTGTCCCCGGTGCGTGTGCATAGCCCGGTGCGGTACATTGCAGCGCCTCGTAATGGCCGGGCTAGAGTGGGCATCGAGCCAGGTGCCATGAAGCCGGCTCAGCGCATCTGGTCTCCAGTGCGTCTCCTCGGGCCGGTGTACATGGCACCAGCCTTACGCAGGGTGTCCCTGGTTCGCCAGCACAGCCCAGTGCGGGCTATTCCACCTCGCCACACTGGCCTGGCTACGGGGAGCATTCAACCAGGTAAGGTTGGGCAGGCTCGGTGCTCAAGAGCTTCAGTGCGCCTTCACGGTCCGGTCTATCCGGTGACACCTCCACGCACCAGCCCTCCGGGGGCAGCCACCTGCACCAGGCTGTCACTCCGTCTTCTCCCTACAGGTGCTCCCACCTGTCCAGCACTACTGCAGAACTGTTCGTTTGTCGGTTTGTTGTTTTTGTTCCAGTATTCATCTTTATTAAAATCATTATGAATACGTACCACGCTGCTCTTTGGTCCTCTTCTCCTTCTTCCACCAACGGCCGTTACACTTCCGACTTCAACTGTATCCTCCAAACACTGACTTCTCGGGCATTATCCCTTAAATATACTTACCTTTTTCACAATAACTATCTGAAAAAACTTACAAAAAGGGCATTATCACTTTTATACAATGGTTTACCAACATATTTAAATAAATGGCTATGTGTTTTTCGCCTCTCACTTCTGTTTCCTTGTTTGTATACTGTATATATACAGTGGGGTCTGAAATGATAAACACCTTTGATAAAGAAGAGCAATAATGACTGTATAAAATAAATAATTCAACTAGAAAAGTACATTTCCTGAAGAAAATGGTGTCTCTAGGTATGTTCATTTATGCAAATGTTTATAATTAAAGTCCATTTCTATAATTAAAGTTGTTCAAAGTTTTAAGAATGTGAAGTTAGGATAGACTGAACATCTAAAAGTTGTTTTGGTGTCTTTAGCTTGACTGGTTCTAGAGTTACTGTAGGTGAGGGATTTTATGTTAAATTATGCATATATATACAGTGGCAAGAAAAAGTATGTGAACCCTTTGGAAATACCTGGATTTCTGCATAAATTGGTCATAAAATTTGATCTGAACTTCATCTAGGTCACAACAATAGACAAACACAGTCTAATAACACAACCAATTATATGTTTTTATTGTCTTTATTGAACACACCGTGTAAATATTCACAGTGCAGGGTGGGAAAAGTATGTGAACCCTTGGATTTTAATAACTGTTTGACCCTCCTTTGGCAGCAATAACCTCAACCAAACGTTTTCTGTAGTTGCGGATCAGACCTGCACAATGGTCAAGAGGAATTTTGGACCATTCCTCTTTACAAAACTGTTTCAGTTCAGCAATATCCTTGGGATGTCTGGTGTGAACTGCTCTCTTGAGGTCATGCCACAGCATCTCAATCGGGTTGAGGTCAGGACTCTGACTGGGCCACTTCAGAAGTCGTATTTTCTTCTGTTGAAGCCATTCTGTTGTTGATTTACTCCTGTGTTTTGAGTCGTTGTCCTCTTGCATCACCCAACTTCTGTTGAGCTTCAATTGGCGGATAGATAGCCTAACATTCTCCTGCAAAATGTCTTGATAAACTTGGGAAATCATTTTTCCGTCGATGATGGCAATCTGTCCAGGCCCTGAGGCGGCAAAGCAGGCCCAAACTATGATGCTTTATAGTTGGGATGAGGTTTTGATATTGGTGTGCTGTGCCTTTTTTTCTCCACACATAGTGTTGTGTGTTCCTTCCAACCAACTCAACTGTAATTTCATCTGTCCACATAATATTTTGCCAGTGGCACTGTGGAACATCCAGGTGCACTTTTGTGGCCTCTTCCATGGTGGCCTCTTCCACAGTGGCCTCTTCCATGGTGTCCTCCCATGAACACCATTATTGTTTAGTGTTTTACGTATCATAGTCTCGTCAACAGAGATGTTAGCATGTTCCAAAGATTTCTATATGTCTTTAGCTGACACTCTAGGATTCTTCTTAACCTCATTGAGCATTCTGTGCTGTGCTCTTGCAGTCATCTTTGCAGGACGGCCACTCCTACGGAGAGTAGCAATAGTGCTGAACTGAGATCTGACATCTCTTTTGTTCGAGGTATGGTTCACATCAGGCAATGCTTCTTGTGAACAGCAAACTCAAATGTTGTGTGTTTTTTATTGGGCAAGGCAGCTCTTACCAACATATCCAATCTCGTCTCATTAATTGGACTCCAGGCTAGCTGACTCCTGACTCCAATTAGCTTTTTGAGAAGTCATTAGCAGGGTTCACATACTTTTTCCAACCTACACTGTGTTTAACACATGTTATCAAGATACTGACTGCTAGCACTTGGTGGTCTATAGCAGCTTCCCACCAGAATGGGCTTTTGGTGAGGCAGATGAACCTGTAGCTATAATACTTCAACAGCGCCAAGTCTAGGTCCAAAAGAATTCTTAACAGCTTTTAGCCCCAAGTCAGAAAACCCCTGAACAGCTAATCAAATGGCTACCCTGACTGTTTCCATTCCCCCCGACGCCCATTTTTACGCTGCAGCTACTCTCTGTTCATTATCCGTGCATAGTCACTTTACCTCTACCTACATGTACATATTACCTTGACTAACCGGTGCCGCCGCGCATTGACTGTGTATAGCCTCACTACTGTTATTTTATTTTTACACCTTAATTATGTGTTATTTTTGTATTCTTCTTATTTCTTTTATTTTTTGCATTTATGTTTTACTTCAGTTTATTTTAGTAAATCATTTCTTAAGACTTTTTTTCTTAAAACTGCATTGTTGGTTAAGTGCTTTTAAGTAAGCATTTTCAAGGTCTACCTGTTGTATTTGGGGCATGTGACAAATAACATTTGATTTGAGTATTTAACATGAGATCCACTCTAAGCTTTACAGGAATGTGGTTCTGAATATGAACTGTAACACCTCCACCTTTGGCATTTCTGTTTTTTCTGTAGATGTTATAACCATGTATTAAGGGTTTTATTTAAGTGAGTTTGAGATGGTCAGAATATGAATGTCATCTGTTACTAGCAAATGATTGATTTTATGAATACTTTTTGGTCTTTCTTTAAAGTTAGGGTTAGGCATAAGGTTAGCAGTGTGGTTAAGGTTAGGGTTATGTTTACAATCACACTTTAAGAAGATAAATAGTAGAAATGGGGTTTATGACTTTGTGTTTGTGGTAACTAGTGATGACCTAGCATTAGCTTGACCTGAGTTACTGCCCTGATGACATAGATGGCTTCAACAACAACGATAATGTGTGTTATGTTAGAAGTTGTATTAAAAAATATCAGGTTTGATAAACTAGTGGGTTGATTACCCAGCCAAGCAGATATAAATAATAGGGTCATTTTGGTTGTGAAGTGCATTATCAAAAGTTTTTCCCTTTCTTTATATCAAAATGCAATGTACCACTTTGCTGTCTGTTGTGTCACCCTGTCACAGGACCTCCCAGTCAGCGCCACATCATAAGATGAGGAAGTACATTGTTTATGAGGATTGCCTGCTGCAATTGTTCGAGTGATGCTCAGTTTGCAGCCAAACATGCAACATAGAGAAGACCAGCAAAGGAACCCTCATCATCACGCAGACATGCCCTTGCTGTGAGCATTCCTATAAATAGAACAGGGAGGACACTTAAATCAGGTTGGTGGCATCTGACCTAGTCAAAGGTCAAATAGTTTGAGATTTTTCCAAATTCACCTTCATAACCTAGCCTGGTGGAGCCAATCTGATCTCTGCGTTTACCATTCTATTTCTCTTCACATCTGAAGTGAAATAGAAATACATGTTAGAGGCTTCCCTACAGACCCGGGTTCGATCCCGGGCTGTATCACAACTGGCTGTGGTTAGGAGTCCCATAGGGTGGCGCACAATTGGCCCAGCATCCTCCGGGTTAGGGGAGGGTTTGGCCGGGGGAGGCTTTACTTGGCTCATCGTGCTCTAACGACTCCTTGGCGCCTGCAGGCTGACCTTGGTCTTCAGGTGAACAGTGTTTCCTCCGACACATTGGTGTGGCTGGCTTCAGGTTAAGTGGGCGGGTGTTAAGAAGCGCGGTTTGGCGGGTCATGTTTCGGAGGACGCATGACTAACCTCCGCTTCCCGAGCTTGTTGGGAAGTTGCAGTGATGAGACAAGATCAAAATTGGGGAGAAAAGTGGGGTAAAATACAAAAGAATTTAAGGTGAAAGTTGCACATTGTTATATGTGACCCGATTCAGGAAACTATGCTTTTTTTCTGGCAGAAATGCCTTTTCGAACATGTGAACTTTCATGTGCCTTAAAACCATTTTTGTAATATCATAGTATATGGGATTGATATGAAGAAATGTGGCTTAATTAATTTGTTTAATATTATGGTGTTTCCATTAGGATGGAATAGAAAATCTGGCGCTGTACAACGTGATTGTCGGGAGTAGGCTACAGGATTGGAGTAGTCTGAATTTGTTTGCCTTCATTAGACAACTTTGTTCCAATATTTATGTAAATCAGTGATATTTATTCCCATAGTAATTCATTATAGATCCATAACTAAATCAACATCTGCATTTTGAAAGAGTATCCTTTTATCTTTATTTTATTACCAAAACATGGTTATTTGTTTATTAGGCTACTGTGCTACTGTTCTTTTCTGATAAAATCTATTCCATTGCATTCGGCGTGGAGCCCAGTTTCATAATATAACCATATTTCCCAGCTGTTTGCCGTCGTTTTGAAATAATCGTGAAAAAACAAGCCTTATTTAAGTGCATCTTTCACCCTGCCGTTAGTTCTATTGAGCACTGTGGCACTAACTCGCCTTCTGAACGTTCTATTCCAAGCTTATTGTTGAACATAACAATGCCTGCTTTGCTATTGTTGGCAATGAGACCTGCTCACGTTGTTTTATAGTTCAAATGTAAACAACAAAAATAATAGTGGAACTCTGCGGTCTTCCCATTGTTTCCTATGGGGGAAATATAGGCATGTCTGTCTATTTCGCCAAATATCTCGCAATGTGTATATTTGGATTATTTCAAGTCGGACACCATTTTAATCATGAGAATCTCCTCTTTCTAATTATGTCATTCTGGGAAGCTAGCTCAGTTGTCATCAAATGCTAGCCCCAAAATACTTTTTGCCCTTGGAACACTGAGCTCCCCCCATCCTATGGAGAGGCATGCCGGTCTATTTCGCCAAACATCTCACTGTCTATATTTTCTTTTTTCAAGTCGGGTGTAACCGGTATGAAATGGCTAACTAGTTAGCGGGGTGCGCGCTAATAGCGTTTCAATCAGTGACGTCACTCGCTCTGAGACCTTGAAGTAATTGTTCCCCTTGCTCTGCAAGGGTCGTGGCTTTTGTGGAGTGATGGGTAACGATGCTTCGAGGGTGGCTGAGTGTCGATGTGTGCAGAGGTTCCCTAGTTCGAGCCCAGGTAGGCTCGAAATCTGCTTACAAGCAAAAGCTAAAGCAGGAAGTACCAGTGACTCGCTCAATATGGAAGTGGTCAGATGACACAGATGCTAAGCTACAGGATAATTTTATTAGCACAGACTATAATATTTTATGGGATTCTTCCGATGGCATTGAGGAGTACACCACATCAGTCACCGGCTTCATCAATAAGTGCATCGAAGCATAACCGCGAGCTGCCCAGTGACACGAGCCTACCAGACGAGCTAAATTACTTCTATGCATGCTTCGAGGGAAGCAACACTGAACCATGCATGAAAGCACCAGCTGTTCCGGACAACTGTGTGATCACGAACTCCGATGTGAGTAAGACCTTTAGATAGGTAAACATTCACAAGGCCGCAGGGCCAGACGGATTATCAGGACGTGTACTCAGAGCATGCGTTGAACAACTGGCAAGTGTCTTTCACTGATATTTTCAACCTGTCCCTGACCGAGTCTCTAATACCAACATGTTTCAAGCAGACCACCATAGTTCCTGTGCCCAAGAACACCAAGGTAACCTGCCTAAATGACTACTGACCAGTAGCACTCACATCTGTAGCCATGAAGTGCTTTAAAAGGCTGGTCATGGCTCACATCAACACCATTATACCATAAATCCTAGACCCACACCAATTTTCATACCGCCCCAACAGATCCACAGATTACGCACTCCACACTGCCCTTTCCCACCTGGACAAAAGGAATACCTACGTGAGGATGCTATTGACTACAGCTAAGCGTTCAACACTATAGTGCCCTCAAAGCTCATCACTAAGCTAAGGACCCTGGGACTAAGCGCTTTCCTCTGCAACTGGATCCTGGACTTCTTGACGGGCCACCCCCAGATGGTAAGTGTATGTTACAACACATCTGCCACGCTGATCCTCAACACAGGGGCCCCTCAGGGGTGTGTGCTCAGTCCCCTCCTGTACTCCCTGTTCACTCATGACTGCATGGCGAAGCAAGACTCCAACATCAACATTACGTTTGGTGTCTCATCACTGACAACGATGATACAGCCTTTAACGAGAAGGTCAGTATAACAACCTCTCCCTCAACGTGATCGAGACAAAGGAGACACACTGGGGCCAAGTTTCATGCCAGCAAGGACCTCTAACCAGGCGGTGTCAGAGGAAGGCCCTAAAAATTGACAAAGAATACAGCCACCCTAGGAATATACTTTTCTCTCTGCTACCGCACGGCAAGCGGTACCGGAGTGGAAAGTCTCGGTCCAAAAGGCTTCTTCTTAACAGCTTCTACCCCCAAGACATAAGAATACTGCCCCCCCCCCCCTTCACATTTTTACGCTGCTGCTTCTCTCTGTTTATTATATATGCATAGTCACTTTACCTCTACCTACATGTACATATTACCTCAATTATCTCTGCTTAACCTGTGCCCCAGCACGTTGACTCTGTACCGGTAGCCTTGTTACTGTCATTTTATTGTTATTTTTCTATTTTCTTATTTTATTTTTATTTTATTTGTATTTATTCATTATTTACTTCAGTTTATTTAGTAAATACTTTTTAAACACTTCGTTTTTCTTAAAACTGCATTGTTGGTTAAGGGCTTGTCAGTAAGCATTTCACTGTAAGGTTGTATTTGGAGCATGTGAAAAATAAGATTTGATTTGATTTGAACTACTGCTCTAGGGTACATATCAGAATATACATCATTTTAAAAAGGAAATCCTGATACATTTTTAACTTTGTTTGACGAGTGGTTCTGAAAAGTAAAAAAATATTTATAATATAACCAACTTTGAAAGCATTAGTTACAACTGCTGTTCAAAAATCATGCATGTGCCATTGACATTAGAATTTTAGAAGCTTACCATGTAATGGGGCAGCTATGTTTTTGGATTCCGAATTTGGTTAGATAGAGGCACCACATTTCACACACACAGCTAGAACAGGATTTTTAAAAAGATGTGTATATACAGGGACATCACAGAACTCAAGCATCAACCCCACAGAAGCCTTTATCCAATATGGCCGCCAAACAACTCAATGGGTCTTAACAACACTGTCATCTCAGATTTTCAACATATGCTTTTGAACCATAGCTAAACAAGCATTTGTGTAACAGTATTGATAGCCTAGCATAGGATTATGCCTGGCATTCAGCATGCAACATTTTCACAAAAACCAGAAAAGCATTCAAATAAAATCATTTACCTTTGAAGAACTTCAGATGTTTTCAATGAGGAGACTCTCAGTTAGATAGCAAATGTTCAGTTTTTACAAAAATATTATTTGTGTTGACAAATCGCTCCATTTTCTTCATCACGTTTGGGTAAGAAAAAACCCGAAAATTAAGTCATTAAAACGCGAACTTTTTTCCAAATGAACTCCATAATATCGACAGAAACATGGCAAACGATGTTTAGAATCAATCCTCAAGGTGTTTTTCACATATCTATCGATGATAAATCCTTCGTGGCAGTTGACTTTCTCTTCTGAAGAAATGGAATGGGCATGGACCTAGAGATTACGCAATCATTTCGACACAGGACACCGGGCGGACACCTGGTAAATGTAGTCTCTTTATGGTCAATCTTCCAATGATATGCCTACAAATACGTCACAATGCTGCAGACACCTTGGAGAAACGACAGAAAGGGCAGGCTCATTCCTGGCGCATTCACAGCCATAAAAGGAGACATTGGAACACAGCGCCTTCAGAATCTGGGGCATTTCCTGTATGAAACTTCATCTTGGTTTCGCCTGTAGCATTAGTTCTGGGGCACTCACAGATAATATCTTTGCAGTTTTGGAAACGTCAGAGTTCTTTCTTTCCAAAGCTGTCAATTACATGCATAGTCGAGCATCTTTTCGTGACAAAATATCTTGTTTAAAACGGGAACGTTTTTTATCCAAAAATTAAAAGAGCGCCCCCTATCTCGAAGAAGTTAATGGACAATTTCACATGATCATACCTGTATAAAATATAATTGTATTATGATTAAAAATATCTTAAAATATTCATAGTGATGTAGAATACACAACCAAATGAGCCAGGTGTGCCAGATATGTTAAATTATTCACAGAATTGTGGTACGAATGTGCCCAATAAGCTGTCTGAATCACTAATTTGTGAAGTTGATATGATCAATAATTGCTATATTTCATCTTCAAACATGTACAATGGATGTGAGCTGATTTAAAATGATATTAACAGTTAATAGGATAACATTGTATATAACAGAGAACTAGAAACTTACATTACAATGCGTACATTACAATGTAAAATTCCATAAGAATGCCAATACGTTTTGACCTAATGATGAGAGTAGCAAACCATTACACAAGGCGTGACCCAAATGTAGACACAGGAGGCAGATGGTAAGAGCTCCAATATTTATTATAATAAAGGGAGTAGGCAAAGGCAGGTCGGGGACAGGCGAGAGTTCATAAACCAGGTCAGAGTCCAAACAGTACCAGACGAAAGGCAGTCTCGAGGTCAGGCCAAGCAGGGGTCAGATACCAGATCCGAGTCCAAAAACAGTACAAGGGGATAGACAGGCTGGTATTCAGAACAGGCAGAGTGGTCAGGCAGGCGGGTTCGGAGTCAGGACAGGCAAGGGTCAAAACAGGAGGACTAGAAACAAACAGAGACTGGGAAAAATAGGAGCAAGGAAGAATGATGGTTGACTTGGAAAACAAGACGAACTAGCACAGGGAGACAGGAAACACGGGGATATATACAGTGCCTTGCGAAAGTATTCGGCCCCCTTGAACTTTGCGACCTTTTACCACATTTCAGGCTTCAAACATAAAGATATAAAACTGTATTTTTTTGTGAAGAATCAACAACAAGTGGGACACAATCATGAAGTGGAACGACATTTATTGGATATTTCAAACTTTTTTAACAAATCAAAAACTGAAAAATTGGGCGTGCAAAATTATTCAGCCCCCTTAAGTTAATACTTTGTAGCGCCACCTTTTGCTGCGATTACAGCTGTAAGTCGCTTGGGGTATGTCTCTATCAGTTTTGCACATCGAGAGACTGAAATTTTTTCCCATTCCTCCTTGCAAAACAGCTCGAGCTCAGTGAGGTTGGATGGAGAGCATTTGTGAACAGCAGTTTTCAGTTCTTTCCACAGATTCTCGATTGGATTCAGGTCTGGACTTTGACTTGGCCATTCTAACACCTGGATATGTTTATTTTTGAACCATTCCATTGTAGATTTTGCTTTATGTTTTGGATCATTGTCTTGTTGGAAGACAAATCTCCGTCCCAGTCTCAGGTCTTTTGCAGACTCCATCAGGTTTTCTTCCAGAATGGTCCTGTATTTGGCTCCATCCATCTTCCCATCAATTTTAACCATCTTCCCTGTCCCTGCTGAAGAAAAGCAGGCCCAAACCATGATGCTGCCACCACCATGTTTGACAGTGGGGATGGTCTGTTCAGGGTGATGAGCTGTGTTGCTTTTACGCCAAACATAACGTTTTGCATTGTTGCCAAAAAGTTCAATTTTGGTTTCATCTGACCAGAGCACATTCTTCCACATGTTTGGTGTGTCTCCCAGGTGGCTTGTGGCAAACTTTAAACTACACTTTTTATGGATATCTTTAAGAAATGGCTTTCTTCTTGCCACTCTTCCATAAAGGCCAGATTTGTGCAATATACGACTGATTGTTGTCCTATGGACAGAGTGTCCCACCTCAGCTGTAGATCTCTGCAGTTCATCCAGAGTGATCATGGGCCTCTTGGCTGCATCTCTGATCAGTCTTCTCCTTGTATGAGCTGAAAGTTTAGAGGGACGGCCAGGTCTTGGTAGATTTGCAGTGGTCTGATACTCCTTCCATTTCAATATTATCGCTTGCACAGTGCTCCTTGGGATGTTTAAAGCTTGGGAAATCTTTTTGTATCCAAATCCGGCTTTAAACTTCTTCACACCAGTATCTCGGACCTGCCTGGTGTGTTCCTTGTTCTTCATGATGCTCTCTGCGCTTTTAACGGACCTCTGAGACTATCACAGTGCAGGTGCATTTATACGGAGACTTGATTACACACAGGTGGACTGTATTTATCATCATTAGTCATTTAGGTCAACATTGGATCATTCAGAGATCCTCACTGAACTTCTGGAGAGAGTTTGCTGCACTGAAAGTAAAGGGGCTGAATAATTTTGCACGCCCAATTTTTCAGTTTTTGATTTGTTAAAAAAGTTTGAAATATCCAATAAATGTTGTTCCACTTCATGATTGTGTCCCAATTGTTGTTGATTCTTCACAAAAAAATACAGTTTTATATCTTTATGTTTGAAGCCTGAAATGTGGCAAAAGGTCGCAAAGTTCAAGGGGGCCGAATACTTTCGCAAGGCACTGTACACCGGGATAATAAGTGACACCTGGGGAGGGGGTGGAGACAATCACAAGGACAGCTGAACCAGATCAGGGTGTGACAAGGCCTAATTAATCTAAATGAAGATTTTTTCTTACTAAGGGGCCATAGCAGATTGGTCTGTTACTAGAATACTAAAAGTAATATAAATGGCCTCAAACGGCTCAACATTTGACTTTACTACATTGTAACTGGGCAGGTTTATAGTTCTCATAATGACAACGGCTACAAGGATAACATTGTATATTTTTTTAATCAGCTCACTTATATAACTATTTTCATGTGCATATCTATTTTACATGTTTGAAGATTAAATATTGCAATTATTGAACATAATTCCTCTTATCATAGCCTATGCTAAACCCATTTCACTTATAGGCTATCTAAAAATGAAGATAGGCCTATTGATAATATTGAGACTGTGATTTTAATCCTCTTTGTATCTGCATGTTTGAACCATATCAGCTTCTCAGAGTAGGAGTGCTGATCTCCCCTTTACAATTTTTAAATTGTGATCTAAAAGGCTAAACTGATCGTGGATCAGCACTCTTAGTTAGGGACTTCAGTTGAGTATGGCGCTCAAGACCAAAAATGAAAAGTAGACTAAATTACATTCCAATCCCCATTAAAATGCTAAGATAAGCTTCCCCTAAAGTAAATGTAATTACATTTGTCAAAATGAACTATATGATTACTTGTGCCTATGCATAAATAAAAACAATCATTCAAAATACTACACCAGAGAACATGATTTGGCAGAGAGGAGCATTAGCTTCTTTAAAAGAAAATGAGCAGTGGATTGTTTTAAGCATGCAATTTGAGACGTGCTTGCGGCAAATAACCTACCCATTAGTGTAAGGTACTTAAAAATAGTTTAAAGTACCACTTAAGTCATTTTTGGGGGGTATCTGTGTTTTAATTTACTATTTATATTTTTGACAACTTTTACTTTTACTTCACTACATTCCTAAGCAAAATAGTGTACTTTTTAATCCATACATTTTCCCTGTCACCCAAAAGTACTCGTTACATTTGAATGCTTAGCAGGACAGGAAAATTGTCCAATTCACACACTTATCAAGAGAACATCCCTGGTCATCCATACTGCCTCTGATCTGATGTCTGTGTTGCCCCTGGCTATCCATAAGTAAGTAATATATATATTGTGCCTTGAGGTATGCTTAATATAAGGAATTTGAAATTAATAATACTTCTACTTCTTCTTTTGATACTTAATTATATTTGAGTGATTACATGTACTTTTGATACTTAAGTATATTTATAAACGAATACCTTTAGATTTATACTCAAGTAGTATTTTACTGAGTGACTTTCACTTGAGTCATTTCTATTAAGGTACCTTTTACTTAAGTATGACAATTTGGTCGTTTTTCCACTACTGAGCCCAACAAGTAGCTAATCATTGTGTTGCAGTGGTCAGTGAAAAGCAGTTAAATACTGTAGGTCTAGGTCTATCGCAATATTTCAAAATACAATCGTAGGAAAAACAGTTTAGAAAGCAAATGGCTATTGATAAAAAAAAGAAGACAAAGAAAATACTCTAATCTGTTTCTAGTTATCAGAATTCTTAACTCCCAATTGAGAAAACAGAGGAGTCCAGCCGCCATATCCCGGTGAATGCAAACATATTCACGGTATTCATCATCACTATCTTCCTCAGTTGTTTTAGGAAACGACTCCGACGGGAAGTTGTGTCCTGTCGTCAATTCTTCGGTCGTGGGACTATGTAGTTGGATGCAGTTTTAATGGCAACCGAGCCATAAAATGGGCTAGGCCTGCATGAAAGGCCCTGTTCACTAGGCTACTCCCAAAATGACATTATTGTGGCACCTTCCAACGTTAAAGTCCTTATTAAGTAGCCAATTTTTTATTTTTCTTTAGGCTACAATACCTTGCCAGGTCATTTGGGGTGGCCTAGTGGTTAGAGTGTTGGACTAGTAACTGGAAGGTTGCGAGTTCAAACCCCTGAGCTGACAAGGTACAAATCTGTCGTTCTGCCCCTGAACAGGCAGTTAACCCACTGTTCCCAGGCCGTCATTGAAAATAAGAATGTGTTCTTAACTGACTTGGTTTTGTATAATTGCGGGCTATTCTCTGGGTGCTGAAATTTGTGAACTGCTTGTGATAAATACACAATTTCATGTGACGTTGGAGCTCCAGTCCGCCCACTCTAGTGACGCTCAACTCCATTTTAAATCACTGAGTTGAGTTTAGTCGGCTATCGTTATGTAGGCCTACAATACGACCTGATATTATTATTGTCTGCAGGCCTACAATATCACAATAGTGATAAGGAAATGAAAACCACACACTCACCAGAGCAGTCTCCTAATCCCAAGCATTCATTCGCTTTTGTATTGCTGTGTGGAATTGCCCACAAAGCCTGCCACGGTTCCCCTGAAATTGAAAATAACCTAATTTAAACCAACCACGATGACAATATGCATTGATCTATTGGTGACGTTATAGGCCTACTGGTCATGTCCAGTCAATATAACACTATTAACGTCTTATTACACATGTATGTTACGATTGAGTTTTGGAGCATGTAGGGTTCATTTGCAACTAGGCCTACAAAACTATTGCAAAACACAAAAGTATGACATTGCTTCATTTAAATTGTCTACGGCCTTAGTGTGATAAATAGAAGACGTGTATTGCTAATCAAGGTATATGACTACAAGTCGACAGATGTGATTACAAAGAAGCGCTGCACCATGGTGGGTGATACGCCTAGACCAGGTTCACAGTATCTAATCGCCTGCATATGGGAAACATTATTAGGCCACGCCGAGCTGCATTGTGAAGGGGCTTCGTGTTGATAAATCCGATACTCCGCAAACCGCCATGTAACACCGACGAGGAAAGAGCCCGATGTTGTCTCCTTTTCCTCCGCTCTTATTTGGCTTCTATTCAAATTTGGGTCAGGGGTGAGAAAGCCCAACGTCACAAGCTTGCAACATGGCGTCCCGAAGGCTGTGAGATGAGCAAGAGGATGGTACATTGAGAACGATTCTACCGATGTAAAAAGGTATCTACGCGTTATTTATCTTATTCTCCGATGCGTGGGATAGTATGCTAGTGCAGGTTTATTGTCGGTTGTGAACGGATTGATTGCGCAAAGGGGTGTGAATCGCAAATGATCTTCGCTGTGGTGGCTTTCTATCGCGTGCCAACAAAAAGGGATTCGCTTATGGTGCCTATACTGGCTCTACCAGCTTGGCAAGATGTCAGCTCCCTTTTTGTCTGCATGAACATCTTTGAAAACCCGCTGTCGATCACAGCATGAATTTTCTACCGTTTTTGGTTTTGTAGATACGATAACATTGTTTAAATTTATGTTATTTCGCAATGTTGGTTGCACCCGATGATAGCCTGCCACTGTTTAATGCTTGGGTAAACTAGCTGGCAACCTGAAAGAAAGGAGGGATCTCAATGCAATTAGTTTAGCTTGCGCACTACGATTCTCCCTCATCTTTAAAAACATTTGTTATTTCGATTGTACATGCCATTTTATAGGCATTGGATTTCTCATGGGAATGCCGTTTTCATATTTGGACTTCGATGCTATGTTGATCACAACACATTTTATGGATGCAATTATTTGATTAAGGTAGGCTTCATTACACATTCATGGTCACGTTCATTTCCTAAATCGTACAATATCGAATTTGGTGGCAGATTTATATTTTGACGAGCTTTTCTCATTCCTGTTTACATTGTACATTTTATGTAGGCCCATGCCTTACATGATGCTAAACACAGCATTGTTTACCTTATCTATCTTATAGCCCATTTATTGATACAACATTGCACTTTAATTGATGAACGAGAACACATATTACGTTTACTCGCAGTGTTGTCTATATAAATAGGCTACACTAGTGAAGCTTTTATGATGATGTGACGGCTCTACAGCTGCATACATCGACAAGCTTTGTGGCAGTCCGCGAATGTATATCTTTACATTGTAGCCAAGCAGGTTCCGTTGTTTTACCGTAGCCAGGCTTATGTTGCATAATGTGTAACCACCCTTTCAGTCAATTGAAAAAATGTAAAAAAATATATATAAAAAAAGCAAACAAAACGGGTTGTTTACTTTTTAAATGTTGTTTAATCATAGCCAATGTATCTAGGCTATGCTACCAGTTCGTCTGAGATATTTTTGAGTGGTGTAGGCTAATATGTGTGAGCCCTGCCTACTCAGGTGACTTGTGTTGTTAAAGGGGCACGGAGATAATCAATAGCTGGAATGTCAGCTATTGCGTTCTGGTAGCTGTTTTCATTTTAAGCAAACTAAGATTTTGCCTGTCCCAGGTAGGCTATACATGGTGTATAGTTGCAACGAGGTATACATGATGTGGTCATGTAAAGCTGCATTTTCTGAACAAAAAAATACAATGTAGCTGATGATGCATCTATTCTACAGGCTTGCATGCTGATTCTTCATTGATAGTGAGTGGACAGGAAGTTAGGTCATCTCTCCTGAGTAACATAGGGTTATTACTGCGTAGTTATACAGAGGCCCATGAAGTGGCTTTGGTGGGTGGGTGTTGCGTGCACAAACTCCTTTTGACCGGCTACTGCTGCTAGTACTTTCTGTTTTAACTTACTTACCACACACACACACACACACACACACACACACACACACACGCAGGCAGACAGGCAGTGTGTTCTGTGTACATTGTGGTCATGGTTTACAGTGTGGGGGCTATAAGAAGGGGACTTAGGCTATATGTTCTGCTGACATGTTGGCCTGGGACTTATGGATTGTGCTTAGCTGGTGCGTGCAACACTGTATTTGTTCCTGCCTGGGTCGTGTGGTTTGTTCAGTGGCTAAACCTCCTCAGGGAAGGGTTGTTGTTTAAGGAGAGGAAACAGTCCTTGGAATGTTGTGCTGATAGCCTGCAGGGTGTGCAGTCTTTGAAGGCAGGTAAAGGGGAGAGGAATCTGTTAGTGGGACCATAAGAATCTTTACCCTAACATGCCCTCTGTCCCTTACTGTGGATATCGCAGCGCTGGTCATGCGGGTGCACGCGCGCACACACACACACACACACACACACACACACACACACACACACACACATTAGTGTGTAGCGGATACACTGTAGGTATAACTTTGTCAATTGATTTCAACACTGCATGGATACACATCAGCTGTCCATTAAATACATCTCTACTACCTGAATTATTTCTGACAAACTTAAAGGAATACTACACAAAAAGTATATGTTATACAATTCCTAAGAATTGTGTATGTCAGCAGTCAAGTTTTCAAGATAGAGCGAAAACCACCTCAATTATGTGTTTTGCATCATGTGCTATTTACTGTTCTTTGCTTTGTAATAAGTGCTATAGGGCTGAATCTGGCATTATGGTTTTCAATATGAGGGATGGCATTCTGCTGAAGACTGGATTATGAAACATCAATGTTTTAACTAAGGATTCAGACGCACTGAGAAATCTGACTGCCGACAAGTACTTAGCACCTCTGCCCAATGTCGGCAGTTCATTTTTGTTGTTCACAATGGTTTTACATCCGATTTGCTTCATTTAAATCAGAGATGTGCAACTGGCACAAAGTTGGAACCCAGACTGAGTCGTCTAAAAAACGATTTTTTAATAAGATGTAAAAAAGTGGCGATGCTAATCGTTTAACTAACTGGCACTGGCAGTATGGTCTAATGGAGAGTTAATTCAAGTATTTCTTCATCTTGCTAGATAGCTAGCTTGGTAAAGCATTTAGTGCTGTGTGCATTGTGCTGCACTTAACACTCCAGTCGTTTCATATGAAGTGCGTGTGACTATCTGGCTCAGTTAACAAGTTAACATTAACTAGCTAGAAAACTAAAGAGCAGGTGCACATGATCAAAGTCAACCTAACAAACAAATCCTTCTTCATGAACAAAACTCCTTAGTGCCTTCAGAAAGTCCTCTTGACTTTTTCCAAATCTTGTTGTGTTACAGCCTGAATTTAAATGTATTAAATTGAGATGTGTCACTGGCATACACACAACATCCCACAATGCCAAAGTGGAATTATGTTTTTAGAAATATTTGACAAAATAATTTAAAATGAAATGTCTTGAGTGAATAAGTATTCAACCAATTTGTTATGGTAAGCCTAAATAAATTCAGGGGTAGAAATTAGCTTAACAGGTCACATAATAAGTTACAACGCAGGACACGCTAGTTAATATCTAGTAATATCATCAACCATGTGTAGTTAACTAGTGTTTAACATGATTTTTTAATGACTACCTCACCTCTGTGCCCCACTTATACAATTATCTGTAAGGCCCCTCAGTCGAGTAGTGGATTTCAAACCACGAAGACCAGGGAGATTTTCCAATGCCTCACAAAGAAGGGAACCTATTGGTAGATACTAGAGGTCGACTGATTATGATTTTTCAACGCCGATACCGATACCGATTATTGGAGGACCAAAAAAGCCGATACCGATTAATCAGACAATTTTTTTAAATTTATTTTTATTTGAAATAATGACAATTACAACAATACTGAATGAACACATATTTTAACTTAATATAATAATAAATCAATTTAGCCTCAAGTAAATAATGAAACATGTTCAATTTGGTTTAAATAATGCAAAAACAAAGTTTTGGAGAAGAAAGTAAAAGTGCAATATGTGCTATGTAAGAAAGCTAACGTTTCAGTTCCTTGCTCAGAACATGAGAACATATGAAAGCTGGTGGTTCCTTTTAACATGATCTTCAATATTCCCAGGTAAGAAGTTTTAGGTTGTAGTTATTATAGGAATTATAGGACTATTTCCCTCTATACCATTTGTATTTCATTAACCTTGACTATTGAATGTTCTTATAGGTACTTTAGTATTGCCAGGGTAACAGTATAGCTTCCGTTCCTCTCCTCGCTCCTCCACCATGGCCTATTTATTGCCTTAACTACCGTATCATACCTCATTTGCACTCACTGTATATATTTGTTTTATTTTTCCTACTGTATTATTAACTGTGTTTTGTTTATTCCATGTGTAACTCTGTGTTGTTGTATGTGTCGAATTGCTATGCTTTATCTTGGCCTGGTCGCAGTTGCAAATGATAACTTGTTCTCAACTAGCCTACCTGGTTAAATAAAGGTGAAATAAAGACAATTTAAAAAAGTAGATGGGTAAAATGAAAAAAGAAGATGTTGAATATCCCTTTGAGCATGGTGAAGTTATTCATTACACTTTGGATGGTGTATCAATACACCCAGTAACTACAGAGATACAGGTGTCCTTCCTAACTCAGTTTCCGGAGAGGAAGGAAACCGCTCAGGGATTTCACCATGAGGCCAACGGTAACTTAAAACAGTTACAGAGTTGAATGGCTGCGATAGGAGAAAACTGAGGATGGATCAACAACATTGTAGTTACTCCACAATACTAACCTAATTGACAGAGTGAAAAGAAGGAAGCCTGTACAGAATAAAAATATTCCAAAACATGCATCCTGTTTGCAACAAGGCACTAAAGCAGGGTTTCCCAAACTCTGTCCTCGGGACCCCAAGGAGTGCACATTTTTTGTTTTTGCCCTAGCACTACACAGCTAATTCAAATAATCAGCCAATCATCAAGCTTTGATTATTTGAATCAGCTGTGGAGTCCTAGGGTAAAACCCCTTGGGGTTCCGGGGACAGAGTTTGGGAAAAACTGCATTAAGGTAATATTGCAAAAAATGTGGGAAAGCAATTCACTTTTTGTCCTGAATCCATAAAAGAATGGAATTAAGAAATATATAAATATTAGGATGAGCAATGTCAAGAGTGGCATTGACTACAATACAGTTGAATACAGTATATACATATGAAATGAGTAAAACAGTATGTAAACATTATTAAAGTGACCAGTGTTCCATTATTATATACAATACAATTATTGTCAAATCCAATAAAACACATTGCTGTGTACCATTCTCCATATTTTCAAGCAAGTTTGTAATCGTTGAGGACTGGGGAGTTTTTCAGGATAAAAAATAAGCGGAATGGAGCTAAGCACAGGCATAATCCTAGAGTAAAATCTGTTTCAGTCTGCTAGGAGATGAATTCACCTTTCAGCAGGACAATAATCTAAAACACAACGCCAAATCTACACTGGAGTTGTTTACCAGGAAGACAGTGAATGTTCCTGATTGGCCGAGTTAGATGTCGGCGCATGCCTTTTTGAGGCATGAACATTTCTTCCAAACTGATTTTGGGGTCAATCAAGCAGTCACATACCCCCACATCTCAGATCTGGGTCACCCCTCTGTGTGTGTGAGTGTGAGGGAAAAATGGGAGGGGACACGCATATCCTTTATTTTCTCGCTGAACCACGTGGCACATCTGTCTGGGGTTTGCGAATAAGCGGTGATGAAATGGATGGGGCTCTTTTCTTTGCCTGCTCCTCCCTGGGCAGGGCTCTGTTTGTGGTGGGCTTCTCTTTATTTGTGTTCATCGTGGCTGACCATATTGGAAACGGGGGCTTAATTGGAGGGGTGTCACCCGGACTGGCGCTTAGGCACTGTAAATGAAGTGACCCCCCCCAGGAGTAAAACACTGAGGTCACTGCACCTGTTCACTAGTATTTATTCTCCCAAATGCTATACAATTCCTCTTAAGGATTTGGATTTTATGAAGGATTTTATAGCCCGTTTACAATAGCCCTCAAATCAAATCAGATTTTATTGGTCGCATACACATATTTAGCAGATGTTATTGTGGGTGTAGCGAAATGCTTGTGTTTCTAGCTCCAACAGTGCAGTAGTGTCTAATAATTCACAACAATACACACAAATCTAAAAATAAAAGAATGGAATTAAGAAATATATAAATATTAGGATGAGCAATGTCAAGAGTGGCATTGACTACAATACAGTTGAATACAGTATATACATATGAAATTAGTAAAACAGTATGTAAACATTATTAAAGTGACCAGTGTTCCATTATTAAAGTGAACTGAGCTTCAAGGACAAGAAGGAAACTGCTCAGGGATGTCACCATGTGGCCATTGGTGATTTTTAAAACAACTACAGCGTTTAATGGCTGTGATAGGAGAAAACTGAGGATGGATCAACAACATTGTAGTGATTTCAGAAATAATGACCTAAATGAAAAGAACAACACAATGTGGTCAAGGGGAATGGATGCTTTCTGACAGCACTAAATGTACTGTGCCGTGAAAAAGTATTTGCCCCCTTTCAAATTTAGCATATTCTAGAATAATAGTGAAGACATCCAAACTATACAATAACACATATGGAATCATGTAGTAACCAAATATGTGTAAAACAAATCAAAATCTATTTTATATTTGAGATTCTTCAAATAGCCACCTTTTGCCCTGATGACATCTTTCTCTCAACCAGCTTCATCTGGAATGCTTTTCCAACAGGAGTTCCCACATAGGGTTGCACGTTTTGGGGAATATTCAGAAGTGGAAACTTTCTGTGGGAATTAACAGGAATATATGGGAATTTATGGAAATATATGCAAATTAATATGAATACCGTTTAAATAAAGATGTTTTTTTGCATTGGATATATTTACCATATCACATGGAGACAGAAACATAAACGTTTTACCTTATCATAAGTAGACATAATTGCAAATTATTAAATCCTTCCAATAGAGAAAAATTGTAGTAACGAATTTAACTTTAATTAAATGAGTTGACGCTTCACACGGGATGATTTCACTGAACATCAAAAGAAAATGAATTTTAAATGATCCCCAATGATCCATCGCATCTCCCAAAAACTTTTTCAACATACATCTGTAAAATGATTGTCTAGAAACTAAAGCTTTGGTTGTCTTACTCTCAGGCTTCAATGTCTTCTCCCTGCACCTCCTCAACGTCCACCTCTTGAACATCAGACTCTGAGGCCTCATCTTCACTCTCACTTTCCAACCTTGTTGAGGATGGCTTGTTGTTAGACTCAAAAAGCATCAAATTTGCACGGATGTCCACCAATTTTTCAACTCTTGTATTGGTTAGCCTGTTGAGTGGTTTGGTGTGTGTTCCCAAACAAGGACCAGTTGTGCTCTGAGGCAGCTGATATTGGTGAGATTTGGAGGATGATGGAGGCAACAGAGAAAAGATCCTCAGATCCACAAAGTCCCTTCCAGATATGTTGGCACGACTGCCATCTCCATCCCAAAGCTCTTGCTTGGAAGTGTACTTCGCTAGACTGCCAAGAACCTTGCCCTCATCCAGGCCAAGGTGGCGAGACACAGTGGTGATGACACCATAGGCCTTGTTGATCTCTGCACCAGACAGGATGCTATTGCCAGCATACTTGGAGTGACCAGTGTTCCATTATTAAAGTGACCAGGGGTTCTACTGAACTGAGCTGAACTGAGGATGCTCAGCGTGAGGATGCTCATACGCAGCGGCGTGTATGGGCTTCAGGCAGAAGTCTTCATGCTTTTTGATGTATTTCAGAACTGCAGTTTCCTCTGCTTGGAGCAACAGTGAAGTGGGCAGAGCAGTACGGATTTCTTATCTTACATCTGCAAGCAGAGTCTGAACATCTGACAGGATGGCATTGTCTCCCTCAATCCATGCAATGGCTACTGCTATATGTTTCAGGAGTTTCAGGCTGCTTACCACTCTCTCCCAAAATACATCATCCAGGAGGATCCTCTTGATGGAGTTGTTCATATCAGCAGACTGTGATATGGACATTTCTTGGAGAGACTCCTTCCCCTCCAGGAGACTGTCAAACATGATGACAACTCCACCCCAACGGGTGTTGCTGGGCAACTTCAATGTGGTGCTCTTATTCTTCTCACCTTGCATGGTGAGGTAGATTGCTGCTATATGGCCCTTCACATACCTAACAATTTCTTTGGCTCTCTTGTAGATTGTATCCATTGTTTTCAGTGCCATGATGTCCCCGAGGAGCAGATTCAATGCATGAGCAGCACAGCCAATGGGTGTGATGTGAGCGTAGGACTCCTCCACTTTAGACCATGCATCTTTCATGTTCGCAGCATTGTCTATCACCAGTGAAAATACCTTCTGTGGTTCAGGGTCATTGATGACTGCCTTCAGCTCATCTGCAGTGTAGAGACTGTTGTGTCTGTTGTCTCTTGTGTCTGTGCTCTTGTAGAATACTGGTTGAGGGATGGAGATGATGTAGTTAATTATTCCTTGCCCACAAGCATTCGACCACCCATCAGAGATGATTGCAATACAGTCTGCTTTCTCTATGATTTTCTTGACCTTCACTTGAACTCTGTTGAACTCTACATCCAGCAAATGAGTAGATAAAGCAATTCTGGTTGAAGGGGTATATGCTGGGCGAAGAACATTCAGAAATCTCTTCCAATTAGGGCTGGGCGATATATCGAAGTTTTACGATATCAAGTTTATGTTTTAAAATGCCTGTATCGCAGGAATGAAGGTTCTGTTATAGTGTTGTAACATTTTACAAATGCAGCGTCACACTGTCTCTTCTCTGTCAGCCCAATGTCAAATCATGTACCAATTGCATGCCAACACGTGCACAGAGGTTATCCACCAATCATAACCCTAGACAGCCTTTCACAAATTGTAACCACGGCAGAGAAGTGTAGCGGCGGTAAGAGTTTCACCAAAATGGAAAGAGGGAAAGCCAGCTAAAATCAAATTGTATTGGTCACATACACATGGTTAGCAGATGTTAATGCGAGTGTAGCGAAATGCTTGCAGCTCAGCCTCTCTTGAGGATGAAATCACAAACAAAGAGGGTAGCAATGTTTTTTCAGTAATATGGAAGTGGTTCTGTCTGATGTTCAGCAAACGAATGTCATGTGCAAGATGTGTCGAAAGACAATTGCTACAAAAAGCAGCAGCACAACCAACCTCTTCAATCACCTGCAACTGAAACACGCAGTGGAAAGAGAGGAATGCGTGAGATTACGCAATGCCGATTCCAGTCGCCCGATTCCCAAAATGTCTGCTAAAAGACTAACTACCATAGCCACATCCTTTTCAAACGTAATCCCTTATGACAAGAAAAGTTTGAGGTGGAAGGAGATAACGGATGCAGTGACCTATTACATAGCGAAAGATATGGTCCCAATCTTTACAGTAGAAAAGCCAGGATTTAAAGAGCTGCTAGGTACAGTTGACCACAAATATCAGCTGCCAAGCCACAAGTATTTAACGGAGGAAGCCCTGCCGCGATTATACACTGCTACCCACGAAACAGTCGCAGAGAAGCTGGCAAGTGTTTCTTATTTTTCCACCACAGCCAATCTATGGTCGAGCAGAACGGCAGAGCCAGACCTAAGTTTGACAGTCTACTACATAAAGGAAGACTGGGAATTGCAAAATGTCTGCCTCCAGACGTCTTACTTCCCCAATGATCATACGGGTGAAGTAATAGCCCAGGGTCTCAATGACTCTCTGGCATCGTGGAAGATGATCGATAACTGACAGGTGTGCATGACAACTGACAGCGGGAGCAACATGATAAAAGCATTGCGCTTGAAAAACTGGACCCGCCTGCAGTGCTTTGGGCACAGCTTCACCTCGCCATTGGTAAGTGTGACATTGGATGAATAAAGTGCCTTCAAAAAAGTTATGTTCAGGCCAGCTGTTGGCTAATGTGTTAGTAGTTGTGTCATTCTGCCAATCCAATAGCAAATAACCACAGGCAGTTTTAGTTATAACAACAAATGAACTCAATTAATACATTTTCAATCAAAATATTTAACAGCTAGTGGTCAAAACATTCCTAAACAATAGAATAGACGTGTGGGTATGTGGTGTGCATTTGTGTTGCACAAATAGGCCTCGAGGCCTTGTATATTTTTTTATTTAATAAAGAAAATTGAATTAAGAATGATGTCGTAGCCTTTTTTAATTTGTTTAGAGTAAAACAAGAAATCGAGATATATATATATATTGTGAATTGTCCAAACCCCTAACAATACACATTCCAATACACATTGCCTGAGGTGAACCTATTTGCATACACAGCTCGAGCAAGACATTCATCAGCATTTCTCTGACTACGTTCCTCCATGGAGTCAAAAAAACTACTGATTCCAGGAGGACCATGAACTGTTGCTGTCAATAAGGTGTCTGATTCATCATTTTCACCTCAAATAGAAGTAGAGGGACTTTTGTCAGAGGTTGCTTGTTGTGAGCACTGAGGGAACTCTATGCACTTGGCCAGATGATACTGCATCTTTGTTGCATTCTTCACATATGATTTGGCACAGTATTTTCAAATGTACACAGCTTTTCCATCTACATTAGCTGCAGTGAAATATCTCCACACATCAGATAGTGCCCGTGGTATTTTCCTGTAAAGATTAGAAAAAAATGAGTAAAAATAAACCAAACACAATTCCATGTATAGCTCCATAGTTAAGCAGTTAGATTAAACACCTCCTTTGTATAATACAATGTTTTAAAATGAAACATGTATGGAAACAGGTGAATTAACACTCCTCAGTTAGCAGGCTCAAGCAAGCTAAAACTCACATGGTAGCAAAAACTAACTAGCAGAAATTGTTAACAAGTTAGAGATGATTTGTACTAGAGGTCGACCGATTAATCGGATTGGCCAATTAATTAGGATTTCAAGTTTTCATAACAATCGGAAATCGGTATTTTTGGACACCAATTTGGCCGATTAAATATATTTTTATTTTTTTATATATATTTTTATACCTTTATTTAACTAGGCAAGTCAGTTAAGAACACATTCTTATTTTCACTGACGGCCTAGGAACGGTGGGTTAACTGTCTTGTTCAGGGGCAGAACGACAGATTTTCACCTTCTCAGCTCGGGGGATGTAATCTTGCAACCTTACAGTTAACTAGTCCAGCGCAATAACGACCTGCCTCTCTCTCGTTGCACTCCACAAGGAGACTGCCTGTTATGAGAATGCAGTAAGCCAAGGTAAGTTGCTAGCTAGCATTAAACTTATCTTATAAAAAACGATCAATCAAAATCACTAGTTAACCTCTTAAGTCGACCCTCTACTTTTTTGAACATTCTGTTAAAAATCGCGCAACATTTCAGCGCCCTGCTACTCATGCCAGGAATATAGTATATGCATTTGCTTAGTCTGTGTGGATAGAAAACACTCAGACGTTTAAAAAACTGGTTAAATCACTGCTGTGGCTTTACCAGAACGGCATTTACATCGAAAAGCACAGGAAAAACTGATCACTGAAAAGGTTGCAGTACCTACAGCTTCCACACGGTGTCTAGAGTCTTGTCATTTCCCTTCGAGTTTTTCTTGGTCAAACACATGCAGGACACCGTATCTAATCCGGTCTAGGACCGGATATTTTCGTTGAGTTTCTAGCCGGACATTTTTCCAGACGGACAGCTAATGATCTTTACATCGCCTCCTGATGAATTTTATCGCTTATTAACGTTTACTAATACCTAAAGTTGCATTACAAACGTATTTCGAAGTGTTTTGTGAAAGTTTATCGTCGACTTTTTGAATTTTAAAAAATGACGTTACGTTTTGAAACAATGTTTTTTTCGTTTATCACACAGTCTACATATAACGATATCTAGGCTTTATATGGACCGATTTAATCGAAATAAAGACCCAAATAGTGTTTATGGGACATCTAGGAGTGCCAACAAAGAAGATGGTGAAAGGTAATGAATGTTTTCTATTTTATTGTGCGGTTTGTGTAACGCCGAAATGCTAATTATTTTGTTTATGTCCCCTGTGGGTCTTTTGGGGTGTTGCATGCTATCAGATAATAGCTTCTCATGCTTTCGCCGAAAAGCATTTTAAAAATCTGACTTGTTGCCTGGATTCACAACGAGTGTAGCTTTAATTCGATACCCTGCATGTGTATTTTAATGAACTTTTGAGTTTTAACTAATACTATTAGCATTTAGCGTAGCGCATTTGCATTTCCAGAGCTCTAGTTGGGACGCAAGCGTCCCGAGTAGAAGCAACAGGTTAACTACACATGGTTGATGATATTACTAGATATTATCTAGCGTGTCCTGCGTTGCATATAATCTAACTGAGCATACAAGTATCTAAGTATCTGACTGAGCAGTGGTAGGCAGAAGCAGGCGTGTAAACATGAATTCAAACAACACTTTAGTGCGTTTTGCCAGCAGCTCTTCGTTGTGCGTCAAGCATTGCGTTGTTTATGACTTCAAGCCTATCAACTCCCGAGATGATGAGGCTGGTGTAACCGAAGCGAAATGACTAGCTAGTTTGCGCGCGCCAATAGCGTTTCAAACGTCACTCACTCTGAGCCTTGGAGTGGCTGTTCCCCTTGCTCTGCATGGGTAACGCTGCTTCGATGGTGGCTGTTGTTGTTGTGTTGCTGGTTCGAGCCCAGGGAGGTTAAAACAAAGGTTGCCGCATGAATGTAAACAATTTCCCAAGATCCAATACAGGGAGAAACATTGCTTGAACAATCTTTCTTCTATTTTTAATACTAAGGCATGATTTATTTCGATATAAAAAACAATCTTGGATCTTAGCTTCTCAGATGAATTGAATCAAAGTAATGCTGAAGTTCACGAATGGCCTGCTGCGCTGAGGTCGCACAGGAATACAAAACAGTGTCATCTGCATAGAGATGAATGCTACAAGAATTAACAGTGTTTTCTATGTCATTAATATATAAAGTGAACAGTAATAGACCCAAAATCGAACCCGGAGGAACACTTTTTTGAATCTCAAGAAATTCTGATTTAACCCCATCTATCAAGATGACCTGTGTTCTGTCGCTAAGATAATTCTGAAACCATAAACAGGCTGTATATCCAAGGCCTACTCTTGATAATTTCTTCAGCCAAACAGAATGATCAACAGTGTCGAACGCCTTTGACAGATCAATAAAAAAGGCAGCACAGCTCTTTTTAGCATCCAAGGCATTGACAAGATCATTAACAACTAGCCTGGTTGCCGTGGTAGTACTATGCCCAGGCCTAAACCCTGATTGGTTTATATTAAGAATACAATTATCAGATAAAAAGGAATGAATTTGTACATTAACCAAGGAATCAAGAACTTTAGCTAAACAAGGTAGCCTTGAAATGGGGCGATAGTTGTCCAGATCATTTGTAGATTTCTCAACCGCCTAAAAGACTGCCAGTCTGGGCCCGAGTCTGTGAATCTAGCTTTGGCCCAGGCAGCATCTCTGTTGAGTATGACTTCAGATAGCTCTGGACTGAACCAAGGGCAAGACCGATTTTTAATTCTACATTTTTTAAGGGGAGCATGTTTATCTAGAATACGCCCGACTAGTACGCCTAATACAATTGAAAACATTTGAGAAGTGGTTCAGAGCCAACTCTGTGTCAGGTATAGATGCAATACAATCAATGTCACTAAAAATAAAGGTCACAAAAAAATACCTGTTCATCAAAATGTAAAAAAATGTCTCTTGGTGATAAAATGAGATTTGGATATCCGTATATCCCTGACACATGCAATGGGACAGTGGTCACTAATATCCAAAGCAAATACCCCACTCCCAGCATATTTCTCTGGAGTATTTGTAAATATGAGGTCAATCAAAGTCGATTTTGTAGATCCTTTTAAGTTTGGACGAGTGGGCTTGTAAATCAGCTGCGTCAAATTTAGATTAGTGCAAAAATAATTTAGACAATCAGCATCCTGCGTTCCCCATGCAAGATTAAAATCTCCAGCGATCAACACCTCTGGGATAATAAAAATGGCAATTAAATCAATGAGTTCGTTGAGTACACACTTCTTGGTGGAAGGTGGACGATAGATTCCTAGAACTGTTATTTTTGAGTTTGAACACAACTGAAGACTTAACGCCAACAATTGAAATGGTTTAGGAATGGAAGTACCCTTTAATTAACAGAGACGCAGAAAGAGGATTCTTTGTGTAAATAGCAACACCATCAACTTTGCCTTTCCTATCAGCGCGAAACACATTGTAACCATCCATAACAACGTCAGAGTCCAGGGTCGATCATTTAGCCAGGTCTCAGATACATTAACAATATCAGGGTCTGCTTGAGAGGCACGTTATCAATTTTAGGTAATAACTACGAATATTAACCTCTTTGGGCTGAGATCCTGCTAACGGGGATCGAAATGAAAACAGCCAGTGAAAGTGCAGAGCGCCAAATTCAAAACAACAGAAATCCCATAATTAAAATTCCTCAAACATAGAAGTATTTTACACCATTTTAAAGATACACTTCTTGTCAATCCAACCACAGTGTCTGATTTCAAAAAGGCTTTACAGCGAAAGCAAACCAATCGATTATGTTAGGTCAGAGCCAAGTCACAGAAAAACACAACTATTTTTCCAGCCAAAGAGATGAGTCACAAAAAGCAGAAATATAGATCAAATTCATCACTAACCTTTGATGATCTTCATCAGATGATACTCATAGGACTTCATGTTACACAATACATTTATGTTTTGTTCAATAAAGTTAATATTTCTGTAAATAAATCTCAGTTTACATTGGCGCGTTACGTTCAGTAGTTCAAAAACATCCAGTGATTTTGCAGAGAGCCACATCAATTTACAGAAATACTCATAAAAGATACAGCTATTATGCATGGAATTATAGATACACTTCTCCTTAATGCAAGCGCTATGTCAGATTTCAAAAAAACTTTACTGAAAAAGCACACCATGCAATAATCTGAGTATGGCACTCATAGACCCAAACAACCCAAACAGATATCTGCCATGTCGGAGATAGCATTATAAATATTTTTATTTCACCTTTATTTACCAGGTAGGCTAGTTGAGAACAAGTTCTCATTTGCAACTGCGACCTGGCCAAGATAAAGCATAGCGGTGTGAACAGACAACACAGAGTTACACATGGAGTAAACGATTAACAAGTCAATAACACAGTAGAAAAAAAGGGGGAGTCTATATACAATGTGTGCAAAAGGCATGAGGAGGTAGGCGAATAATTACAATTTTGCAGATTAACACTGGAGTGATAAATGATCAGATGGTCATGTACAGGTAGAGATATTGGTGTGCAAAAGAGCAGAAAAGTAAATAAATAAAAACAGTATAAAAACAGTATGGGAATGAGGTAGGTTAAAATGGGTGGGCTATTTACCAATAGACTATGTACAGCTCCAGCGATCGGTTAGCTGCTCAGATAGCTGATGTTTGAAGTTGGTGAGGGAGATAAAAGTCTCCAACTTCAGTGATTTTTGCAGTTTGTTCCAGTCACAGGCAGCAGAGTACTGGAACGAAAGGCGGCCAAATGAGGTGTTGGCTTTAGGGATGATCAGTGAGATACACCTGCTGGAGCGCGTGCTACGGATGGGTGTTGCCATCATGACCAGTGAACTGAGATAAGGCGGAGCTTTACCTAGCATGGACTTGTAGATGACCTGGAGCCAGTGGGTCTGGCGACGAATATGTAGCGAGGGCCAGCCGACTAGAGCATACAAGTCGCAGTGGTGGGTGGTATAAGGTGCTTTAGTGACAAAACGGATGGCACTGTGATAGACTGCATCCAGTTTGCTGAGTAGAGTGTTGGAAGCCATTTTGTAGATGACATCGCCGAAGTCGAGGATCGGTAGGATAGTCAGTTTTACTAGGGTAAGCTTGGCGGCGTGAGTGAAGGAGGCTTTGTTGCGGAATAGAAAGCCGACTCTTGATTTGATTTTCGATTGGAGATGTTTGATATGAGTCTGGAAGGAGAGTTTGCAGTCTAGCCAGACACCTAGGTACTTATAGATGTCCACATATTCAAGGTCGGAACCATCCAGGGTGGTGATGCTAGTCGGGCATGCGGGTGCAGGCAGCGATCGGTTGAAAAGCATGCATTTGGTTTTACTAGCGTTTAAGAGCAGTTGGAGGCCACGGATAGCACAGTGTCCAATGACGGGCCGAAAGTATATAGAATGGTGTCGTCTGCGTAGAGGTGGATCAGGGAATCGGAGGTGTATTTGGAGGGCCAGTTGGTCAGGATGACGTCTATGAGGGTGCCCTTGTTTACAGAGTTAGGGTTGTACCTGGTGGGTTCCTTGATGATTTGAGTGAGATTGAGGGCATCTAGCTTAGATTGTAGGACTGCCGGGGTGTTAACCTGATAGTACGCCCCATCCCGCATGCGGTATCGTTACTACAGCCTCAAGCTCATTAGCATAACGCAACGTTAGCGATTTTTAAAAATCGCAAATGAAACGAAATAAATATGCCTGTTCTCAAGCTTATCCTTTTCTTAACAATCCTGTCGTCTCAGATTTTCAAAATATGCTTTAGAACCAGAGAAAATCACTAATTTGTGTAAGAGTGGTGATAGCTAGCTTAGCGTTAGCATTAGCATTTAGCACGCAACATATTCACAAAAACCAGCCAAGGAATCAAATAAAATAATTTACCTTTGAAGAACTTCAGATGTTTCAATGAGGAGACTCTCAGTTACATAGCAGATGTCCAGTTTTTCCTGAAAGATTCTTGTGTAGGACACATCGTTCCCTTTTGTTACTATGCATATGGCTACCGAAACTAACCGAAAATTCAGTCACCTACATGTCGAACTTTTTTCCGAATTAACTCCATAATATTGACTGAAACATGGAAAACGTTGTTTGAATCAATCCTGAAGGTGGTTTGTCATATTTCTCTCCATTGAAAGCACCGTCCTTGTATCTTGCCTCGTTCTGATAAGTGACTGGAAAAATACTGGGACCTGACTTTTGCGCACCAATTGCCACGCAGACACCAAGAGGGACACCTGGCAATTGTAGTCTCTTATGGTCAATCTTCCAATGATATGCCTACAAATACGTCACAATGCTGCAGAGACCTTGGGGAAACAAGAGAAAGAGTCCGTTGATTCCTGTCGCATTCACAGCCATATAAGGCGATCATGGAAAACGTAGCCTCAGAAATCCTGTGCATTTTCTGGTCGGTCATACATCTTGGTTTTGCCCGAAACATTTGTTCTAAGGGACTCACAGTGAAAATCTTTGCATTTCTGGAAACGTAAGACTGTCTTCTTTCCAAAGCTATCAATTCCAAGCATATTCGAGCATCTTTTCGTGACAAAATATTGCGCTTAAAACGGGCACGTCTTTTTATCCAAAAATGAAATACTGCCCCTAGAGTACTGACAGGTTAAGCATATCCCAGTTTAGGTCACCTAACAGAACAAACTCTGAAGCTAGATGGGGGGCGATCAATTCACAAATGGTGTCCAGGGCACAGCTGGGAGCTGAGGGTGGTCGGTAGCAGGCGGCAACAGTGAGAGACTTATTTCTGGAGAGAGTAATTTTCAAAATTAGTAGTTCGAACTGTTTGGGTATGGACCTGGAAAGTATGACATTACTTTGCAGGCTATCTCTGCAGTAGACTGCAGCTCCTCCCCCTTTGGCAGTTCTATCTTGACGGAAGATGTTATAGTTGGGTATGGAAATCTCTGAATTTTTGGTGGCCTTCCTGAGCCAGGATTCAGACACGGCAAGGACATCAGGGTTAGCAGAGTGTGCTAAAGCAGTGAGTAAAACAAACTTAGGGAGGAGGCTTCTGATGTTGACATGCATGAAACCAAGGCTTTTTCGATCACAGAAGTCAAGAAATGAGGGTGCCTGGGGACATGCAGGGCCTGGGTTTACCTCCACATCACCCGCGGAACAGAGAAGGAGTAGTATGAGGGTGCGGCTAAAGGCTATCAAAACTGGTCGCCTAGAGCGTTGGGGACAGAGAATAAGAGGAGCAGGTTTCTGGGCATGGTAGAATATATTCAGGGCATAATGCGCAGACAGGGGTATGGTGGGGTGCGGGTACAGCGGAGGTAAGCCCAGGCACTGGGTGATGATGAGAGAGGTTGTATCTCTGGATGTGCTGGTTGTAATGGGTGAGGTCACCGCATGTGTGGGAGATGGGACAAAGGAGGTAACAGGGGTATGAAGAGTGGAACTAGGGGCTCCATTGTGAACTAAAACAATGATAACTAACCTGAACAACAGTATACAAGGCATATTGACATTTGAGAGAGACATACAGCGAGGCATACAGTAATCACAGGTGTTGAATTGGGAAAGCTAGCTAAAACAGTAGGCGAGGCTAATCAGTTAGCACAACAAACAGCAGGTAAAATGGCGTTGACTAGGCAACGGGGCCGACAGATAAAACAAACAAGCAGAATGGAGTACCGTGATTAATGGACAGTCCAGTGTGCGTCAGCTATGTAGCCAAGAGATCAGTGTCCAGGGGGCAGCGGTGGATGGGCAGGGAAGCTGGACTGGCGAGTGTTATCCAGGTTAAAAAACTAACAATTACTAAATAGCTTGTAGCTAGTTAGCTGGTTAGCGTCTGGAGGTTCTTGAGTGTGTTCTAAAATTTTTAAAATAATAGCGATTCCGTATCACATTGGGTGAGGCAGGTTTCCGGAAGGTATAAACAAATTAAAAATCAAAAAGAGATAGAAAGTAAATATGGGTCCAGAGAGTGTTTGGGACGCGGTGATTCAGACGGTTAGCAGGCCTGTGCTAACAAGCTAACAGTTCGTAGGCCCGGGCTAGACAAGGTAGCAGTTAGCGGACCGGAGCTAGACAAGCTAGCAGTTAGCAGGCCAAATTAGCAAGCAGGGAGATAGCGAGGGCTAGAGAGTTAGCCTTTGGGGGACGTCGCGATGGGGTGAGTCTGTTTATTCCTCTTCATGCGGTGACATCGATAGACCGGTCCTGGGCCCGGGTATTGTAGCCCAGGAGTATGCTACAGGTGCTCTGGCCGGGCTAGCTTCAGGCTAAGTGGGTGGACACGCTAGCCAGGGGTAATCATCCGGGGTTGCAGTTTAGCTAGATAGCTAGTTGTGAAGATCCAGCTGAAAAATGTTCCGTTTGCGGTGGGAATCCGGGGATGAAAAATAAATAGGTCCGTTGTGCTCTGGTTAGAGTCGCGTTGTTCGAACTGGCGAGAGCTTTCCGGGCTAAAGGTTAGCTGATGACCGGTTAGCTGAAGACCGCTAGATTAGCTGGTGGTTAGCCTGCTAGCTTCAGTTGAGGGGTTCCGGTTCCGAAGTAAATATAAATACTTTAGGAAAAATAGCTACATTGGGTGAGGCGGGTTGCAGGAGAGTATTTGGAAGCTTCTTTTTAAAGAGGTATGCGAAGAAAAATTTGGAAGCGATATATACAGGGACAGGACGACAGGGCGACTTACTGCTACGCCATCTTGGATTCCCAAGATGGAATCCAAGATCACTTACCTTTGATGATCTTCACTCCCAGGAATCCCAGTTCCACAATAAATGTTTGTTTGTTCAATAATGTCCGTCATTTATGTCCAAATACCTCCTTTTGTTAGCACGTACAGTACAGAGTTTCAATACTTTGAGATTTCAGAACAACAGGATACTCAAAGATTGGATTATACCTATTAGGGAAAGTAACAAAGTATGAATAGCAATGGCATTTCTCCGGTTAGTACCACTAGGCATGTCACCACTTTCAGATTAAACATGTGGAACTCTCACAGTGACCAAAGAGTAGATGGTAAAAACTGACTTACATGTAATGCTAATATTGTCCTTATATCAATTTAGTTGACCAACAACCTTTCCAATGTTTCATGACAACAGTCAGGAGCCATTTTCACCCAGGTGAATTCAGTCTTCCACAAAGTAGCCAGGCCTAATCCAGAAAGTCCAAATTGTTGACGAAGGACATGCCCAAGTCCTTTGTCAGACACATTAACCACTGTTCTAGACCAAAGACGGCTAAAACACTCCTGCAAATTTTTGAGTATTCTCCAAGAGTTGTAAGAAATTGTCTCTTAGCTTTACAGATTTCACACGCATAATATCGTTAGACCTAATAAACAACACAACTGTTTTCAGAGCAGGAATCTGTTTCTTGATGGTGGGCATGACTTCTAATAAATCCAATACCCTAGCTCCAGGAAAACAATGTGTACAGGTATTCATGAAACCCGTCACCACAGAGGGTTCAGAAAGTGGAGGACGAAAGGAGGACGAAAGGAGAGGATCATCCCGCGATTCAGCAACAAAGGTCCCTCCGACTCCATTTTCCGTCGGTGAGCGATCACTTCCGAGCAGCGGCCAGTCCACTGAAGATAACCTGCCCGAAGGCGAGACTCCAATCATCCCAGCGTGAAGCACAGCCCTCAGAGTGGAGGAAAACGAGAAAATAGCAGGTCTTGGCTTTCCCAGTGGCCTGTGCATATCAGCTATTTGTATTCCCAGCATAGCGACCTCTTCTCTTTAGCCCTCCGTGAGCAGGCAATTGATGCACTGAAAGCCAGGATTTTCGACTTCATCCCGGAACAAGGCAAAGTATATACAGCTCCTGCAGCGTTGATAGTGCAATGAGTCCTCCATCTTACTATACAATTAAACCAATAACCTATTTAATGAAAAGTACTTCAAAAAAATCAACGAACCGAGTGAAGGCAGTACACTGTTCTGTTGCGCGCTCTGATAACGTCATCAATGATGAGCCCGGTTAGGGAGTGTGTTAGGGAGGGTGCATGCGACTGCCTGTTAGCAACCACAGCTAATTGGCCTCCATATAACTCTTACAGAATTTCCACATGGACAGGGATGTTGGAAATTTAATCAAAGCCTATTGGATGACAATTTGTTCTTAACTAAGACAAAATAATTCATTATTGACTTTTTTTTTGCCCAACATAGGTACAGCAGATCCCCTCATTTTATGGGACACTTTTAAATGTGCTTTTGGAGGCCATTCAAAACAATACTCATTAAAACAAAAGCAGTTTAGGTCAAAAGAGACTAATAAAGGAAATAGAGGAAGGTAACGGCGCAGGTAGATGATAATGGAAACTATGTTAGAATATTTGCCCACATTTACTTTTCCTCAACCAACAAGACGAGTAAACAAACAGCAAAATCACTAGCCTAGTTGAATCTACTATCCCCCTATTCTATTGGTCAGCTTGTTGTTCTGGATAAGCCTATTCCAAACGGACTCTGGGGCAGTTGTGGGATGATATATCCCAAATTCATACAACCATTAGGCTTAGGCTATATCCCAAAAACATTAAAAACCAACGAGGCTTATGTAACAGATCAGAACGTTTAGCATAAAATATTGGTCAACTATTATTTCTTCACATTATAAGTGAAGCAATGCGCACAAGGCAGTAGGCTATGTGCATAATGTAATTAGCATTTCATCTGACAGAATGTTAGTTAGAAATTTTGAAAAAGGGGAGATCTAAATTTGCAACAACTAGCATGTGTTACTAATATGACTAATATGGCTACTGGACAATGAAAGAAATTCGATTTGAAAACCTCTTTATAAAATAGTTGCCTGCACCTTTGGTTGGACTTTGAAGCGAGATTAGACATGCCTCATAATAAACTACATATACAAAAGTATGTGGACACCCCTTCAAATTAGTGGATTCGGCTATTTCAGGCACACCCGTTGCTGACAGGTGTATCAAATTGATGCCACCTTTCAAAACAAGTCAGTTCGTCAAACTACTGCCCTGCAAGAGCTTACTTAACTGTAAGTGCTATTTTTGCGCAGTGGAAACGTCTAGGAACAACAACGGTTCAGCTGCGAAGTGGTAATACACGCGAAAGATCACAGAACGGGAATGGCAAGTGCTGAAGCGTGTGGTGCGTAAAAATAGTCTGTCCTCAGTTGCAACACTCACTAATGAGTTCCAAACTGCCTCTGGAAGCATCGTCAGCACAATAACTGTTCGTTGGGAGCTTTATGAAATGGGTTTCCATGGCCGAGCAGCCACACACAAGCCTAAGATCACCATGCGCAATGCCAAGTGTCGGCTGGAGTGTTGTCAAGCTCACCGCCATTGCAGTGGAAACGCGTTCTCTGGAGTGATGAATCACACTTTACCATCTGGCTGTCTGACAAACAAATCTGGGTTTGGCGGATGCCAGGAGAACGCTACTTGCCCGAATGCATAGTGCCAACTATAAAGTTTTGTGGAGGAGGAATAATGGTCTGGGGCTGTTTTTCATGGTTCGGGCTAAGCCCCTTAGTTCCAGTGAAGGGAAATCTTAACGCTACAGCATACAATGACATTCTAGACGATTCTGTGCCTACGTCTTTGTGGCAACAGTTTGGCGAAACCCTTTCCTGTTTCAGCATGACAATGCCCCCGTGCACAAAGTGAGGTCCCTACATAAATGGTTTGTCAAGATTAGTGTGGAAGAACTTGAATGGCCTGCACAGAGCCCTGACCTCAACCCCATCGAACACCTTTGGGATGAATTGGAATGCTGACTGTGAGCCAGGCCTAATCTCCCAACATCAGTGCCCGACCTCACTAATGCTCTTGTGACTGAATGGAAGCAAGTCCCCACAGGGGTAGACCAACTCCATATTAATTCCCATGATTTTATTTATTAGATGTTCGACTAGCAGGTGTCCACATAATGTTGTTCATATAGTGTATGTAGTAAAACTTTCAGGTTTCAAACAATTAAGTATGTTTACCCCCTTTTTCATGATATCCAATTGGTAGTTACAGTTTTGTCCCATCGCTGCAACTCCCTTACGGCCTCGATAGAGGCAACTGCTCGCTTAACCCGGAAGCCAGCCGCACCAATAGTCAGCATGCATGCGCGCGGCCAGTCGCAAGGTGTCGCTAGAGCACAATGGGACAAGGACATCCCGGCCGGCCAAACCCTCCCTTAACCCGGATAACTCTAGGCCAATTGTGCACCACCTCATGGGTCTCCTGGTCGCGGCTGGCTGTGACAGCCTAGGATAGAACCAGGGGCCTGTAGTGATGCCTCTAGCACTGTGATACAGTGCCTTAGACCGCTGAGCCAATCAGGAGGCCAAGTATATGTTTTCAAAATGCACTGCCTCCAGCTCTGAAACCAGATTGCATAGCAGAGAAGGTACGGTGGGATTCGAGATGGTCGCTAATCTTTTTGTTAACTTGGCTTTTGAAGACCTTAGAACGGCAGGGTAGGGTAGCAGTTTGTAGCAGTTTGGGTCTAGAGTGTCTCCCCCTTTGAAGAGGGGGATGATCGCAGCAGCTTTCCAATCTTTGGGAATCTCAGACGATACAAAAGAGAGGTTGAACAGGCTAGTAATAGGTGTTTCAACAATTTCGGCAGATCATTTTAGAAAGAGAGGGTCCAGATTGTCTAGCCCGGTTGATTTGTAGGGGTCCAGATTTTGCAGTTCTTTCAGAACATCAGCATCTGGATTTGGGTGAAGGAGAAATGAGGGAAGCTTGGGCGAGTTGCTGTGGGGGGTGTCGGGCGGTTGACCGGGTTAAAGGTAGCCAGGTGGAAAGCATGGCCAGCCGTAGAAAAATGCTTATTGAAATCCTCAATTATAGTGGATTTATTGGTGGTAACAGTGTTTCCTAGCCTCAGTGCAGTGGGAAGCTGGGAGGAGGTGCTCTATATCTCCATGGACTTTACAGAGTCCCAGAACATTTTTGAGTTTGTGCTACAGGATACTTTAATAACAAACTTGTATGCAATCTGTAAATATGAATAAAATGGTTAAATTACGAGTCTACTTGGTTTAGCCACAGAAAAAGCAGCCAACCTTCCAGCTAGCCATAATTGGCTGAGATAGAGTTGGCTGGACGTGCCGAGAGATGAGTTTGGATTGGTCTGCCATATAACATGCTTCTGTCTATTTGAGCTGACCAGTATGTGTTGGTAATCCTGTCTAACGCAGATTTTTTTTATGTTTCGCGTAGTACAACTGCATAAGTGTTGCTCTCCACTTTCTGGAGGACAGAGTTCAGTGGAATTTGAGTATGTTAGCTAAGGAAATGGAAAAAACACCTGTCGCCAGATTACATGTTCAAACTAAGGGCAACCATGGCATCCGTGACAGGAGACACGTCGATCTCAACTATAATGGGAAAAAATATATATAGGCCTAATATATATGCAAACAGATCCACAGATGATGCCATCTCTATTGCACTCCACACTGCCCTTTCCCACCTGGACAAAAGGAACACCTATGTGAGAATGCTATTCATTGACTACAGCTCAGCGTTCAACACCATAGTTCCCTCAAAGCTCATAACTAAGCTAAGGAACCTGGGACTAAACACCCCCCTCTGCAACTGGATCCTGCACTTCCTGACGGGCTGCCCACTGGTGGTGAGGGTAGGTAGCAACATATCTGCCACGCTGATCCTCAACACTGGAGCTCCCCAGGGGTGCGTGCTCAGTCCCGTCCTGTACTCCCTGTTCACCCACGACGGCATGGCCAGGCACGACTCCAACACCATCATTAAGTTTGCAGACGACACAACAGTGATCACCGACAACGATAAGAGGGAGGAGGTCAGAGACCTGGCCGAGTGGTGCCAGAATAACAACCATTCCCTTAACGTCACCAAGACTAAGGAGATGATTGTGGACTACAGGAAAAGGAGCACGCCCCCATTCTCATTGATGGAGCTGTAGTGGAGCAGGTTGAGAGCTTCAAGTTCCTCTGTGTCCACATCAACAACAAACTAGAATGGTCCAAACACACCAAGACAGTCGTGAAGAGGGCAGGACAAAGCATATTCCCCCTCGGGAAACTAAAAAGATTTGGCATGGGTCCTGAGATCCTCAAAAGGTTCGACAACTGCAACATTTGAGAGCATCCTGACCAATGGCATCACTGCCTGGTACGGCAATTGCTCAGCCTCCGACCACAAGGCACTTCAGAGGGTAGTGCGTACGGCCCAGTACATTACTGGGGCAAAGCTGTCTGCCATCCAAGACCTCTACACCAGGCGGTGCCAGAGGAAGGCCCTGAAAATTGTCAAAGACCCCAGCCACCCCAGTCATAGACTGTTCTCTCTACCACCGCATGGCAAGCGGTACCGGAGTGCCAAGTCTAGGACAAAAAGGCTTCTCAACAGTTTTTACCCCCAAGCCATAAGACTCCTGAACAGGTAACCAAATGGTTAAGATGTTAAGATGGTTGAGATGTTTTCAATTTACCTTTTTAGATTTTATGCATTAATATTTTATATTTGTTACATACTTAATATTGTGATATGTATCATTATCAGGATATGAAATGACCTATTTTGGGATAAGAGATTTTGGCCATATCGCCCAGCCCTGGCTGCATATGTGACATAACTCCTCCGTTTCTAGTCATAATTTCATTCATAAATATAATACAATTTACATTTTAAAAATCCATAAATAATCCATAAATAATGAGCTAGCTAAGGTAGCTAGCAAGATAGCTGTGACAGTTACCAGCGTGCATGCACAAATACATGACGACACATTGTATCGAAGTCAGGAGGGCATGCAGAATGGACTGCCTCTCTGGGACTGGACAGCCCTATCTAGCTAGCTAGTAGGGGACTACAAAAATGCTGGTACACAGATGTATAGCTCATACAATTATATTTTGTTCCAGTCAATGACACTCTATGTTGCATATTAAATACCTGTGTCAAATGCCTTCAAAAAGTATCCACACCCCTTGATGTTTTCCATATTTTGTTGTGTTACAGACAAATTAAAATTGATTAAATTGAGATTGCGTGTCACTGGCCCACTCACAATAATGTCAAAGTGTAATTAAGTTTTTGGACATTTTTTCAAGTGATTTAAATTAAAAGCTGAAATGCCTTGAGTCAATAAGTATTTATGGCATGCCTAAATAAGTTCAGGAGTGAAAATGTGCTTAACAAGTTGCATGGACTCACTCTGTGTGCAATAATAGTGTTTAACCCATAAGACTCTAAGCCTTGTCTACGCCGGGGGAGGGGGAGGGGCGTTCTACTAAGCTATATGGAATTATTTTTAGAAGGTCATATCAAGGATAATTTTACTATTTCATTTAGAATATATATATATTTTTTTTACATGTATTTAACCCCTTCATTTTTTATAATAAACAGCCTCCATATATACACTGAATGAAAATATAAGCGCAACATGTAAAATGTTGGTCCCATGTTTCATGAGCTGAAATAAAAGATCCCAGAAATGTTCCATATGCACAAAAAGCTTGTTTCTCTCAAATGTTGTGCACAATTTTTTTTACATCCCTGTTAGTGAGCATTTCTTCTTTGCCAAGATAATCCATCCACCTGACAGGTGTGGGATATGAAGAAGCTGATTAAACAGCATGATCATTACACAGATGCACCTTGTGCTGGGGACAATAAAAGGCCACTCTAAAATAAGCAGTTTTGTCACACACAACACAATGCCACCAATGTCTTAAAGTTTTGAGAGAGCGTGCAATTGGTATGCTGACTGCATGATTGTCCACCAAACGTGTTTCCAGATAATTGTTAATTTCTCTACTATAAGCCATCTCCAATGTCTTTTTAGAGGATTTGTCAGTACGTCCAACCGTGCTCACAACCACAGACCCACATGTATGGCGTTGTGTGGGCGAGCGGTTTTCTGATGTCAACATTGTGAACAGAGTGCCCCGTGTTGGCAGTGGGGTTATGGTATGGGCAAGCTTATTAAGCTATGGACAACGAACACAATTGCATTTTATCGATGGTAATTTGAATGCACAGAGATACCATGACGAGATCCTGAGGCTCATTGTCGTGTCATTAATTAGCCCCAGTCACATCATGTTTCAGCATGATAATGCACGGGCCCATGTCACAAGGATCTGTACACACTTCCTGGAAGCTGAAAATGTCCCAGTTCTTCCATGGCCTGCACACTCACCAGACATGTCACCCTTTGAGCAAGTTTGGGATGCTCAGGACGGACGTGTACAAGAGTTTTCCAGTTCCCACAAATATCCAGCAACTTCACACAGCCATTGAAGAGGAGTGAGACAACATTCCATAGGCCACAATAAACAGCCTGATCAACTCTATGGGAAGGAAATGTGTAGCGCTGCATGAGGCAAATGGTGGTCACACCAGATACTGACTTGGTTTTCTGATCCACACCCCTACCTTTTTTTTAAGGTATATGTGACCAACATAATCTGTTTTCCCAGTCATGTGAAATCTACAGATTATGACCTAATTTATTTATTTCAATTTACAGATTTCGTTATATGAACTGTAACTCAGTAAAATATTTGAAATTGTTGCATGTTGTGTTTATATTTTTTGTTCTGTGAATATTTGAAGGCTTTAGTTCCTGACCAACATAAATGAAAATGTCATACATTTACATTTTATTATCTTAAATGGCTGTCAGGGGGGTCCCTTTTCATCAAACCAAATGTTCCAATATCATTTTGTGACAAAAGGGCATACATATTCCCTTTCTGAAAACGAGCCACACTGCACATGCCACGGGGTACAATAGGCTACTTGTGGGAGAGGAGGAGGATGCATCGGGAAGGGTGATGGCCCTTACTCTATATAAAGTGAGTTTCTGAAACATTGAGTCATTCTTTGCTCATGTGAAAATAGACTGAATGAAAGAGAGTACAGGGAGGAAAAACCGACAGTCAAATTGTCTGTATTCACCCCATTAATGCACACTGTGGATAATAAGGGGAAAAAGGTTGCCCATATTTTCAAGACCTGAGCTATTTCATTTAATGGTTTTATATATTCAATTTACTAGTTTATTTAGGCTATCTGCTCATGTGTGTGTGTCTGTCCGTGTGCGGTAGACTGATAGCCATTGGATTATCTGCAGAAAAGATTGTAGTTTATTCATGTTGAAAGGCTGCCAATTTATTGATTGTGTAAGGCATGGATAGGTATAAGAAATATCAGGACAACTTCAATGTTTTTAAATAGCATATCCAGTAGGCCTCCCTCTTTAGTAGTAGACTCAACGCGTAGCCTAGTGGTTAGAGCATTGGACTAGTAACTGAAAGGTTGCAAGATTTAATCCCTGAGCTGACAAGGTACAAATCTGTCGTTCTGCCCCTGAACAGGCAGTTAACCCACTGTTCCTTGGCCGTCATTGAAAATAATAATTTGTTCTTAACTGACCTGCCTAGTTAAATAAAGGTAAAATAAAAAATAAATACGAAAACGCAGCTCTATCAGGTGTAAGAACACTGACTGTCCAGCACCTCCTGAGTGGCGCAGTGCTAGCTGTTCCACTAGACAGACTGGTTTGAGTCCAGGCTCTGTCACAGCCAGTTTCGACCGGGAGATCCAAGGTGCGGTGCACAATTGGCCCAGCATCGTCTGGGTTAGGGGAGGGTTTGGCCGGCAGGGATCTTCTTGTCCCATCGTGGTCTAGCAACTCCTGTGGCGGGCCGGGTGCAATGCACGCTGACACGTTCGCCAGGTGTACAGTGTTTACTCTGACACATTGGTGCGGCTGGCTTCCGGGTTAAGTGGGCATTGTGTCAAGAAGCTGGGTTGTGTTGTGTTTCTGAAGATGCACAGCTCTCGACCTTCGCCTCTCCCCAGTTCGTAGGCGAGTTGCAGCGATGGGACAAGACTGTAACTACCAATTGGATACCATGAAATTGGGGAGAAAAAACAAACAAAAAGAAGAACACTGAATATCAAGTAGCAGCTCATTTTGTTGAAGCTAACCATCCTTCTCCTCTCATTGATCATGTTGCTCTACCAAGGAGAGGAGGTAACATCGAGATCCTAGAGGGAGGCCTACAGAGGGAGGCCTACTGGATATGCTATTTACAAACTTTGGTCTGAATATTGACTTTGAGCTCAGGCCTTTCTTATGAACAAATATTTTTTATGATCAAGTCTTATAAATTAATATATTCTTTCTACAGCTTATCTGTCAGGGTTTTCGCTGCTGGTCATTCGAGTCAAGTACAGGAGAGCAGAGATAGGTGATCAGGCGACATTGTTTGCCAAGAGCAATAACAGACGGGCGCAAACAGTTACAACTCAAGCCAGCTGGCAAAAGTGACAAGCGCAAAATACCGTCAAGAAATACAACCATAAGTTTCACCAAAATTTCCCCAATAGGGTACAGGCAATGCCCAGGGTGAAAAAAGCAGACTGGCGCGATACAATAAACACAAAACAAAAACAATTCCACACAAAGACATCAGGGGAACAGAGGAATATATATGCAGTGTGATTAGGGAATGTAAACCAGGTGTGCGGGGAACAAGACAAAACAAATGGAACAATGAAAAATGGAGCGGTGACATCGACCGCCAAATGCTGCCCGAACAAGGAGAGGAGCCGACTTCGGCGGAAGTTGTGACATTATCAGCGTACACCCAATATGTTCCCCGTTGATGAAGCTTATTATGCATTATGGTTGAACCAAAAGATTACATGTAACAAAACATTTATGAGATTGGAAACAATTAAATATATATGTAAAAACTAAATTAAACAATACTGTATGTTGATGCTAATCTTATGCTAATACCAATGATAACAATAGCCTAATATATTAAATATGCTGTAAACTATTATCTTTTAACAGTTTCACTCAATTCATTCAAATCAACCTAATAATTATGACACACCCCTAACTATTGCCATTGGTTGCACTAATTGCACTGTTTATCTACATAACCTGGTTCAAGCATTCATGACATTATCGTGAAGAAGGCGCAATGATGTCGAAACGTCGAAACCCAATAAATTATTAGGTGTTTACAGTTGAAGTCGGAAGTTTACATACATCTTAGCCAAATAAATTTAAACTCAGTTTTTCACAATTCCTGACATTTAATCCAATAAAAAATTCCCTGTCTTAGGTCAGTAAGGATCACCACTTTATTTTAAGAATGTGAAATGTCAAAATAATAGTAGAGAATGATTTATTTCAGCTTTTATTTCTTTCATCACATTCCCAGTAGGTCAGAAGTTTACATACACTCGGTTAGTATTTGGTAGCATTGCCTTTAAATTGTTTAACTTGGGTAAAACATTTTGGGTAGCCTTCCACAAGCTTCCCGCAATAAGTTGGGTGAATGTTGGCCCATTCCTCCTGACAGAGCTGGTGTACCTTAGTCAGGTTTGCAGGCCTCCTTGCTCGCACACGTTTTTTCAGTTCTGCCCACAAATTTTCTATAGGATTGAGGTCAGGGCTTTGTGATGGCCACTCCAATACCTTGACTTTGTTGTCCTTAAGCCATTTTGCCACAACTTTGGTAGTATGCTTGGGGTCATTGTCCATTTGGAAGACCCATTTGTGACCAAGCTTTAACTTCCTGACTGATGTCTTGAGATGTTGCTTCAATATATCCCCATAGTTTTTCTTCCTCATGCTGCCATCTATTTTGTGAAGTGCACCAGTCCCTCCTGTAGCAAAGCACCCCCACAATATGATCCTGCCACCCTCATCATGCTTCACGTTTGGGATGGTGTTCTTCGGCTTGCAAGCCTCCACCTTTTTCCTCCAAACATAATGATGGTCATTATGTCCAAACGGTTCTATTTTTGTTTCATCAGACCAGAGGACATTTCTCCAAAAAGTACTTTGTCCCCATGTGCAGTTGCAAACCGTAGTCTTGTCTTTTTTATGGAGGTTTTGGAGCAGTGGCTTCTTCCTTGCTGAGCGGCCTTTCAGGTTATGTCGATATAGGACTCGTTTTACTGTGGATATAGATACTTTTGTACCTGTTTCCTCCAGCGTCTTCACAAGGTCCTTTGCTGTTGTTCTGGGATTGATTTGCACTTTTCACACCAAAGTACGTTCATCTCTAGGAGACAGAACACGGTATGACGGCTGCGTGGTCCCATGGTGTTTATACTTGCGTACTATTGTTTGTACAGATGAACGTGGTACCTTCAGGCGTTTGGAAATTGCTCCCAAGAATGAACTAGACTTGACTTCTTTTGATTTTCAGAGGCACTGAGTTTGAAGGTAGGCCTTGAAATACATCCACAGGTACACCTCCAATTGACTCAAATTATGTCAGTTAACCTATCAGAAGCTTCTAAAGTCATGACATCATTTTCTGGATTTTTCCAAGCTGTTTAAAGGCAGAGTCAATTTAGTGTATGTAAACTTCTGACCCACTGGATTTGTGATACAGTGAATTATAAGTAAAATAATCTGTCTGTAAACAATTTTTAGAAAAATGACTTGTGTCATGCACAAAGTAGATGTCCTAACTGACTTGCTAAAACTATAGTTTGTTAATAAGACATTTGTGAAGTGGTTTTAACAAGAAATGTGTGAAGTGGTTGAAAAACGAGTTTTAATGACTCCAACCTAAGTGTGTGTAAACTTCCGACTTCAACTGTATATAAATTACTGTTCAAAGTTTGGGGTCACTTAGAAATGTCCTAGTTTCTGAAAGATTATTATTTTTTGTCCATTAAAATAACACCAAATCAATCAGAAATGCAGTGTAGATAGACATTGTTAATGCTGTAAATTACTATTGTAACTGGAACCGGCAGATTTTTTATGGAATATCTACATAGGCGTACAGAGGCCCATTATCAGCAACCATCACTCCTGTGTTCCAATGGCACGTTGTATTAGCTAATCCAAGGTTATCATTTTTAAAGGCTAATTGATCATTAGAAAACCCTTTTGCAATTATGTTAGCACAGCTGAAAACTGTTGTACTGATTAAAGAAGCAATAAAACTGGCCTTCATTATACTAGTTGAGTATCTGGAGCATCAGCATTTGTGGGCTCGATTTCAGGCTCAAAATGGCCAGAAACAAAGGACTTTCTTCTGAAACTCGTCAGTCTATTCTTGTTCTGAGTAATGAAGGCTATTTCCATGCGAGAAATTACCAAGAAACTGAAGATCTCGTACAACGCTGTGTACTACTCCCTTCACAGAACAGAGCAAATTGGCTCTAACCAGAATAGAAAGAGGAGTGGGAGGCCCCAGTGCACAACTAAGCAAGAGGACAAGTACATTAAGTGTCTAGTTTGAGAAACAGACACCCCACACGTCCCCAACTGGCAGCTTCATTAAAAAGTACCCCAAAAAACACCAGTCTCAACATCAACAGTGAAGAGGCAACTCTGGAATGCTGGCCTTGTAGGCCAGCACACACAATCTTTTATTTTTTATTGGACAGTCTGAGGTATGGCTTTTTCTTTGCAACTGCCTAGAAGGCCAGCATCCCGGAGTCGCCTCTTCACTGTTGACGTTGAGACCCCAAACTTTTGAACGGTAGTGTTTTTTATTTTTTTTATTTTACCTTTATTTAACCAGGCAAGTCAGTTAAGAACAAGTTCTTATTTTCAATGACTGCCTAGGAACAGCGGGTTAACTGACTGTTCAGGGGCAGAACGACAGATTTGTACCTTGTCAGCTCGGGGGTCTGAACTTGCAACCTTCCGGTTACTAGTCCAACGCTCTAACCACTAGGCTACCCTGCCGCCCCGAGTGAATATGCATTGTGTTCACAAATGGTAGCTGCTCTGGTGCTGGCCTACTACCGCTCCCCTCAGTCCCCAGTGGTAGGAATAAACCATGTTTCCCTGGGCAGCTCCAGAGAGAGGGGGAGCTGGGTCTACACATGTCCCACCTTGGCTGCATATAGATCAGCCGTAATCCATTACCAGCTCCCTGGAATCCAGCAAGGGGGGGGGACCAGGGGGAGAGCCAGTAGGAAGGGGGAAAAAAGGGGGTGGCGGAGGGCTCTTTTTTTTCTCCTGAGCTGGTTTCTGCACTATGAGCCCAGCTCCTTTTACATAGTGTATCCTCTTGAATTCCCCCATAAAACCTGCAGAGGTGTGTGTGCATGTTTGCGTATGAGTGAGACCTGGCTGGCATCAATGCAGAGCCATATTTCTTTCTCTGCTTCACCCTGTCAGTGAGTTGAGTACTGGACATCATTTTATCACATCACTTTTATCTGCCGATCCAGGGCCCTGTGTTATTGAGTAGCTTATAATGTTTTATGTTAGAATATCTGAATGGAAGTTAGTATTCAAATATTTGTGTGAGTTTTCATTTTTGTGCAAAAATACTATTATAGCTTGATTTTAACACTGAAAATGCTTTTTTAAAATTTAATTAAAACACAAGGATTACATACAAGGATATACCATGCCATTATTCATTTAATATAACAACTAAACTTTTCAATGTAGTTTTTATGACATGCCCGGTGCTCCTGATTTATGTCATTCACGGTGCTCCCCATTCACATGTAGCTTGTTATTTAATTTGGCCAATCAAAGCGGCAAAGAGACTCAATGTGTAACAAGTGTAGCGAAAGTTCACTGATGCAATGCAAGATTGAGGAAAATTATGGAATTAAAAATTGGCAAATGAGAAGGAAGTAGGCTACAACGAGCAACCAACAGGTAGATTGTTGTTTTATCTGGGGAGAAAGTGCAGTATGTGTTAGCCTTGCTAGCTGGCAAACTTAGATAGCTAGCTTCCCTATGCTATTCCAGTCAAGACAGGCACTGTTATATGGCATGATAAATAGCATGGTGGCTGCAACAAGTTAGTTAGTCTTGGCTGTAGCCAAGTTGGCTTGGTGTCTCTCTCTCTCTCTCCATCTGCTCGCTACACACACAGCAATAGAGTTCCAGCCTCTTTCCTTCGTGTAGCAGTGCTCAGGTTGTGTTTCAAATATCCGGATAACCAACAAAAATCATGAATCATGATACTATTCGAATATTGAAATTATACCTAATGTTAGGGTAGGGTAGGGTTAACTGATCCTAGCTCAGTCATTAGGGGCAGAGGGTAACTGACGCATTGGCCAACTCCGAGGCGACAATCATAGGGACCGAGACAGTGAGAGAAGGAGGAGGAGATCCAGAGAAAGCAGTGTGAAAGCAGATGGGCATTTCCATGTAAAAGGACCCATGAACACCAACATGCAAAGTTCATAGGAGCATGTCAAATTGGGTGTCACATTTTTTATTAAGGCATATACACATTTTCAAGGCTTTGATTTGTGTTGAAACTAATGGAAAAGAGGTCTTAGACAACATATACCAGAAAAAGTCTGAAGAATATATCAACCCAGGTATTAGGAATACATCAACCCACATTAAATAAATACTATAGTATTCACTGCAGTGTTTTTGCACACTTTACTGTAGTATTCACATTAGTGTTTTTGCAGACTAAAGCCAGCAAAAAACTACAGTGAATACTGTAGTATTTACTGTAATATAGTATTTTATTTACAGGTAACTATAGTATAAATACTGTAGTAAAATAACTAGTATATAATGTAGTAATTAATCTAGTGTTTTGCAGAGTGTAGTATATTGTAGTATTTACCGTAATGTTTTTGCAGGCTGTAGTATATGGTAGTATTTACTGTAGTGTTTTTGCAGAAATAACTGTAGTATTTACAATGGTGTTTTGGTTTTATTCTCTTTGACTTAGTAGTGGAGGTTTGAGTAAATCTACTGGGGAAATACTGGAGAAATACTACAAGAGCAAATGTTCCATAACCTGTGGGTAAATAGAACTGGGGTCTGATCAGATAGTTCAGAGTAGTTCAGAGCATCTGCTCTTTTCAATAACCTGTAGGGAACACAATATATGGTTTATTCTTGGCAATGGATGTTTCTCACTTATGATTGACACAACTTGGGACATGGGTAAGGTAGATGGGCAAATTAGATATTGTAGTATGTGCTATAGTTTTAAAATTGTAGTGTTTTTTGCGGACATTACAGTAGTATTTACTACAGTGTTTTTTTGTGGATAATACTGTCTACAGTATACTACAACATTATATAGTAAGTACTACACATGATCGAGGGATACTACAGTGTGTGTATAGTATTCGACAGTGTACTACAGTTAAATAATTCTATAGTAAACTGTAGTATTTTTTGGATGTGGGAAAACACAATCATGTTGAAGTAAAGACCTCTGCCAAATAATATCAATACTTATATTTAGCGCTTAACCATTTTTGAGGTCTTGGAAAAATCTGAGAAATGTAGATTTCTTTCGTGTAGTTACTGTTTTCAGTGTTTCTGTAGTGCATTTGTGATGAAGTTTTCAAAACAAATGGCCACTGGATTGATGCAAATAATCATGATTCTGCATAGGCTTCTTTGTAGTTACCAGGCCTGGAATTTCGGGATTTTAGGGGCAAGCCATTTGGCCTTCAAGAGGTGCCCAATCTGCCATTGCACCAAGGCCATTAACCAAAATAGGCAATTCAATTGATAAGAAAGCCGAAAAACACTAGGTGTTCTGTTAAGAGAAACATAAGTGTATGCAAATATGCAAAAATAATTTGCCTACATGTCAAAGTGTAGGTTATAGACTATGCGTATTGGCTACAGCCTCTCATGTCCACACCGAGGCTTAATTCTGTCGACTTACTCGAGGCACCCACCTTGAAATCTGAGTGGAGGCAGTCAGCATTTTTTAAACTATTTAACCATAAATTGAATTGTTTAAAACCTGGATTTGTTTTGTCATTTTATGAGGCATGTCTACCTTGTTTCAAAGTATAGCCAAAATCCGACCAAAGCCTATATGTTGAAGGAAAAGTTTTATAAACATGACATAAGTGTCATTGAAACCATAATTTCTCTCATGTTGGGTTTCATTGTCCAGTAGCCAAAGGCACAATAGTCATATTAGCAACCCATGCTAGTTGTTGCATCTTTAGATCTCCCCTCTTTCTATATTTCTAATAGATATTTTCATCTCTGTCACATTAAACCACTTGCATGTGTGGTACACTTTTGAGAACGGCGTTTTCCCTCTAATTGCATTTTGGAACATTCACACGTATAGCCGATTGTCGTGTGTGCATTGCTTTGCGTAAAATGCAAGAAATAGCATAGTATTTTATTAACATTCTAAGCTAAATTATTCTTATCTGTTGCATCAGCTTCATTGCTTTTTAAATCGTTTTTTTATGTAAGCCTTTTTGCATGAATTTGGGATCTATCGTCCCAAAACTGTATGTTTTGGAATATTTATTTTTCGCACAGAACAACAAACTGACCAATAGAATAGCTAAACTTTTCTACTTTGGGGGGTAGTAGATTGACATAAGCTAGTGATTTTGCTGTTTGTTAGGCTACTTGTTTTGTTGGCTGAGAAAAAGTAATTGTGGACATTTCTTACATTTAAAAATGTTTTATTGAACATTTTATTTAACTAGGCAAGTCAGTTAAGAACAAATTATTATTTACAATGACAGCCTACCCTGGCGAAGCTGGGCCAATTGTGCACCGCCCTATGTGACTCCTTATCATGGCCGGTTGTGATACAGCCTGGAATCAAACCAGGGTCTGTAGTGTTTGTATTTATTATTGACCCCCCACCCCACCCCCTCATTAGCTGCTGCTAAAGCTGCAGCTACTCTTCCTGGGATCCAGAAAAATTAAGGCAGTTTATACAACTTTAAAACATAACAATACATTTGCAGATTTCAAAACACACTGTGCCCTCAGGCCCCTACTCCACCACTACCACATATCCATAGTACTAAATCTGTGTGTGTGTGTGCGTGTGTGTGTATGCGTGTGTATGCATGTGTGTGTGTGTGCCAATGTTTGTGGTGCTTCATAGTCCCCGCTGTTCCATAAGGTGTTTTTAAAAATCTAATTTTACTGCTTGTGTCAGTTACTTGATGTGGAATAGAGTTCCATGTAGTCAAGGGATCTATGTAGTACTGTGTGCCTCCCATAGTCTGTTCTGGACTTGGGGACTGTGAAGAGACCTCTTGTGGCATGTCTTTTGGGGAGTGCATGGGTGTCCGAGCTGTGTTCCAGCAGTTTAGACAGACACCTTCAACATGTCAATACCTCTCATTAATAAAAGTAGTGATGAAGTCAATCTCTCCTCCACTTTCAGCCAGGAGAGATTAACATGCATATTATTAATATTAGCTCTCTGTGTACATCCAAGGGCCAGCCGTGCTGCCTTGTTCTGAGTCAATTGCAATTTTCCTAAGTCCGTTTTTTGTGGCACCTGACAACACAACTGAACAGTAGTCAAGGTGTGACAAAAGGACCTGCCTTGCTGATAGTGTTGTTAAGAAGACAGGACATCACTTTATTAAAGACAGACCCCATTTTAGCTACTACTGCATCAATATGTTTTGACCATGACAGTTCACAATCTAGTGTTACTCCAAGCAGTTTAGTAATCTCACCTTGCTCAATTTCCACATTATTTATAACGAGATTTAGTTGAGGTTTAGTGTTTAGTGAGTGTTTTGTGTCACATCTTGTTTTTTTCCAAGATGGCGTAGCAGTGCAGATGTGTTTTGTTCGTCCTCTCGTGTACTTTAGTTTTTTAAAATATTTTTTTGTATATATTTAAATTTAAATCTCTTCTCCAATTATATCTTCCGGTAACCTGCCTCACCCAATGTGATACGGAACCGCTATTATTTAAATTTTTTAAACCTTATAGCAAGCCATCAGAAGCTAACCAGCCAATTAGCTACAAGCTATTTATCCACTGCTAGCGGCCTTTACCTTCTGCACAGGTACCAGCCCTTTTTTTTGCCTGGATAATACTCGCCAGCCTACCAGTATCGGACTGTCTCTCCACAACAACGCCGGATTCCTGCCATGTATGCCTCTCTCATATGTCAATATGCCTTGTATACTGTTGTATACTGTTGTTTAGGTTAGTTATCATTGTTTTAGTTTACTGCGGAGCCCCTAGTTCCACTCATTATACCTCTGATACCTCCTTTGTCCCACCTCACACACGAGGTGACCTCACCCATTATAACCAGCTTATCCAGAGATACAACCTCTCTTATCATCACTCAGTGCCTGGGCTTACCTCCGCTGGACCTGCACCCCACCATAGCCCTGTCGGCACATTATGCCCTGAATCTATTCTACCACGCTCAGAAATCTGCTCCGTTTACTCCTTGTCCACAACGCTCTAGGCGACCAGTTTTGATAGCCTTTAGCAGTACCCTCATCCTGCTCTTCCTCTGTTCCTCGGGTGATGTGGAGGTAAACCCAGGCCCTGCGTGTCCCCAGGCACCCTCATTGGTTGACTTCTGTGATCGAAAAAGCCTTGGTTTCATGCATGTCAACATCAGAAGCCTCCTCCCTAAGTTTGTTTTACTCACTGCTTTAGCACACTCTGCCAACCCTGATGTCCTTGCCGTGTCTGAATCCTGGCTTAGGAAGGCCACCAACAATTCTGAGATTTCCATACCCAGCTACAACATTTTCCATCAAGATAGAACTGCCATAGGGGGAGGAGTTGCAATCTACTGCAGAGAGATAGCCTGCAAAGTTCTGTCATACTTTCCAGGTCTATACCCAAACAGTTTGAACTTCTAATTTTAAACAGTAACCTCTCCAAAAATAAGTCTCTCACTGTTGTCGCCTGCTTATCGACCCCCCTCAGTTCCCAGCTGTGCCCCTGGACACCATTTGTGAATTGATCGCCCCCCATCTAGCTTCAGAGTTCGTTCTGTTAGGTGACCTAAACTGGGATATGCTTAACACCCCGGCAGTCCTACAATCTAAGCTAGATGCCCTCAATCTCACACAAATCATCAAGGAACCCACCAGGTACAACCCTAAATCCGTTAACATGGGCACCCTCATTGACATTATCCTGACCAACTTGCCCTCCAAATACACCTCCGCTGTTTTCAATCAGGATCTCAGCGATCCCTGCCTCATTGCCTGTATCCGCTATGGGTCCGCGGTCAAACGACCACCCCTCATCACTGTCAAACACTCCCTAAAACACTTCTGCGAGCAGGCCTTTCTGATCGAACTTGCCCTGGTATACTGGAAGCATATTGACCTCATCCCGTCAGTCGAGGATGCCTGGTCATTCTTTAAAAGTAATTGGATGCAGAACTAAGAACAGATATAGCAATTGGTTCACTCCAGACCTGACTGCCCTTGACCAGCACAAAAACATCCTGTGGCGGACTGCAATAGCATCGAATTGTCCCCACGATATGCAACTGTTCAGGGAAGACAGGAACCAATACACGCAGTCAGTCAGGAAAGCATTCGCATCCTGTAGCTCTAACTCCAAAAAGTTTTGGGACACTGTAAAGTCCATGGAGATCAAGAGCACCTCCTCCCAGCTGCCCACTGCACTGAGGCACTGCACACGGTCACCACTGATAAATCCATGATAATCGAAAATTTCAATAAGCATTTCTCAATGGCTGGCCATGCCTTCCTCCTGGCTACTCCAACCCCGGTCAACAGCTCCGCCCAAAGACAGTACTGTGCAGCCGTCTTCATCGACCTGGCCAATGCTTTCGACTCTGTCAATCACCGTATTCTTATCGACAGACTCAATAGCCTTGGTTTTTCTAATGACTGCCTCGCCTGGTTCACCAACTACTTTGCAGACAGAGTTCAGTGTGTCAAATCGGAGGGCCTGTGTCCGGATCTCTGGCAGTCTCTATGGGGGTGCCACAGGGTTCAGTTCTCGGGCCGACTCTTTTCTCTGTATATATCAATGATGTCACTCTTGCTGCGGGCGATTCCCTGATCCACCTCTACGCAGACACCGTTCTGTATACTTCTGGCCCTTCCTTGGACACTGTGCTAACTAACCTCCAAACGAGCTTCAATGCCATGCAACACTCCTTCCGTGGCCTCCAACTGCTCTTAACCTCTTAAGTCGACCCTCTACTTTTTTGAACATTCTGTTAAAAATCGTGCAACATTTCAGCGCCCTGCTACTCATGCCAGGAATATAGTATATGCATTTGCTTAGTCTGTGTGGATAGAAAACACTCAGACGTTTAAAAAACTGGTTAAATCACTGCTGTGGCTTTACCAGAACGGCATTTACATCGAAAAGCACAGGAAAAACTGATCACTGAAAATGGGAAAATATATCCATGCGCTACTTGAACCCATTGATAAACGTGAACCACAATTAATTGACTGAGGTTGCAGTACCTACAGCTTCCACACGGTGTCTAGAGTCTTGTCATTTCCCTTCAAGTTTTTTCTTGGTTAAACACATACAGGACACCGTATCTCCTCCGGTCTAGGACCGGATATTTTCGTTGAGTTTCTAGCCGGACATTTTTCCAGACGGACAGCTAATGATCTTTACATCGCCTCCTGATGAATTTTATCGCTTATTAACGTTTACTAATACCTAAAGTTGCATTACAAACGTATTTCGAAGTGTTTTGTGAAAGTTTATCGTCGACTTTTTGAATTTTAAAAAATGACGTTACGTTTTGAAACGATGTTTTTTTCGTTTATCACACAGTCTACATATAACGATATCTAGGCTTTATATGGACCGATTTAATCGAAATAAAGACCCAAATAGTGTTTATGGGACATCTAGGAGTGCCAACAAAGAAGATGGTGAAAGGTAATGAATGTTTTCTATTTTATTGTGCGGTTTGTGTAACGCCGAAATGCTAATTATTTTGTTTGTGGGTCTTTTGGGGTGTTGCATGCTATCAGATAATAGCTTCTCATGCTTTCGCCGAAAAGCATTTTAAAAATCTGACTTGTTGCCTGGATTCACAACGAGTGTAGCTTTAATTCGATACCCTGCATGTGTATTTTAATGAACTTTTGAGTTTTAACTAATACTATTAGCATTTAGCGTAGCGCATTTGCATTTCCAGAGCTCTAGTTGGGACGCAAGCGTCCCGAGTAGAAGCAACAGGTTAAACGCTAGTAAAACCAAATGCATGCTTTTCTCCCGTTCGCTGCCCGCACCCGCACGCCCGACTAGCATCACCACCCTGGACGGTTCCGACCTAGAATATGTGGACAACTATAAATACCTAGGTGTCTGGCTAGACTGTAAACTCTCCTCCCAGACGCATATTAAACATCTCCAATCAAAAATCAAACTTAGAATCGGCTTTCTATTTCGCAACAAAGCCTCCTTCACTCACGCCGCCAAACTTACCCTAGTAAAACTGACTATCCTACCGATCCTGGACTTCGGCGATGTCATCTACAAAATAGCTTCCAACACTCTACTCAGCAAACTGGATGCAGTCTATCACAGTGCCATCCGTTTTGTTACCAAATCACCTTATACCACCCACCACTGCGACCTGTATGCTCTAGTCGGCTTGCCCTCGCTACATATTCGTCGCCAGACCCACTGGCTCCAGGTCATCTATAAGTCTATGCTGGGTAAAGCTCCGCCTTATCTCAGTTCACTGGTCACGATAACAACACCCACCCGTCCCACACGTTCCAGCAGGTATATCTTACTGATCATCCCCAAAGCCAACACCTCATGGCCGCCTTTCCTTCCAGTTCTCTGCTGCCTGTGACTGGAACGAGTTGCAAAATTCACTGAAGTTGGAGACTTTTATTTCCCTCACCATTTTTGAACATCAAATGTCTGAGCAGGTAACCGATCGCTGCAGCTGTACATAGTCCATCTGTAAATAGCCCACCCAATCTATCTACCTCATCCCAATACTGTTTTTATTTCATTTACTTTTATGCTCTTTTGCACACCAGTATCTCTACTTGCACATCATCATCTGCTCATTTATCACTCCAGTGTTAATCTGCTAAATTGTAACTATTCCTATGGCCTATTTATTGCCTACCTCCTCATGCCTTTTGCACACACTGTATATGGACTTTCTTTTTTCTACTGTGTCATTGATTTGTTTATTGTGTTATTGGCTTGTTTATTGTTTACTCCATGTGTAACTCTGTGTTGTTGTCTGTGTCACACTGCTTTGCTTTATCTTGGCCAGGTCGCAGTTGCAAATGAGAACTTGTTCTCAACTAGCCTGCCTGGTTAAATAAAGGTGAAATAACATTTAAAATAATAAAAAATATACAGTGCTTTAAGTTTTAGAAATATTTAAGGCAAACTTATTCCTTGCCACCCATTCTGAAACTAAATGCTGCAAGTGTTGCAGTCATTTCAGTCATTGTAGTAGCTGGCGTGTATAGTGTTGAGTCATAGTGAAAAAGTCATTAAAGTAGTTTGCAATATCAGTGGGCTTTGTGATGAATGAGCCATCTGATTCAATGAATGAAGGAACCGAGTCTGCTTTTTTTCCCAGCTTTTTACTATTGTTCTTTATATATTTTATCTTTGTTTCATAGTGTAGTTTATTTTAATTTTAATTTAGTTAAGTCACATGGTTTCTTAATTTGCGGTACGTTTGCCAATCAGTTGGGCTGCCGGACTTATTTGCCATACATTTTGCCTCATCCCTCTCAACCATACCATTTTTTCAATTCCTCATCAATCCAAGGGGATTTAACCTTTTTACAGCCATTTTACAGCCGTTTTTACAGTTCTTATTAGTAAATGGAATAAGTAGTTTCATAAATGTGTCAAGTGCAGCGTCTGGTTGCTCCTCATTACACACCATAGACCAGCAAATATTCTTTACATCATCAACATATGAATGACTACAAATCTTATTGTATAACCTCTTGTACATTATATTAGGCCCAACCTTTGGAACGTTGGTTTTCCTAGATATGGCTAATATATTGTGATCACTACATCCTATGGATTTGGATACTGCTTTAATGCAAATATCTGCAGCGTTAGTAAAAATGTGATCAATACATGTTGATGATTTAATTCCTGTGCTGTTTGTAATTACCCTGGTAGGTTGACTGAAAACCTGAGCCAGGTTGCAGGCACTGGTTACCTTTAGAGTCTCACCTGTAGAGATGCACTGCGCCACTCAGGAGCCCCACATCTTTGAATTGCGCCTCGGAATTCAATAAGGTAATAGAATAGGTAAACGTTTCTACTTTGGGGGGTAGTAGATTGACATAAGCTAGTAGCATCTACAATGTCGGCGTTGCATCTACAATGTGTCTGTCTTCACTTGTACTTGGCATTGTGAGGCCTGTGAGAAGGACCCGATCACGTGACTGGCATTGGTTAATAAGAATTGAGATGTTTGTGAGAGTCTCACCTGTACATGGAGGGGTCATATTATTGTGTAGCCCAAACTGTTCGGACGCTACAAGACAGTAGTTGGCAGATCGGCTGTACCGACGTCAGACGAGTCCCAAGACGCGTCTAGCGTCGTAGAGAAAAAACGACCGTGTTTGTGAGCTTCTCATCTTTCCATAGAGTGGTTGTTCATAATAGTTTGTAGGCAAATTTTGTGAGAAGACCAATTTTCGGGATGTCTCATGGTCTGACAAACTCTGCTCTAGCTCTGTCACCTTTCACTGCAGATGCGGAAGGGCGACATAGGTTTATGCGGTGGATTGAGACACATCCAATGCAAAAAACTAAACAGACACAGTATCTGCTACAGTAGCTAAACTAGCATCTTTTTGTGGGGATTGTTGTACTATTATGCTAATTAGATTTCTGCTGGCAGCAGGTAGCCTAGTGGTTAGAGCGTTGGGCCAGGCTGACAAGGTAAGAATCTGTCGTTCTGCCCCTGAACAAGGCAGTTAGCCCACTGTTCCACGGTAGGCCGTCATTGTACACTATTTTCTTAACTGACTTGCCCAGTTAAATTAAAGGTAACATTTAAAATGGTAAAAATGGTGTAACTGCCTAGTTTTTCCCTCTGAAGGCAACAGGAAAGAAAGCACGTGATGATGTAGCTTTTTCAATTTGTTTTATTCGGTGGGTAATGAGCACATAACATAGCAGTAGTGTTAGTTGACTTGAAGGATTCTCTCACCCCTCACATTGTCTCCAGCAACATAAAACAGTCTGAGGAGAAAAGTCAAGGGGTGCAATACTGTCGACCAACCACAAGATGTCACCTAACACACATGAATGTAAATCCAGGTCAACATGAATTAAAACATCATTTCAATAGCTAGCTATGTAGCTATGAAATCCACCTTGGGGAACTCTGTTACACTGGGTCAAAAGACAGGAGCCCTGTACCAAATAAGTGGAGTAGAGAAATGTGATTAATGTAGCTTGGTAGCAACCGATATTGGCTGTGGAAATACGGGCTCCTTTCTGGTGGTAGTGGCTTGCCTTTTGCCTACTCCTAGTTGTCTACGACACAGTTGCCTGATGAATGTTAGCCAAGGTGTTAGCTAGCTAGTTAACTTGTTAGCTAGATAGCTAGTTAACTAGTTAGGTATCTAGCTAGCTGGCTGGGGTTATTCATTACTAGCTAGCTAGCTGGGGTTGTTAACTACTAGCTTACTAGCCAGCCATCTAGCTAGCTAGCTTCATCAACAAATGGAACTCCCAGACAAACACTAGTTAACTAGCTAGCAACAACCCTAAACTCCTGCTAGCTATAAATACATTTTATTCATCCCTGCTGGTTAGCTGATATTGGCTAACGTTAACTAAATCAGTAGTTAGCCAAAAGTTAGCTGGCTAGCTAGCTAGCTCTCTACATTCAGATGGAGTGCAAAACATGTAAATGTACAACAAACATTAGATGTTCAGACATTAGACTTACTGTATACATTGTTATCTTACCTTATCATGCTAATTATCTATAGGCTATGTTTCAACTTTATTTATTATTATTTATTTTTTCATAGAGCAGTTTGAAATTATGTGCGTTTCTGGCTCATTAATTCACATCGAAGTAGCCCATATCACTGTGGCGGACAATTTACGTTTGAGGCATGCTATGGGGAACTCTGTTACACTGGGTCAAACTACTAGCTTACTAGCCAGCCAGTATGGCGTGGATTAGCTAGATGAGCAGGAAAATATTAGATGAGAGCCCAAGCACCCCCCGAGTGTTTCCCAAGGTCAAGTATGGAGACATTTGCCCATCTCCAGTCAGAACAGAACAGATTACTAACAATTACTTTGTACATGTGTGCGTTCCTATCAAAGTAAGTGCTTTATTACCTTATCATAATACAGTTTCTGTATATCGTGTAATGTAATTTCTACTGTAGCACACTGTATTTATGAAGCCTAATGTATTTTGTGTGGATGCCTTTACAACCATGGACACGTAAGGTATTCATTTAATAACCTTTGTGTTGTTATACACAATTGTTCTTATGTAGCTACATTCTTCCATTAGTTCTGTAAAACAATGCTAATGGTTTTAGCTTGTGTTATATCTTTTGAAGCTGCCCTGGCCTTATCGTGATCATTGCATTAGCCTGTGTAATCATTTGGCCTGTTTAGCATACTTCTGCCCCCTTGTGGAGCTCTTCAGTTATCATTCATAAGTGTCATATTGTCAATGCAACGTATTATTTGTATATATTTTATGTTACTTCCTTATACTATTGTTGTATTGCTGTATACTGATTGTATTTGAATTACTAATAGTTCCTTTTAATTCTGTACTTTCAGATATCACATACACAAACAATATGTAACTTAACCATATCATAACTGGAACTGGACACCTTTCTTGCCGAAGATTGAAGCCATGTTTTGTATGCTAGCAACATACTGTTTGGAGAGGGATTGGGGAGGATGAGGGATTGGGGAGGATGAGGCAGTGCGGAGGTGGGTGATATATTGTCAATATAATTGCAAATTGGAGCTGTATTTGATTTGTATGTGAACTGTATGTCCAATTGCAAAAAACCTAGTTCAGTAATCGTCTCACTTGTTAGCTGGCAGTGAACTATGTGGCCATTGAGGGTAGCAGCATTGATCAGATGGACAAATATTTGGTGGTTTTCCAAGCATATACAGTTGAAGTCAGAAGTTTAATTATACCTTACCCAATATACCTTACCCAAATACATTTAAACTCAGTTTTTCACAATTCCTGACATTTAATCCAGTTAGGATCACCACTTTATTTTAAGAATGTGAAATGTCAGAATAATAGTAGAGAGAATTATTTATTTCAGCTTGTTCACATTACCAGTGGGTCAGAAGTTTACATACACTCAATAAGTATTTGGTAGCATTGCCTTTATATTGTTTAACCTCTTAGTCCGCCCATCCCGCATGCGGTATCGTTACTACAGCCTCAAGCTCATTAGCATAACGCAACATTAGCGATTTTTAAAAATCGCAAATGAAACGAAATAAATATGCCTGTTCTCAAGCTTATCCTTTTCTTAACAATCCTGTCGTCTCAGATTTTCAAAATATGCTTTAGAACCAGAGAAAATCACTAATTTGTGTAAGAGTGGTGATAGCTAGCTTAGCGTTAGCATTAGCATTTAGCACGCAACATATTCACAAAAACCAGCCAAGGAATCAAATAAAATAATTTACCTTTGAAGAACTTCAGATGTTTCAATGAGGAGACTCTCAGTTACATAGCAGATGTCCAGTTTTTCCTGAAAGATTCTTGTGTAGGACACATCGTTCCCTTTTGTTACTATGCATATGGCTACCGAAACTAACCGAAAATTCAGTCACCTACATGTCAAACTTTTTTCCGAATTAACTCCATAATATTGACTGAAACATGGAAAACGTTGTTTGAATCAATCCTGAAGGTGGTTTGTCATATTTCTCTCCGTTGAAAGCACCGTCCTTGTAGCCTGGTTTGTTCTGAGATTTGAATGGAAAAATAACGGGACCTGACTTTTGCGCACCAATTGCCACGCAGCCACCTAGCGGGACACCTGGTAAATGTAGTCTCTTATGGTCAATCTTCCAATGATATGCCTACAAATACGTCACAATGCTGCAGAGACCTTGGGGAAATAAGAGAAAGAGTCCGTTGATTCCTGTCGCATTCACAGCCATATAAGGCGATCATGGAAAACGTAGCCTCAGAAATCCTGTGCATTTCCTGGTCGGTCATACATCTTGGTTTTGCCCGAAACATTTGTTCTAAGGGACTCACAGTGAAAATCTTTGCATTTCTGGAAACGTAAGACTGTCTTCTTTCCAAAGCTATCAATTCCAAGCATATTCAAGCATCTTTTCGTGACAAAATATTGCGCTTAACCTGTTGCTTCTACTCGGGACGCTTGCGTCCCAACTAGAGCTCTGGAAATGCAAATGCGCTACGCTAAATGCTAATAGTATTAGTTAAAACTCAAAAGTTCATTAAAATACACATGCAGGGTATCGAATTAAAGCTACACTCGTTGTGAATCCAGGCAACAAGTCAGATTTTTAAAATGCTTTTCGGCGAAAGCATGAGAAGCTATTGTCTGATAGCATGTAACACCCCAAAAGACCCACAGGGGACGTAAACAAAATAATTAGCATTTCGGCGTTACACAAACCGCACAATAAAATAGAAAACATTCATTACCTTTCACCATCTTCTTTGTTGGCACTCCTAGATGTCCCATAAACACTATTTGGGTCTTTATTTCGATTAAATCGGTCCATATAAAGCCTAGATATCGTTATATGTAGACTGTGTGATAAACGAAAAAAACATTGTTTCAAAACGTAACGTCATTTTTTAAAATTCAAAAAGTCGACGATAAACTTTCACAAAACACTTCGAAATACGTTTGTAATGCAACTTTAGGTATTAGTAAACGTTAATAAGCGATAAAATTCATCAGGAGGCGATGTAAAGATCATTAGCTGTCCGTCTGGAAAAATGTCCGGCTAGAAACTCAACGAAAATATCCGGTCCTAGACCGGAGGAGATACGGTGTCCTGTATGTGTTTAACCAAGAAAAAACTTGAAGGGAAATGACAAGACTCTAGACACTGTGTGGAAGCTGTAGGTACTGCAACCTCAGTCAATTAATTGTGGTTCACCTTTATCAATGGGTTCAAGTAGCGCATGGATATATTTTCCCATTTTCAGTGATCAGTTTTTCCTGTGCTTTTCGATGTAAATGCCGTTCTGGTAAAGCCACAGCAGTGATTTAACCAGTTTTATAAACGTCTGAGTGTTTTCTATCCACACAGACTAAGCAAATGCATATACTATATTCCTGGCATGAGTAGCAGGGCGCTGAAATGTTGCGCAATTTTTAACAGAATGTTCAAAAAAGTAGAGGGTCGACTTAAGAGGTTAAAACGGGCACGTCTTTTTATCCAAAAATGAAATACTGCCCCTATAGGACTAACAGGTTAACTTGGGTCAAACGTTTTGGGTAGCATTCCACAAGCTTCCCACAATAAGTTGGGTGAATTTTGGCCCATTCCTCCTGACAGAGCTGGTGTAACTGAGTCAGGTTTGTAGGCCTCCTTGCTTGCACACGCCTTTTCAATTCTGCCCACAAGTACAGCCACTCCAATACCTTCACTTTGTTGCCATTAAGCCATTTTGCCACAAATTTGGTAGTATGCTTGGGGTCATGTCCATTTGAAAGACCCATTTGTGACCAAGCTTTATCTCCCTGACTGATGTCTTGAGATGTTGCCTCAATATATCCCCATAGTTTTTCTTCCTCATGCTGCCATCTATTTTGTGAAGTGCACCAGTCCCTCCTGCAGCAAAGCACCCCCACAACATGATGCTGCCACCCCGTGCTTCACGGTTGGGATGGTGTTCTTCAGCTTGCAAGCCTCCCCCTTTTTCCTCCAAACATAACGATGGTCATTATGACCAAACAGTTCTATTTTTGTTTAATCAGACCAGAGGACATTTCTCCAAAAAGTATGATCTTTGTCCCCATGTGCAATTGCAAACCGTGGTCTGTCTTTTTTAATGGAGATTTTTGAGCAGTGGCTTCTTCCTTGCTGAGCAGCCTTTCAGATTATTTTACTGTGGATATAGATACTTTTGTACCTGTTTCCTCCAGCATCTTCACAAGTTCCTTTGTTGTTTTTCTGGGAGTGATTTGCATTTTTCGCACCAAAGTACGTTCACCTCTAGGAGACAGAACGTGTCTCCTTCCTGAGCAGAATGACGGCTGCGTGGTCCCATGGTGTTTATACATGCGTACTATTGTTTGTACAGATGAACTTGGTACCTTCAGGGTTTGAAAATTACTCCCAAAGGATGAACCAGACTTGTGGAGGTCTAAAAAACTATTCTGAGGTCTTGGCTTATTTCTTTTAATATTCCCATGATGTCAAGCAAAGAGGCACTGAGTTTGAAGGTAGGCCTTGAAATACATCCACAGGTACACCTCCGATTGACTCAAATGATGTCAGTTAGCCTATCAGAAGCTTCTAAAGCCATAACATAATTTTATGGAATTTTCCAAGCTGTTTCTTCTCCACAGTCAACTTAGTGTATGTAAACTTCTGACCCACTGGAATTGTGGTACAGTGATTTATAAGTGAAATAATCTGTCTGTAAACAATTGTTTAAAAAATTACATGTGTCATGCACAAAGTAGATGTCCTAACCAACTTGCCAAAATTATAGTTTGTTAACAAGAAATTTGTGGAGTGGTTGAAAAATGAGTTTTAATGACTCCAACCTAATTGTTGGTAAACTTCCGACTTCAACTGTACCATAAAGCTGTTAATCATGTCCGCCTTATCCACTGCCCCCACCAGCATCTTCAGAGGGTCCTGGGACTTCGTTAGTGGGCAAGGGGCAGCTCCACACTGTCACTTTCAGAATCGGATTCCTCACTTTCTTATTGAGACTCATTCAGAATTCACAAAAATCTCCAGATTTTTCTGCATGTCCACTATCTACATACAGTACCAGTCAAATGTTTGGACACACCTACTCATTACAGGTTTTCTTAATTTTGTACTATTTTCCTCATTGTAGAATAATAGTGAAGACATCAACACAATGAAATAACACATATGGAATCATGTAGTAACCAAAACAGTGTTAAACAAATATACATTTTATTTTATCATTGAGATTCTTCAAAGTAACCACAGCTTTGATGACAGCTTTGCACACGCTTGGCATTCTCTCAACCAGCATGAGATAGTCACCTGGAATGCATTTCCATTAACAGGTGTGCCTTGTTAAAAGTTACTTTGTGGAATTTCTTTCCTTCTTAATGCATTTGAGCCAATCAGTTGTGTTGTGACAAGGTAGGGGGGTGGGGTGTATACAGAAGATATCCCTATTTGGTAAAAGACCAAGTCCATACTATGGCAAGAACAGCTCAAATAAGCGAAGAGAAACGACAGTCCATCATTACTTTAAACTCTACAGAATCGGTCTCCCTCCCACGGCACGATTAATCTAATGTTGGCTAATGTGACAAGCATGAGGTTGTAAGTAACAAGAACATTTCCCAGGACATAGACATATCTGATATGGGCAGAAAGCTTAAATTCTTGTTAATCTAAATGCATTGTCCAGTTTACAGTAGCTATTACAGTGAAAAAATACCATGCTATTGTTGCACAATTATGAACTTGAAAATGTATTAATAAACCAATAAGGCACATTGGGGCAGTCTTGATACAACATTTTGAACAGCTGTCATCAAGGCAAAGGGTGGCTAATTTGTAGAATCTCAAATGTAAAATATATTTTGATTTGTTTAACACTTTTTTGGTTACTACATGATTCCATGTGTGTTATTTCATAGTTTTGATGTCTTCACAATTATTGTAGAAGATAGTAAAAATAGTAAAACCCTTGAATGAGTTGGTATGTCCAAACTTTTGACTGGTACTGTATGTAAATGTGATTTTTCAGTTTAAGTTTGAATAAACTAGCAAAAATATCTAAAAAGCTGTTTTTGCTTTGTCATTATGGGTTATTGTGTGTAGATTGATTGAGGATTTAAAAAATATATATATATTTCATAATAAGGCAAAGACACTGTATATGCATAAAAACTCTTGCATATCTTAATTTACTCCTAGAATTGACTGATAATATAAGTAATAATATAAGCACTTCTACGAAGGATTGTTACCCATAACAACGGCCGGTAGTAGGAATTCTACATTTTTGTCAACATATGTGGGATGCATATGCTCACTCACCCCTCCCCTGACACACACACATGCGCGTACAAGCACAAGCCTAAATGTTCAACAGTTGTTCCGTCCCCGAGCCCAACTCAAGAAAACACTTGTTGTGTGAATGCTCTATAGTTGGGCTGTTTAAGAAGGCATGCCAAATTACCAAATTGAGCAGGAATGTGAAGATTTGATTAACCAATGTCTACTACTAGCTGATGGAGCTCGGATAACACTCTTCACCCACACACGCTGGTCCCCCGTTGAGACCCATCTTCCCTAGCACCTCTGTGCAGTCAGACCGTTTGATTATTCTTTGCCGCCAGGGCCATAATAATATGATATGCCCCCTCTCTGATTGTCAGAGTGTCACTCCCTCCCCATGGGTTACTGCAGCCAGTGTTACCAGCACTGCCACTACCTGGGTGGAGTACTCCACTGGAATTCCTACCGGCTAGGTACGAGGTCATCGAGGTTCTCATTAGCAGCTTTGAGAAAATCCTTGTACATTATGCTCACCCATCCGGGGTCTTTGGCTTTTGGACCAACCTTGCCAGGCAGGCTCAGACTCTTGAGGGGGCGGTGCTGCTTTGTCCTGACCAAAACAGTTGGTTATCAATGTATAGCTTGTCAATAACGAGAGCTACTACACGTCTCCCTTTCAGTCTATTGTCTTTGAATAACGGATATAGTACTTTGCGTCGCTCTGCGATTTCCTTTGGGAACTGATTGTTCATGCCTATTTTAAGCCAGGCGAGTCTTTTGCCCATTATTTAATCTTTAAAGGATTCAAATTTGGCAATGATTGGGTGCTCGTATCGCTGTCCGAAACGATGTGCGTGTTCGAGTTTAATGGTGAGTCTTTTTCCCAGGCTTTTATCTATTATTTTATTTTAAAGTATGCAAATTTGGCAATGATTGGGCACTCGTATCGCTGTCCTCTCTATCCAAAACGATGTACGCATTCAAGTTTAATTTGGTCGACAGTGTCGCCTGGAATCTGTAGTTCTTTAACCATGAATTCTTTCACCATACTCTCTGAATCTTCATCCTCTTTAATTCCGGAAAGCACCAGATTTTTCTACGCATTGTTCCAGTTTGTATATCAAGTAGGTATTCTCTTAACAACTGGTTCTCTCTTTTCAGTTCATTAACGTCTGTGTCGATTACATTGACTGTACTCTTTAGCTTTACAGTTGATTTTTCCTGTGTCGCAGCTTTCTCATCACTCATTTCAAGGCTTGCCTTCATCTTATCTTTAACTCAAACACGCCTCATTTATAATTTATAGATTTTAGCAGTTCGGTTTCCACGCTTACTATACAGGGTGGAGAGAATAGGTAATCCGTGTCAGTCAAAAAGTCTTAGTTTTCTTTTAGAGTTCGGTTCTTCATTCTTTCTGTGTTTATTCTCTGCCATGTTTTCTTACTGCATTGGTAGTGGTTATCTATAAAATTAGTTATTATCCAGTTTGAATGTTGTTGCCCACGAGTGAGCAGATCAGCGTAAATGTGCTATTATTTGGTCATGTTTTGGGGACATAAATGTCTACCCTTTTTCACGAGGCATTCTGCACTGCCATTTTGTTGTTAGTGTACATGGATTTTATAATGTAGTATGTTTTTATAATGTACGCCTTAATGGCATCCGAAATTATATCAGGTGTCAGCTTTTTTTCTGTCCTCTGTCTACATTTGTAATGGTAAAGGTTTTTATTGTTTCATTTATGTATTTAATACATTTTGGGTCCAGAAAATGCACTCTGTTCATTCTCCAAATTCTGTTTGGTAAGTGTATTTTCTATTGGTGTAATAAAGTAATCTAATCACAGCCGTTTGAGTAGACGCTGCAGGGACCATCAGAACATGCTTAGAAGCTCCTTTTCTGGTTAAGTCTATAAGAGCTTTCCACACCTGGATTGTGCAACATTTACACGATATTCTTTCAAACATTCTTCCAGCTCTGTCAAACTGGTTGTTTGACAACCATTTGCAGGTCTTGCCATTTTCAAGTAGATTTAAGTCAAAACTGTAACTTGGCCACTCAGGGACATTCACTGTATTCTTGGTAAGTAACTCCAGTGTAGATTTGGCCTTGTCTTTAAGATTATTGTCCTGCTGAAAGGCGAATTCATCTCCCAGTGTCTGGTGGAAAGCAAACTCAACCAGGTTTTCCTCTAGGATTTTGCCTGTGCTTAGCTTCATTCCTTTTATTTTTTATCATGAAAAAATCCCCAGTCCTTAAAGATTACAAGCATACCCATAACATGATGCAGCCACCACTATGAAAATATTGAGTGGTACTCAATGATGTGTTGTATTAGATTTGCCCTAAACATAACACTTTGTATTCAGGATAAAAAGTGAATTCATTTTCCACATTGTTTTCAGTATTTAGTGCCTTGTTGCAAACAGGATGCGTTTTGGAATTGTTTTATTCTGTACAGGCTTCCTTCTTTTCACTCTGTCATTTAGGCTATTATTGTTGAGTAACTACAATGTTGTTGATCCATCCTCAGTTTTCTCCTATCACAGCCATTAAACTCTAACTATTTTAAAGTCACCATTCCTCTCCGGAAACTGAGTTATGAAGGACGCCTGTATCTTTGTAGTGACTGGGTCTATTTATACACCATCCAAAGTGTAATTGATAACTTTATACCATGCTCAAACGGATATTCCATGTGTGCTTCTTTTGTTCTGTTTTTTTTGGCATTGGAAAACCTCCCTGGTCTTAGGCCTATGTTTGATAACACTAACATGCCTCTCTCTCTCTTTCTCTCTCTCCCCTTCAGGTGTTGCTTGTGTAGGAAGAGAGAGAAAAGGAAGGTGGAAATGGAACTGCCAAATCATGCCAAACAAATACTACTGCAACTCAACCAGCAGAGGGCTAAGGGCTTCCTGTGTGACGTCATCATCGTGGTGGAGAACGCTCTGTTCCGAGCCCACAAGAACATCCTAGCAGCCAGCAGTATCTACTTCAAGTCCCTGGTTCTCCACGACAACCTTATCAACCTGGACACAGAGATGGTGAATCCCTCTGTTTTCCGACAAGTCCTGGACTTCATCTACACGGGGAAGCTCCTGTCCTCATTGGACCAGAGTAATGAGCAGAACTACAGTGCCCTCTTGACCGCAGCCAGCTACCTCCAGCTCCATGACCTCGCCGCGCTGTGCAGGAAGAAGCTCAAGCGAAGCGGTGGCAAGCCTCTGCCGGGTAAACTCTCCACATCGGGTCCGCTCAGCCGACTGCGCCACAACAACGAGCGCCTCTCGTCCTCCGCCCTCACCGCCTCCCACAACCACTACGTCCTCGCCCCCTCTGACGCAGACCAGCCACAGCCCGATGACGGCCTCGGGGACAAGCTCTCGGATGATGAGATGTTCATCGGGAGCACCGCCGTGAAGAATGGGACCTGCGGGAGTGGTAGTAATGGAAACCTCAGTAACGGTTTGAGCGGCAGGGAGACAGATCTCGGGCTGGACCTGTCCAAGAAGAGCCTTCCATCGGCGTGTACCACAACAGACGCACTCAGCCCTCACAGCAACTCACAGGGTTCCCCTCAATCTGCCTCAGTATCCACAACCAACAGTGCCTCACTGGATGATTCCACCATCACTCTGCCCGGTCTGGACACCACCGGCCCAGAGCCCATGGAGCTCATGCCCACCCCCAAAGCCCCTGAAGACAGTCAGGCCCATCCAGACGCTCCCCTGCCTCGCAAGAGCTCCCGCCAGGTAGCCCGCAAAAAGGAGTGGCCCAAGAGAGAGGCCTCTGGCCTGAAGGCTGAGGATCGTGACCCGCCCCTGGTCAATGGTGTGATCGTGGGACCTAAAGAGGGCCGCTCATCCAGGGGTGTAGGCAGGGACAGCAGGTGCAGCTTTCCCTCAGACCAGTCCTTCCAGTGTAAAGAGGAGGAGGAAGGAGGGGAGAATGGGCAGGAGCACAGTGACCAGAGCGGGCATAGTGATGGAGAGAGTGGAGGAGGAGGGCACCACAGCGCCAACTATGTGTACCGGCAGGAAGGGTTTGAGCCAGCGTTTGGGGACAACTTGTATGTGTGCATCCCCTGTGGGAAGGGCTTTCCCAGCTCGGAGCAGCTTAACGCCCATGTGGAGACACACACAGAGGACGAGCTCTACATCAAAGAGGAGGGAGGGGCCTTTGTGAAAGAGGAAGAGGCTGAGGACCTCTCGGCCCCCGTGGCTCCCACCACATTCGGCATCTCCGAGCCACGGCCCTTCAAGTGCACCGTATGCAGTAAGAGCTACAAAGACCCGGCGACCCTGAGACAGCACGAGAAGAGCCACTGGCTGACCCGACCCTTCCCATGTAACATCTGCGGGAAGATGTTCACCCAGAGAGGCACTATGACGCGCCACATGCGGAGCCACCTGGGCCTGAAACCGTTTGCTTGCGATGAGTGTGGCATGCGCTTCACACGCCAGTACCGCCTGACGGAGCACATGCGCGTCCACTCGGGAGAGAAGCCGTACGAATGCCAGTTGTGCGGTGGAAAGTTCACCCAGCAACGCAACCTCATCAGCCACCTGAGAATGCACACCTCACCCTCCTAAAACACAACATCAAGCCAAAGAATGCTTTTTCATTTTTTTCCCCACCTCACAACTAAACAAATGCACATGTACACTCATGCAGAAACACAGGTACACACTCTCTCTCTCACACACACACGTAAACATAGATTTCTATACACAACCACCTGGCTTAGTGTGTGTAGTTGTTGTCCAGAGTCAGCATGTGGCAGGATGGTCATGGAAAACAACCCCACCACCTCTGGAAGTCTAGACGGGCAGTGTACCTCCCCTTCCCCCTCTCTCTCTGAAGTCACCTATGGTGGATGTAAGGGCATGGACCGGTGGTTGTCTCTCTTATATCTTGTAAATGTGAATGGGGTACTGTTGTAACCTCAGGCCCACCTCATGCCTCTCATACACCCTCAACACCTTTACTTGGGAGTATTTAGGCCTTTGACTTTTTCAAACTGATCCCTTCTGGGGGTATTCAGGGTTCCCTCTATACTCCAACCTCATTAGTCAAACAACTACGCCATTCCTCCTTTTAATTTAGACAGGTCTAATATTATTCACTCTGTCAATGATGTACACTACAGGCAATAATTTCAAAGAATGTGTTTTTGTTGTAACCAAACAGCAGCTACTGTATATGTCCAATGCTAATGTGAGTGAACCTGAAGATAGTGGGGATGTCTGCATTCGGGTGGAGGGATGTTGTTGGTCATATCCATGCTTTACCTAAAAGTTTGATGTCTGAGTTTCCAGATGAGGGGCTCAATTTCATTTACTCCAGACACACACTGACCTTAAAGTCTCCACTCTACAGCTGGTCTCTGAGTAAGAGAAAGAGGGGAGGTGGGGTTAGTCATTTTGCCCATGAAAGCTCATCCTGGGATAACAACAAAACTAAATGGAGGTACTTGTTTTACTGAAAGAACCTGTAATGTTTCTGTGAATGTTTAAACTGGAAGGTCTTCGGATGTTTCTTCTTGGGGGAGGGGGATATGGGGTGAGGGTGGGGCAGTTAGTTGAACAGGGAAGAGACGGGAGGGGTGGGGGGGGGGGTCGGTGTAGGCTGAACTTCTCGTTTGGTGGGTACGTTTATTTTTTGTCAGTATAGCTTTCCTCCCCTTACAAAAAAGAAAAGCTTATTTCGATAGGCTTGTGAACTCGCTACCTCTGATTACTCTTATGAACTCTTACGTTGATTAGTTGAAAGTTACTAAATGTAATTAATTGTATAAAGTGTGTAGATAGTAACTTTTCCCCTAATGCTTTAACCTGCTTTAACCTGCCCATCTCTCAACACAGATTTTTCATGCTTTTTAGATTTGTACATGTTAACATAACATTATGTTAACAACACTGTCTTTTTTTACTTCTTGTCATAAAGATAGCTTTCCGGGTGCTCTTCTCAATGAACAGGCCCCCACCTCACAATGTACTGTATTTTCTTGCAAATAGTGGTTAGTGAGTTTAGATGCACAGTGTTCCAAAGATCTAATGAATGTTAAGGCGAACGGAGCTGACTAACACATTTTGCTCGACAAGTTCATAACCAAAGTATAAAAAAAAAAGATATAAGATATATAGCATACTTTATTATTTCACCTTTGATTTGTCTTTTTACTGTATGAAAAAAACCATTTAAGAATTGTATTCTAGGTCCAGACAATTGAAACCCACAGTTGTGTTGGACTATTGACCAATGACTCTTGAGACTCTTGAGTTTCTGTGTGGTTTGCGAGGAAAGCTTGTGCTGATTGGTGGGCTGGTGTTAACATCAACTTTACATGTAAAGTAACTGTAGAGTTTACAATGTTCCCTGAACTTTATTTTTATTTGTAACAAGGGTCCTTCTCATCACTTTATATTCCCTGACCTAAAAGCAGGACTTGATTACATTTTATGTGTTCTGTTCAGACCAAAAAAAAAGAAGAAAAAATGATAGAAATTATAATAATGACATTTTTTATGTGAAGTTCTAAGTTTGCTTGTTAGTTTATTGAGCCAGACTTGTGAAAGCTTGTATTGGAAAGGGAGAGGCAAGGATGCACTGGACAGCTCAATTCTTATCCAGAGCCAATTACAGTAGTGAGTGCATACATTTTAGTACTTTTTTTTGTACTCCCAGTTGCCTCCCATATGGGCCATTCTTATTGAATATTTATTTATTAGCATAGTACTACAAATTACAAACACTACTACAAGAGGGATGCATGTCCCTCTACTGTAATCATTCTCCACTGAAACCCAAGCTGTCTGTCTTAGCTTGTCCGGTGTGTCCCGACTCTTATGGTAAACTATGGGGGAGAGAAACCTTCAGTGCAAGTTTTTGGTATAGGCATTCCTCTATTATTTTGGTTTTTACCTATATTTTTTAACATTTCTATTCCTCCTTCATCCTCATGGTTGGTCTGTGAAATGTTATTACATCATGTAGGGATGCAGCTGCAGTCATACAAGCATCGTTATCGTTTCAAGGTAACTGCGTCTTGGACTCTGAGATGTTACTTAAAAAAAATGTTTTGCTGTTCTCGCCGAGGTAAAAGCAGTTACTGCTGAGTGATTGCATGGTACGTGTGTATTTGTAACGCCCACCCCCTCACCACCACCACCCACCCTCCAACCTGAAATCCATCATGTAATTAATTGTTTTCCTGTGACCTCTTCTTACTTATTCGGGAGTCCACGATGCATTGCCTTCAGACGCTATTGTTCTTGTCAGCACTTAAGCAGTACAGCGTAATGTCTGTGACGCTCAAAAGGTCTTTTTGTACAGCAAGATCTCTAGCCATCTCTGCAAAGTCTTTGCAGCTGCGGCCGAACTAGCGTTTATTAGTTTGGCGAAAACAAAAAAAATATGAACTAAAACTGCGATACTACTACTACTACTACTAATACTCAAATACTTCAGGGATTGTTCTGCGTCTATTAATGTAGGACTCTCAGCTACATTTGTAAGACATAGTATTGTATCAATTTCTCTGTATTTTACTCATGGGAAAACCAAAACACTAGTTTCATATTTAAAAGATTTTAAAAAATGGGGGGTACTTTTTCAACTAACACAAAGAGCCTTAACAAAAGGCGGGGCAGCTCAATACAAAAGTCGACTTTTTAGTTAGTATCATAATATGTTCCGAAATAGTCGCAAAGTTGTACAAAGAACTAAGACCTAAAAAAAAAGCTCATACCCAAATCCACAAACTATTTTTTAAACCAAAGCACATTTGAATGATTATGGAACAGTGTGTGGCAAAAAAAAATGATACATATGTATTTATCTCATTGTTTACATAAACTTTTACAGTTTTACAGACCTCAGTTGAGGCTCGGCCAGTCAGAGGTGTGGTTGTATGTGTTTTTTGCTTTTTCCACAGAGGTTTTGCTGCCAAAACAAAAGCTTCAGCGTCAGCGTCAACCCTGCGGCAGACTACTTCATATTTAAATTGGGGAGGGGGTTGCAGTTTTAGGGGTGCATCGCCCCCCTCTGCCAGCTGGCTTTGGGGTGACCTTGTCCCTCTGCCCTATGAACCGTCTTCAGAAGATGGGATTGGGGGGGATGGGACGGGGGGTGGGGGGGTGTTGCTGTTGCGCGAAGGGCTGGGATGACGTTAGAACTCTCTTTTAGGCTGTGTTTACACAGGGAGCACAATTCAGTTTTTTTTGCCCAATTATTGGCAAAAGAGCTGATCTGATTGGTCAAAAGACAAATTAGTGGGAAAATTATCAGAATTTGGGGTGCCTGTGTAAATGCAGCCTTACTGTACCTCGGGACTTTAAAAACATTATTGAAAACTATAGTGACTGGGATTTGTTAATTGCATGTGAGCAGGTCTATTTGCTAGGGTCTTAAAGGAAAGATTCATCCATTTTGAATGTTATATCATATTTGTGTATCTCTGACCGATATTCTATGGATTCCCGAGGTCATTTAATGTGTATCTGAGCTATTCACTGTTCAAGCAGGCAGAAATACTGCCGGTATGGATAGTTTTTCATCATATGACGCAAAACTAGAACGGCGAATAGGTCCGATACACATTAAATGACATTTCTCAGAGATGCACAAATACGATATAACATTCAGAATGAGTGAATCTTTCCTTTAACTGTGAATGTTCTTGATGTTTCTGCTTATTTGATGTTTGGAAAGGATGATGATGATTTCTTAGCTGCCTGTGTTCTGCCTATTTGTAAAAGCAACACAATCTTATGGCTGGCCTTGCCTCATACAAAGTTGGTGCAAACACTTATTGACAGTGTTCTTTTTTTAATCAAATGTCTATTGTTGTCAGTGATGAATGTATTTATTTCTCTGGTCCTGCACTTGCCTCCGCTAAGACTTTTCTCAGTGTGTGAGACTGAGGTTCAGGCAGGACCCTTTTTGGTTGTATTTTATTTTGAGGATTTCAAGCGGAGAAACAAAAATGAGACACAAAACATAGCCATCAACCACAATCTGTGAAGTTGTAGACTTTTTTGGGGTGAACAGATTCATTTTTATGTCAAAATGACGACAACGTTTTATGGCATTTTTGTATCTTCTCTCTCAGCTAAAACAAACAACATGTTTTGGGTGTCAAGAGGAGTTACTCACTGTTTGGCTGGACATAGGGGTTTAAACAATTAACTTTAACCCCTTGTGTACCTCTGTTGATGTCTGTCGGGCATCGTGGCTCATCTGTGGGCCATATATTGTATCTCTTCACAAACATCCTCTGCCTGGGTGTTGCCAAGCCACTGCCATTTAGAAAACCTATTCCTCCTCACCAACCTCACCCGTTTCTTTCTCCAAACGATAGAGTCATCTCTATGATGTACATTTTTTTTGTCTTAAACCACTCACCACTTGTCATTTTTCTTGGACTTTTTGATTTGTTTGTGTCTATAGAGTGTTTTTTTTTAAGCCTCTCGGAAGGTCCAGGCGCGCTCATATCGGTTCACATTAATTACAGTTTACTCTTACCTCATCATTGTAGTGTTTCTGTGCGTTTCAAAAATATAGTATCATTATGCAGTGTTACAAAGCTTTAAGAAACACTATACAAAGTTCTGGGAATTCAAACCATGATGTTTTCCCTACTCAAAGCTTGTCTGAGTTACCTCTCTTTGTATTACTGTAGTTTCACCCATGCGATTGTCTAGTTTCACATTTTTCCTCCCTGTTGTTGTTGTCCCCTGTCAATTCACCAGGTCTGGTCTGCGCTGTGTCTACGGAGTAGCTCCAATTTACCTAATCAAACTAAACCAAAGCTAGTTTTGAAAATGGCGTCTGGCACACCACAGTGTGTTCTAAAGCCAAGGTGTATCTTGAACCGCTAAGCTTTACTACCACTCGCTATACCCACAATGTAGCTAACCCTACACCAACCACCCTTTGACCCATCCTTAGCTTCCGTGACTCTGCGGCTAACGAAGCTAGTGATCGTGATTTCTCCCCATATATCTGTGACTTCAGTGTGTTCCACATATTCGACATCAGTATTTACCTCCAGGGACAAAAAAAATGATTACCTCAACTCTGTGTTTACTTGCCATTTACATCTCAGCATTTCTGCAGATGCAAATGTATTTTTTACTCGTTTTTTTTTTTTTTTTTACCGTCCAGTTGTAACCAAAATATCACTTATTTTTGAAATAGTGTTTGTTAGTCTTGTCAAATGACTCCATGTTGATGGAAAGACATTATTAGCTGCTAAACTAGTACTTGAAAACTTGATTAAAGAAGTTGTCCGTGAAGCAGGTATATCAAGCTTCTCTCGGATCCATGAACAGCCGCTGTTCAATAATGTATCAGGATCCAGGGGCTCAGAGGTTCTGGAATGGACATGTAGGGTCTTTGACTATGAATAATTGAGGGCTAACATTCCCTCCCCCCTTACACACACACACACACGGCCTAATGCCATGACCACCTCTTGCTAGCGGCAGCACCCAGGCTGAGCCCTTCTCTCCACTCCTCTGAGAGCTCGTATTCAGGTCAGAGCTGTCGCTACGGCGATGGGGCTCGCTAACTCAGTGTCATAAAAGTGTAATACAGCTGACCTCAGCACTCACAACCTTGCAGTCTTAATATACAGTGGTGAGAAAAATAAACTGTTATTTTATGATCTTTTCATTAAAAGCTTGATCGAAAAGCCAACCCTGTTGTTGTCGTCTGTCTTTAACTGTTGTTGTCTGTGGGCTTGTTTATTTAAAGGTGTGTGTGTGTCTGTGTTTTTGTGCGTGTGTATGCACGCACATGTCTGGGAAGTATGTACTTATGTATATGGACTCAACAAGTGATGGATATGTCCTATAGAGTATATGTACGTCTTTCTGTCTACCTTGAAAATGATCGTTGCCTCAGGGTTTGAGGTTTGTGTGCAGTCCAAGGACCTGTGTGTGTTCACTAGGAGCCATTTCTGAAAGCCCCATTATTGTTTTTGTCTATCTGACATGGAGAGAATGTTGAAATGGCCTACATCTATGACAGTTATGACCTCTCCATTGTCAGCTAAGAAGAAGTGGCACATAAAAACCTAGATGCAAGCTAGATCTTTAGCTTCCAATGGAAGCTGCTGCAGTATGTATACCTGGCCTATCTCCGTACACACACACATTATGCTTCCCAGGCAGGGTGTGGCTGTCATAGCTGAGGGCTATTGGCTGGTCTATCAGATAAAGCCAGTGGTAGGTTGATGGCAAAGGTGTGGCACATGCTCTTGGCTGCCTGCATGTTGGAAAAAATGTGTAATTATGTGTCCACGTATGTATCTAAGACCATTTACTGAAATCGAATACTCTCTTCTCTTCTACTCTTTCTGTCCCCTCCTGACTTCCATGCCTTCCTTTCTGGCTTTGGCTCTCACCTCTTCTGTTTCACTCTCTCTATCCCAGATTCCCTTCTTCCACCCCACTTGTTCTCCTACCTTAATTTTTTCAGCTATTTATTTTTTCCATCTCTCCTTCATCCTCTTTCTTTTTGCTCTTCCCTCTTTTAATAAAAGAGGAGAGGGGAGAGCTGGCACTTTTATGGCTGTTGTATATGTGCCGTTTGTAATGTGGTGCCCCTGGAGGTGTCATATGCTAAATAACCCTGAATGGGGTCAGGGCGGAACAATGACTCTGTCGATACCCCTGCACTGTCCTCCAGCCCTCTATCTTGCCCCCACCTAGCACCAGCGCCAAGCTAACACAATGTGTGTGAAGTGGAATGGGTGTGGGGAGGGGGTGGTCGGGCACTCAAGGTTTATACACAAATTATCCTCTGCATGGCAAGTGGGCGCACGTTTGGATCCCAGGCTTTTCATTTTGAGTCATGTTCCCAATTTTCAAGACGATTTCCTAAAACCGTGAAAAGCACCAAACTCTAAATGTTTTTCATTGAGTTTGGTTGAAGTGCAGGTCTAGGATCAGATTGCCCTACCTCCAATTCCAAACATGACCAATAGAGGCATCTACAAATAACTGACTCAGTATCAGTGTTTGGGGGCAACCTAATCTTCAACGTGTCTCACCAGTGTTCCCATTAGGAGGAAGCTGTGGGAATTAGTGGAATTTCCATGCCCTGCCCAGGTGGGTCAGGGCTTGCCTGTGCTTGTCTGGGAAGGCCTACAGAGGAGCTGCCAGACTGGGGAATGTGATAGAGATGGCTGCCCTGGGTGGGTAAGGAGATGGATGACTGTTCAACACTACACTTATGCTGCTTTTCGACTATAACACCATTGCTACACTAGTGTATTCACCCTTGTGTTATACTAGGGTAATTGTGTTTCCATAGCTAGGGCTGATATTGAGGACATGTGAAGAGCAGAAGCAACAACCTTTGCATAATCAAAACAGTTGCTTTGAAAAAAAGTGTTAAAGTTCACTGTTATGCAAACTTCACTTTTTGGTAGCTGTTCAATAGGAAACTTCGCAAGTCAAATAAGCTCTCATTGGTCCGGCATACAGTTACACTTGTTTTGTTGTTGATGTTGTAATCGGCACTAAAACATATTTTCTCCAGTGGATTTTCTATGTTTAGCCCCCCTTGCAATTATGTTAGGTCCTCCCTCAGGTTTGACTCCAAATCCAATATGTCTGCCACATTACCATTCCAAACATGTTCTCCTGTATATGTACATGTTTTAAATTAGACTTTTTTTCAGATTTTTGGAATCCAATATGCCCACCATATACACTCAAACACCTTTGTATAGCCCGTATAAAAACTCAGCAGACTGCTTGAGGATCAATGAGGCAACTGGCAGGCTCAAAAGAATGGAAAGAGAATCCAATCCTCGGCTCTGACACCCTCTCACTAGCTCTACAACTTGCCTCTCCGGGGTTGAGCTCTTAAGTAACCTCCTTATCATTTATAAGTGAGCTTTGATTCATTGCTAGTACAATATGTCTGCCTGAATCCAACACGACCTTCATTTGGGATGAACATTCTTATCCTGTTTGGGTTGAGCTGGCACATTGCTTCTTCCAGACAATAATGTCCACTATCCTGGCTGTCTGCCCTGAAGTTACTGTATATGTTGACTTGGAGACAGTTATGGTGTATGAGTAGGATGAAACCACACATGACAAGTGCATAAGGCAGGTGTTCACTACAATGAACCAACGCAACTTGACACTCATTGACAATAAATGCCATCAACTTAGTGGGCCTTCACATGTCAGAGGAATTGTACCTCTCCAATGTCAATGCCATCCGGAATCTCCCAGAACTGTCCTTGATACGCCCACTAAGCCGTCAGTCCTTCCCTCAGGCAGTTACTAGAGACAGAGACACCATAGAACTGGACTGCCACATGTCAGGAGGCCAATTAACATCCAAAATGCAGTCTGGAAGTTGCTTGTGTGCATTTCCCTCATATATACCTATTGGCTGGACAGCATATGTGACACCTAAAAAGGACTTGCATGTGAGGAATGAGCTTTCATGCTGGGGTGACTCATGCATTGGTCTAGGCAGTAATCCGAACAACCGTATATGGACATATGCCATTTATGGCAAACAAGAGTTACCTTAGGATGGTAAAACTTGCTGTATGCAATTGTTTGTGGTGGTTGGGGATTGATTGTGAGATAGTGGTCTTTGCAAGTGGTCTTTGATAGTGGTTTCTTCAACCCTTTTACTGTCCATCAAAGCCTAGGGATCATCTTCAAATGTACAGTGGGGCAAAAAAGTATTTAGTCAGCCACCAATTGTGCAAGTTCTCCCTGAAAAAGACTGTGTATTTACACGGGATAAGACACAGAACAAGACAAAGACAAATACACACATCCTACTGCAACGCCATCTTGGATAATGGGCCTAATGAAATTCTTGTAATGTCTCCAGTCATGTAAAATGACTTACAATTGCAGGAAATTATGTTAGAAAAGGCATTTCTGGTCTTCAGGGCTGAGACTCAAATGTTATGAAACTCTGGTGATGTCCCTGCCTCAGAACAGCCTCAATTCAGCCACGGCATTTACCACGGTAAGGTGACTGAGAATATGGTTGCATACAAACAGTCCATTTATGCCCTCTGTAAGGCAATCAAACAGGCAAAACATCAGTACAGAGAGGAGGTGGAATCCCAATTCAATGGCTCAGATGCGAGACGTAGGTGACAGGGACTCCAGACAATAACGGATTTAAAAGGGAAAACCAGTCACACCGATATCTTGTTCCCGGACAAGCCCCTCCTGTACTCCCTGCTCACCCATGACTACATGGCCACGCACCCCTCCAACTCAATTATCAAGTTTGCGGATGGCACAACAGCCTGACTATCAACAATGACGAGACAGTCTATAGGGGGGAGGTGAGGGCCCTGGCAGAGTGGTGCCAGGAAAATAACCTCTCCCTGAACGTCAACAAAACGAAGGAGCTGATTGTGGACTTCAGGAGACAGCAGAGGGGGCACACCCCCATCCACAGTGTGGTGAAGAAGGTGCAACAATGCCTCTTCAACCTCAGGAGGGCAAAGAAATTTGGCTTGGCCCCTAAGACCCTCAAATTTTTACAGATGCACCGTTGAGAGCATCCTGTGGGGTGGTATCACCTTCTTGGCATTCTCTCAACCAGCTTCATGAGCCACCTAGAATGCATTAAAATTTCATTTCCTTCTTGAGGTGTTTGAGCCAATCAGTTGTGTTGTGACAAGGTATACAGAAGATAGCCCTATTTGGTTAAATACTAAGTCCATATTATGGCAAGAACAGCTCAAATAAGCAAAGAGATGAAGGTCAGTCAATCCGGAACATTTCAAGAACTTTGATAGTTTTTTCAAGTGCAGTCGCAAAAACCACCAAGCGCTATGATGAAATCGCCACAGGAATGGAAGACCCAGAGTTAACTCTGCTGCAGAGGATAAGTTCATTAGAGTTACCAGCCTAAGAAATTGCAACCCAAATTAATTTTTCACAGAGTTCAAGTAACAGACACATCTCAACATCAACTGTTCAGAGGAGACTGCATTAATAAGGCCTTCATGGTCAAATTGCTGCAAAGAAACCACTACTAAAGGACACCAATAAGAAAAAGACACTTGCTTTGGCCAAGAAACACAAGCAATGGATATTAAACCAGTGAAAATCTGTCCTTTGGTCTGATGAGTCCAAATTTGAGATTTCTGGTTCCATCCCTCGTGTCTTTGTGAGATGCAGAGTAGGTGAATGGATAATCTCCACGTGTGTGGTTCCCAGGAGGATGATTTGTGATGGTGTGCATTGCTGGTGACACTGTCTGTGATTTATTTAGAATTCAAGGTACACTTAACCAGCATGGCTACCACAGCATTCTGCAGAGATACGCCATCCCATCTGGTGCCAAGAATGTGCAAAGCTGTCATCAAGGCAAAGGGTGGCTACTTTGAAGAATCTCAAATATAAAATATATTTTGAATTGTTAAGCACTTTTTTGGTTACTACAGGTGTTAGGTGTTATTTTATAGTTTTGATGTCTTCACTATTATTCTACAATGTAGAAAATAGTAAAAATAAAGAAACACTCTTGAATGAGTAGGTGTGTCCAAACTTTTGACTGGTACTATATATACGTATGTAGGGTAGTGGAACTGTAGGCTTTGTATAGAAGTGTCTGATAATATTTAAATCCCTTACATTTTCCCAAGTACAGTTTGTTTTTGTGGACAAGAACAGCCTCAATTCGTTGGGGCATGGACTCTACAAGGTGCCGAAAGTGTTCCACAGGATGCTGGCCCATTCTGAACCATTCTTAATACACACAGGAAACTATTGAGCGTGAAAAACCCAGCAGGTTCTTGACACAGTTCTTGACAGAAACCGGTGCGCCTGGCACCTACTACCATACGCTGTTCAAGGGCACTTAAATCATATGTCTTGCCCATTCACCCACTGAATGGCACACATACACAATCCATGTCTCAATTGTCTCAAGGCTTAAAAATCCTTCTTTAACCAGTCTCCTCCCCTTCATCTACACTGATTGAAGTGGATTTAACAATTGACATCAATAAGGGACCATGGCTTTCACCTGGATTAATCTAAGTCATGCAAAGAGCATATAATGTTTTGTACACTCAGTGTATAGAGATCGCAAGGTTTTATCTGTCCCATTATGGCGTCTGTGACCACACGGACAGCACCATCGAGGACATTTCCATTTTGAAGTAGTTCTTCTACTACGAGTTGGTAAACCAACTAAAAGGGTGCATACTGCCACCTGTAGTATGTTGTTTGTACAGGTAAAAAGCCAAGGTTGTTAACTGCCACTTGCAGTTATGGAATGTTTGCTCACGAGTAGGCTATCATTCATTTGCTGATCCCTCCTGATGACCTGGATGGAATTATGTGATCATTCCTTAACCCATAGGAAGTCCCACCCGGATGACTACTTCAAAATGGTGAAGGTCCTCAATGGCGCTGCCCATGCTGAAACGGGCTTTCGGGTACTAGAGTCCTCTGTACATTTCTATGGTCAACACAGGCTGAGTGGTCAGTGAGATGGTTCACTATTGGTTAACAGACTGAGCTGTCAGTAAGATGGTTCACTATTGGTCAGCACAGGCTGAGTCAGTTTGAGCCAGTTGCCTTTATAATTGAAGGAAAACTGCTCGACAGCACCAATCTTTCGCAAGTAGATGTTTGATATTCTGCTCTTGTGTATAGAGTACATATTTTATGTTGTACTCTCCATCAATTATTGATTGCGGTGTTTAATTAATGCATAAGACCTGAAGCAGCTATCTCTGTGATGGTGTGAGTCAGATCCCACCCCTGGTAGGGCAGACTGAAGTAGAAATGTAGACCCAGCTGTAGCTCATCTCTCCTCTCTTCCTCCCTCCTTCCCTCCATGCCTCAGCTCTCCTGCATGGAGCTCCTGGGGCCATTCCTTCTGACACATGCTCTGCTCTATCAATGCAATCATCCCTCTACAACAGTGCTTCCCAACTCAACAGTACATATTTTTGTTGTGGCCCCGGACAAGCACACATTATTCTATTGGACAAGTTGAGTCAGGTGTTTTTATCCAGGGCTACAACAATCATGTGTGCTGTTGGGGGTACTCAAGGACCGCAGTTGGGAAACACTGCTCTACATCCATCCAACTATCTCTCTCTCCACTCTCTTGGTGCTCCTAGAGGGAGAGTGGAGCATGCCCCAGGGAGGCACTTTCCTGGGCACAAAGATGAAGCACTGCAGGCAGTGGATGATATTTCATTGATTGTGTGTGTGTGTCTGTTGTGGCATTGCACAGTGTTAATTATGTAGCAGTTGAGTCTCCTCATACAGGCCTGATCCTGAGAGATTATTATATAAAAGTTGAGTCCCTCATCAATAAACCAGAGGCATGGATGGGCGGTCACAAACATTCACTGGGTTCTCAGTCCGGAGCTGAGGGCGGATGATGGCTCAAGGTCTTTTTTCAGGCAGAGGGGGCTACAAGGCCGATACACACACATACCCGTCTTGGCCAACGTCACTTTTCTCTCTACACACCACAAACAAGGTCGAAACATACTCCCTCTACCAAACACATATTTAAATACACTTATTTTACACAACACATATTTAAATACACTTATTTTACACACACAGGCACACACATTAATTATCAACATGCCTCTCCTGGCTTTACACAACGCACAAATAAGGCCTTGTGTTGCACATAGAAGTTGGATGAAATGTGACACTTTACACAACACTGTCGACGGGGTATATGTTTACTGAACCCCCAAAGCAAGACACAACCAGGTGCAGCTTAACCCCCCCCCCCCCCCGGTAGCCCCTTTCATTCAATGCAAAATAAAATACAGTACCTATGTCTCCATCTCTCTCTCTCTCTCTCTCTCTCTCTCTCTCTCCTCTTTCTTCTTTTGTCATGCACTTGTTTTCTGTTGTTGCCTGAGGACTCTGGCTGAATTGAACCCATAGTCTGCTGACTCACGGCGCTTGACGGTGAAAGGGAGAGAAAGAGAGGAGGGAGAGAAAAGGCTCAGCAGGTGGTGGGCACCGCCACGAATCTTCAGCCTGCAGACTCCTTTCAGTGGGCACAAAACCGCTAGGCTGCCACAGAGAGGCCCTGCTTTCCATCAGAATATTACCCCTTCATTTCCCCCTTCTTTAAACGCTAAACGGAGGGAACAGGCTTGGGCTGGGATAATGGGATCTTTTCTCTCTCTCTGCTGCCGGGGGTGAAAACGGCAACAATGGAGGCAAAATTATTCAAAGGGAGCTTTTTCACCTGCTCTCCTTCTCCCCAGCTATCTGTGTCTTTCAGAGGATGCTAATGCCAGCTAATTTACCAAAAGGTACTGTATTACATTTTCTCTCTCTCTCTCTCACACACACACACACACACACACACACACACACTAAATGAAATTGCACAGAAGACCGTCTGCTCTTAGTGAAAGACAGTGGAGGCTATAGTTCGTCATCCATCTCAGTAATTGTTGTGGTTATCATCATTAACCTATTTGGATGCTGGCTACAGAAGTGTTTCAGCTGGTTGACTGTCCCAAATAGCACCCTATTCTCTATATAGTGCACTACTTTTGACCAGGACCTAATGCACTATATAGGGGATAGGGTGCCATTTGGGACACAATGTTTCTTTCACTCAATTGAAAAGGCACCTTATTGTTTGCTTCAGGTCTCCAGGGCTCACTTGAGAAAGAGATGTTACAGTTTTTCTCAATTGCTAAAACACAATTTCTGAAACCTTGCTCCATTTCCTGAAAAAATTAAACACAAAACCTCATCTTCAAGCACTATTTACATATCCTCTGACTCCTGTTGCAAATGAAACATTCGCCTCAAAACAGTTTTACCTGTGTTCAAAATCAAACACTGCTCTCAAATCATAAACAAATTGATCAAAACTATATACACTCTCAAGCAGTCAGTAAACAATACACCGAAAAATAGAAAACACATTGTTCAAAACATACAATTCTCAGGGAGAAGTACATTTTTAATCTAAAAAAATATTCATATTTTTCCGAAATTGTCTTTTGATGAACGAAAACAGGTTCTTTCATAGTAGCTCAAAATTGATCAGAAATTACTACTCTGCTTTGCTCTTTGCTATTTTGTTCTTCCTCCTCCTTGTACCCCTATTTTTACAGTACTGTACCCTGCATCTCACAAACTTGTCCGTTGTCTCTGTGATACTGTAATTCTTGTTCTTTGTTGATATGAACCTGCAACCAGTCAAAATCTATTGAGCAGTCAGTACTGTTAATAAATGGAAAGCACAATGTTCAGGGCCATACAATTCATCCATTGTACAGCATACAGCCTACAATGCACTGTACTACAGTATCCATTCTCAGACTTTCTCCTTCCCACCTTCAACAACCTGTTTGCTCTCTGAACTGGCTTATATTGGTTGTGTCGCATCATTTGAAACAGGTTAAATCAATTTTGAATGGTTGTGTTCAATCAATGACATATGTTCTTGATTTGTATTTGATTGTTGCCACTTATGTTTACCAGTATGGATGACATGTGCATTAGAGTGCAGAATGTGTTTTGAGAATGAGAATGTGTTTAGAGTTTTGCTGAAAATTCTAAGTGAGATCTGCAAATGGTGTTTTATCATGTGAAATGGTTTACAGTTTTTTCCAACTGCTTACACAAGTTTTCAAAACTGTCTCCTTTTTTCAAAACTCTACACACAATTCCCAAAACTGCACACACAAAATGCTAAATGCCTCACATCTCCTTCAAAATGTAACACTGCATTCAAAATGTCATAAACATGTCAGAACGAAGCATTTGCATCAAATGGCAAACACTGCTTTCATAATACTACATTTTTGGATATACCATCTAAACACTGTTGTTCTAAATCTAAAGCTCTTTGGTCTTTCATAGGCTTATATCTACATTTCAATACAATGTTCTACAGTGAAAGTAATCGGCTGTGTGCTGCCATCCTGTTAGAAGGTAACAGATTATTTTATTACAATGGTTAAATTGGATTTTCATTGTGTTCAATGGTGTTATTTGCCCCCTAGTGGCGCTTTCTGGTACTTAGAAAGACGACGCAAACGGGAAGTTCAGAATTTGTTTTGCACGCATAGAAGCAGCTACAAACAACGCTACGGTGCAGGTCTTTCAATGTAGTTATTTCTTGTCACGCTTCAGCCTTGGAAAAATATTTGTTTGTAAGTTCGATTCAAGCATTTAGCTAATTATGATAATCTTGTTATTGATATTGTTATTGATAGAGTTTCTTGCAACCAAATGCAACCAAATGCAATGTTGGTTGCATTTACTCACAAATTGCAATGCCTTTAATGTATGTCGTTAGCTGTATTACTTTGCTCATGCGTCATGCAAACGAATTGTAAAATATACAATACTGTAGTTTGTTACTGTTTCTAGTGTAATATGCTTTGTTATTCTACATAGATGGTTATACATTATTAGAGTAATGAAAGGAGCAATTACCATATGGTTAACAATTAGCTATATGGTTTGGCATCATGCCAGATGCATGGTACCTTAGCACGTGCTTTGTATTTATGCAACTTCAAATGTTTAATGTACAGCTACAGTATGTCGGTGTGAATTGAACACTAAAGTATATTCTTTTCTGTATTTTGAAGTTTCACAACATAAACGTTTTCAATATATTCATTCAAGAAAAGTCACGCCTTGGGAGTTTTATTGAAGACTTAGTTGTTAGCTATCTGTCTAGTTTTGCATGGGAACGCAACTCAAGGGCAGAATAGGCTGAGAGGGATAACAAGTACACTGTAAACACCAATGCAATGTAGAAACAGAAAATATTTATTAGGCCAAACATTACTGTTGTATACAGTAGCATACAACAAAACCATAAACATATGTAAACCAAAAGTATATTCTTTAGAATACAGTAAAGAACACAATTGTGTGTGTGGCGTCCCAAGGGGGCAGTACAGGAATTGGTAGGGGGGGGCAGTCACCAGTGCTAAGCTACGCTTCATCTCTTCTCCGAGTCTGGCCACGATACTTCGTCCACATCACAAGATAGGTTTTCTCTTGCCAAAAATTGAGGGAAGAATCTCCTAGCATGGCGTATCCAACCTTGGACAGAGGCAACCTCTATGTCCCCACATAGACTATATTTATAATTGCAGTCTCTTGTACATCTGTAAACAAGCATCCTCGTCCTCCATGATGTCTTTGCCTTTCCACTCTGTACAGAATTCAAATACAGTATGTGTTCAGCATAGGAACTGTAAACAATGTACAAAAAAATGTAGTACAGCATGATAACCAACCTCATTCATTCAATGCAGTGCAGTAAATGGATGGCTTAGAGTTACAAATGTTTATGCAATACTATGCAGTCATACGTATTGTATAGTACATTACTGTAATGCTAAAATAGTCATTAGATAGTTGCATACCTGTTCTCATTTCTGAAGGTTCGAATTATGGACGCCACTGTAAATCGACTCAAATTGGGCTGGACTCTCAGTCCAGCCTCTCTCATGGTCAAACCGTGGTTGATCACATGATCAACAAATGTTGCCCTAATCTCATTAGAGATGCCTCTCCTTCCTTCTTTCTTTGCCCTCGTCCTCTTCCTCTACCTCCTACTCCTCTTGCTCTCTGTCCATTTTTGGCATCCATTGTTCAAAACAGGTAATCTGACCTTTGACCTATTTATAGGCCTATACTACAGTAAAGCAGTGATTAGTTAGTGATCAGTTAAGCTATGTGTTTGCGCATGTGAGGAGTGTGTGTCTGACCTGGTGAATAAGTGTAGCATTTTGATTGGTTGTGTTTGGAAAAGGAAAGCAAGTCACTTCCTGTTAGATTTTTGTGTTTTAGGTTGAGAATTGTGTGTAGTATTTTGAAAATACTAAGTGTTTTATGCAGTTGACAACTGAGTCAAAGGCTGAGAAATAGCTTATGGTTTTTCACATTTGGTGTGTAGTTTTGCACTTTGAGTGAGAGGTTTGTGTGTAAGCAGTTGGAAAAACTGTAAGGTATTGACAACAGACTGCATAATTAGCTACATGAGTCCAGGCAACTGAGAACTTTGTTCAGCCAATGGCTTTTAGTGTTTTAGCAATTGAGAAAAACTGCAATACCATTGTGACTTACCTGGGTAAATAAAGGATAAATACAAATATAAAAACTAGATGGTAATTGTCCATTAAATTGTTCGACTTGCTTTAACTCTTTAAAAGTATTTTTGTGGCAGTGGAAGAAGATTAAAATGTTTTACTTGAAGGGCAACTCCACCACTTTTCAACATCATATTCATTATCTCCAGCACCAAACCAGTGTCTACTTGTGGTTAGAGCATTGGGCCAGTAACCGGAAGGATGCTGGATCGAATCCCCGAGCTGACAAGGTAGAAATATGTCGTTCTGCCCCTGAGCAAGGCAATTAACCCACTGTTCCGAAACGTGGATGTTGATTAAGGGCAGCCCCTGTCGTGGAGATATTCGGTCAATCATATTTCACAAATACCGGAGCCTGTGAGTTCAAATAGACTTTAATTACAACATATTAAAAGTAGAGCTGGTTCATGAATATAACTAACTTTCCAATCTAGGCACAGACTTCTTATACATTTTTCCTCCTTATGCCACACCCATTAGTAACTCCTCTTAATGCAACCGCTGTGTCAGACTTCAAAAACACTTTACGGAAAAAGCATAATCTGAGAACGGAGCTCAGAACCCAAAAAAGCCAGAGGAATATCTGCCATTTTGGAATCAACAAAGTTAGAAACAACACCATAAATATTCACTTACCTTTGATGATCTTCATCAGAAGGCACTCCCAGGAATCCCAGTTCGACAATAAATTACTGATTTGTTCCATAAAGTTCCAGCATTTATGTCCAAATAGCCAATTGTTGTTAGCGTGTTCAGCCCAGTAATCCATCTTCATGAGGCGCAGGCACTTCATCCAGACAGAAACTCGAAAAGTTCCGTTACAGTCCTTTAGAAACATGACAAACGATGTATGGAATCAATCTTTAGGATGTTTTTAACATAAAACATTAATAATGTTCCAACCGGAGAATTCCTTTGTCTTCAGTAAAGCACTGGAACGAGAGGTAACGCTGTCGGGAGTGCGCGTCATAAGACCAAGGCACTATGCCAGACCACTGACTCAAAGAGGTCTCATGAGCCCCTCCTTTACAGTAGAATCCTCATTCACGTTTTTAAAGACGGTTGACATCTAGTGGAAGCCGTAGGAAGTGCAACTTTATCCATATCTCAATGTCTATTCCCGGTAGCACAGGCTTTGAAAAACTACAAACCTCAGATGTCCTACTTCCTGGTTGGTTTTGTATCAGGTTTTCGCCTGCCATATTAGTTATGTTATACTCACAGACATCATTCAAACAGTTTTAGAAACTTCAGAGTGTTTCCTATTCAATACTAATAATAATATGCATATATTAGCATCCGGGACAGAATAGGAGTTCACTCTGGGCACGCTATTCACCCAAAAGTGAAATGCTGCCCCCTATCCCAAAATGTTAAATGTTTACCATAGTGTCTAAAATGCCACCACTATCACTTTTATTCTCACCATAATCTAGGTATGTGTCATGTTCAATTTACTTAGAATTGTCCCTATATTTTACACAGCCAGCTGTCTTCCCTCTCTTATGAGCTATCTCTATCAAAGCACAAGGCAAGACCTAGATGCAGACTCAGGATTGTTATTAATCCAAAGGCGTAGGCAAGAGAATGGTTGTGGACAGGTAAAAAGGTCAAAACCAGATCAGAGTCCAGGAGGTACAGAGTGGCAGACAGGCTCGTGGTCAAGGCAGGCAGAATGGTCAGGCAGGCGGGTACAAAGTCCAGAAACAGGCAAGGGTCAAAACCAGGTGGACTAGAAAAAGGAGAATGCAAAAAGCAGGAGAATGGGAAAACCGCTGGTTGACTTGGAAACATACAAGACGAACTGGCACAGAGAGCCAGGAAACACAGGGATAAATACACTGGGGAAAACAAGCGACACCTGGAGGGGGTGGAGACAATAACAAGGACAGGTGAAACAGATCGGTGTGTGACAATCTCCTGTAACAATATACATAGTCTCTATCACTACGACCTTAATTTATGAGCCCCCCTCAGATCTCCAATGCAGTCACTTTCCATCTTTCCCATAACACATTAGTCACTGCTCCTAATTTACAACCACAGTTAGAAACATACTAAAACATTCTCAAATCAGTTTAGTCAATATACATCAGTCCCTCCTCTGGAACAATAATCACACTGATGTTCCACAAAACTAAAAACAAATTGACTAAACAAGAAAGAGAGAAAACAAAAATGTTAATAGCTGCACGTCACCCTTGGATGCGACCAACATTAAAAGTCTGAATACATTGTAAAGCAGAAGGAGAAGAAACAACCTCATGGTTAACCAGAACTATCATCCAGTGACTCTAACAACCTCCTTGTCGGAGGACACTTAGAAATCATGTTTCTGGAGCCTCCCCCAGCCTAATCTATTTGAGTGGCTCCCGTTCAAAAGCAACTCTCTCTCATTGTATCTGAATCATAACTACAACATGTTAGCAATGATCCCACCCAAATTCAGAATGACAGTCCTCTGTGCTTACTTTGAGACTATGACTCAAATTCCTGCTTCTTAAACTTAGCACATCATCCCGGTTAGAATGTACATTCGTAAACAGAACCTTCTATTGTCGTTAATAACTCTTCACATTACAATCTCCCTTAGTCCCTGGCTTCCTGTCGCAAGTGGCCTAGTAATGAAAGATCAGTATCACAATGTATCCTTAGTCTAAACAGTTCGTAGTGAATAGACCCCCTTTCCCCTTGTCTGTCCTGCTCCCGGCACATATCATTCCAGCGTGTCTATTTCAGATGTTGTTCACAGGTCAACTTCCCAACGGACACAGATAGAAGTGTTAAAAGTCACACCTCTCTCTTCAGCCGATTAGGGAGGGTTTGAGGTTCACACACACTGTTTGTGGTGAAATGATCCCTACCATGCATTAAAACACGAGCTGACGTCACCTTCCATGATAACTTCCGTAGTCTACAGTACTGGCGACCTCTCGAATGAGTTACCAGAACATGAAGTTATCACCCTTACCCCTCGCATAATCCCACACTCCACTATCCCAATCTGGTGAATCTTGTATTGAAACAAAAACACAAAATGATATCATCAATACATATACCACAATCCATTCAAAGTAACTGTCATCCCTCAATAACATATATTTTCCCATCTATATGCAGATTGGACAAAGTACCCCTGTATATTTACCCAAAGACCATGTCCCCCAGGGAACTGGTAATTTTCCCTTAGAACACGTGATTTAAAAAAAATAGTGTTAAAGAAAAATTCAAATAACTAATCAACTTAGATTACAACTATTTATAATTTCCTAAGGAAATAATAACTTTTCAAAGTAATGGTACACTTTGAATAGAGACTGGTGTCTCTCAGTCATTTTATAATTAAATCCCACCTCTTACTGTCATTTCCAGTGAGATTGATCAGGCCTCACTGAAAAAGGCAGTATACATGGCATTCGACACCATTCAAATATTTCCTCTCCCCGTCCGGTCCCTCACCTTTGGAAACCATTTAAATACCTATCAAAGCATTTCCATACTTCTGCATACCCAATATAAAACTGAATTGAAAAAATCCCATCCAAAATAAATCCCACACTCCAGTGTCACCACCGCTATCGCATACATTGTGTGTGTGTGTGCTGGTGTGTGTGTGTGTGTGGTAAACCATTTGGAAAAAAAACAAAAATGGCCAGGCTTTACCTTGCTTAATTTAGCTTGTACTACCCTTGACAAAATTCACACCCATATGGTATTATATATGTCTCTCTATTCCATAACTATGTACATATATCCTGGTATAGTTAATAGGCCAATGTCCAATCAACATATGTAATAGCTGTTTCAAATTAGATTGTTCCTGTTAACCATTCTAAATGTAATAGTTTTTCCTGTCACAAATGTAGTCAATTTCTCAGGAGAAGAAATCAGTGATATCTGATCCCAGGAATCTAATAAAAAGTTGTTTGAGACATGGTCAACAACAGTTGAAGTTGGAAGTTTACATAAACCTTAGCCAAATACATTTAAACTCAGTTTCACAATTCCTGACATTTAATCATAGTAAGAATTCCCTGTCTTAGCTTCATTTAGGATCATAGCTTTATTTTAAGAATGTGAAATGTCAGAACAATAGTAGAGAGAATGATTTATTTCAGCTTTTATTTCTTTCATCACATTCCCAGGGGTCAGAAGTTTACATACACTCAAGTAGTATTTGGTAGCATTGTCTTTAAATGGTTTAACTTGGGTCAAACGTGTCGAGTAGCCTTCCACAAGCTTCCCACAATAAGTTGGGTGAATTTTGGCCCATTCCTCCTGACAGAGCTGGTGTAACTGAGTCAGGTTTGTAGGCCTCCTTGCTTGCACACACCTTCTCAGTTCTGCCCCCAAATCTTCTATAGGATTGAGGTCAGGTCTTTGTGATGGCCACTCCAATACCTTGACTTTGTTGTCCTTAAGCCATTTTGCCACAACTTTGGAAGTATGCTTGGGGTCATTGTCCATTTGGAAGAACCATTTGCAACCAAGCTTTAACTTCCTGGCTGATGTCTTGAGATGTTGCTTCAATATATTCAATATATCATTTTCCTACCTCATGATGCCATCTATTTTGTGAAGTGCACCAGTCCCTCCTGCAGCAAAGCACCCCCACAACATGATGCTGCCACCCCCATGCTTCACGGTTGGGATGGTAATTCTTCAGCTTGCAAGCATCCCCATTTTTCCTCCAAACATAATGATGGTCTATTTTTGTTTCATCAGAACAGAGGACATTTCTCCAAAAAGTACGATATTTGTCCCCATGTGCAGTTGCAAACCATAGTCTGGCTTTTTTTTTAGGTTATGCCGATATAGGACTCGTTTTACTGTGGATATAGATACTTTTGTACCTGTTTCCTCCAGCATCTTCACAAGGTCCTTTGCTGTTGTTCTGGGATTGATTTACAATTTCCTCACCAAAGTACATTCATCCCTAGGAGACAGAACACATCTCCTTCCTAAGCGGTATGACGGCTGCGTGGTCGCATGGTATTTATACTTGGTAACTATTGTTTGTACAGATGAACGTGGTACCTTCAGGTTTTTGGAAATTACTCTCAAGGATGAACCAGACTTGTGGAGGTCATGGCTGATTTCTTTTGATTTTCCCATGATGTCAAGCAGATGCACTGAGTTTGAAGGTAGGCCTTGAAATACATCCACAGTTACACCTCCAATTGACTCAAATGATGTCAATTAGCCAACAGAAGCTTCTAAAGCCATGACATCATTTTCTGGATTTTTCCAAGCTGTTTAAAGGCACAGTCAACTTAGTGTATATAAACTTCTGACCCACTGGATTTGTGATACAGTGAATCATAAGTGAAATAATCTGTCTGTAAACAATTGTTGAAAAAATGTCTTGTCATGCACAAAGTAGACGTCCTAACCGACTTGCCAAAACTATTGTTTATTAACAGGAAATTTGTGGAGTGGTTTAAAAACTATTTTTAATGACTCCAACCTAAGTGTATGTAAACGTCCGACTTCAACTGTTTGTCTCCCTTAGCACACATCAGATCCATTAAGTGGAATGAACCTCATTTCAAATAAAAAATCCCAGAGGCCCTTTCTAGTAATCCTATCAGTTTAACCTGTTGCATTAGTTTAATAAAATACAAAACTGCTGTTTAACAAATGTTGAACCTTCAGAAAGTTGGTGCAGCTTGATAGTCAATACTTATTTAATTTTTCTTGTATTACTGGACACTGTTCCACGTAATGGAAACAGATTATAATTTCTTGAATACATTAACTTCCTGCTCAAATTCACTGGTGTTACCTAACTATATAACCAAGCAATGGTAATGTTTCTTCATAGCTTTACTTCAAACATCCCACTGCCTGCTTGCTTTCAACCGCAGCTAATCTTTTCTACAACCTCAAGGCTCAATGCCTCTCTCTACTCATCATATAACCTCGTATTGAAACCTCAGTCTTTCAAATGACTCAAATTTTGCATCATTAGAGTGCTATAATAAAACACGAGTTATATATTACCATTCACATGCTGTCAACACTCATTATGTTTACATAAATTCTCCACTATCAATATCACTATATTTTTTTATCATTAACCCCTGCTTCACACTCATTAAACATCCACCATTCCAAGATTAACCTGTAATGCGCCAAATGTAGAAAATACATTAGCCAATTCTTAATCAATCCAAACAATTCAAATTCGAAATTCATACTTTCCAATTAATTAACTAATGTTTGTTACCTTCCTTAGTCCACATCTCTTCCCTTAAACTCAGAAAGCTCTCTACAATCTCAACCATAACACCTCTCTTTTCACTAACATTTATGTTACCAGGTTAATTTTTATTTCAATTATAGTCAAAACAAACCTAATTCTACTTTTACAGGGAGGCCACTTTAAATGTACCCATTGAAGGAATATGATACTAGAAGATTGAACAGTTAGGATAAATTGTAAAATACATGAACATTATAGTAACTTAGTAATAAATGTCAAGACGACATCAGCGATTGCCCGGTAAAGGCCATTGAAAATTGCATACTGTATTGAAAGGTGGAAGAATATACAGTATATTGAAATTGGAACATTTGAAGTAAGACTATACTCAAAAAGAGAGAACAAAATAAAAACATAGAAACAGGCGCAATAATTTTAATAAAATCCTGGAGTCGCTGAAATTCTATCAATTCGGCTCGAATATGAAAGAGTAAACTGGATAATGTTGGGCAACATTACCCTGTTAACGGGGAATTCAAATCAAATAAATAATTTAGGGAGGCAATTATGATTTGGCACAATCACATAAAACCAGAATCAGAAGCTTAATCTTGGAACTACCCATCCCGGATCCGGGAGAATTGTCATCAATTACACTAATTAGCATAGCGCAACGGTCAAAAAACATTACTAGAAAATATTCATATTCATGAAATCACAAGTGAAATATAGTGAAACACAGCTTAGCCTTTTGTTAAAACCTGTTAGGGCTAGCCCTGAATACTGCCTCTTCTGGAGGAATTCGGCACCCATATAAACCATGATAAATTTTTGTCAAAAGTTGCTAATATATGCATATAAAAATTATTATCGAATAGGAAACACTCTAAAGCTTATAAAACCGTTTAAATTTTGTCTCTAGCTAAAGCAGAAGTCTCAGGGCATGCATTCTCCCAAAGTCTCTCTTGTAATGGGAAAAGTTGCCATCACTTTGACGTCATCGTATACACACTTCCCAAACAGCTATAACCATGGAAACAGTTTCTACGTCTTCAGCGTGAAGCCTGCTTTCGATGAGGCGTGTAACTGTGAGAATCGTGCGCTCACGAGACGTTCAGCGTGACCAAACGTCCCGGTGACGCAAAAAAAAAGTTGCACCAATGGGAGCTGGGAAATTTCTCTCTCTTTCTCTCAGGACGGACTGAACAACGTGTGCTTATCTGTTCGCCCTCACGATTGCTGTAGACCTTTATAACATGCTAAGGCTTAATTATAAACATAGTTTGACAAGTTTACTCGAAATATAATGTATACTTTCGACGTTTTGGTGCGCATCCACTTGAAATTTGCATACATTTCGACCGAAAAGTGTCTAGTTTGAGAACGGAAAGACACAGACTTGAAAACTGAACGCTAACTTGGTGAGTATTAACCCTTCCACGTCTTCTGAAGCAAGAACAGCCATGGTAAGGGAATATTTACGTCTTCATTTTGGGTTTCTGTCGACTCCATGATAGAGGAGTCAGCATGCTAAATGAGACTCTCTATTATAGCCTAGTGAACGCCAAATGTAACGTTAAAAATAATTGTAACATAGCAATTGCATTTAGAAGAAGTTTATCTTGCCATACATATGTAAAACATGCATATTTAGTCAAAGTTTATGATGTGTATTCCTTGTTAGCTGACGTTATCTGCCGGAGCTATTTATTTCTCCTGACATTGCAGTAGCATTTTTTGAACGATGCATAATTGTAAACAGAGATTTATGGATATATATTGCATATTATTGAAAAAAAAATGAATGTACTGTGTAACATGTTATATTACTGTCATCTGATGAAGATTTCAAAAGGTTAGTGAAATTATTTTTCTTTTAATCCTGCGTTTGTTGATTGCATATTTTTTCCTACTTGGCTAAGCTAATGAGGTATGTATGCAGTGGTGGTTGGACATAAATATGTGCTATGTTTTCGCCGTAAAACATTTTAGAAATCTGACTTGCTGGGTAACTTCTTAATCTTTCATTTGAGCCATTTTTCAAGCGATTCTGTGGAGGTTAAATATTTTTAGGATTATTTCTTGCGTTCCCTGCGCCACATTACAGCTCAGGGGGGGTGGGGTGAGTTCCCAAAGGGGAACTAGTAGCTCAATCAACCTGTCATCTCATATTTTGAAATTATGCTTTTACAAGCCAAACACTACAGCCAAAATGGGAGCCACCTAGAAAAACTACAATTTCTGGCAAATGTTTCCAAAAACCAGCCTGAAACTCTTTCTAAAGACTGTTGACATCTAGTGGAAGCCCTAAGAACTGCAACCAGGCACGATTTTGCCCTATTATAAAAGTGCCAGGGATTGAAATCAGTGGGGGGGAGGGGGTGGGGGGGGGGGAGTTTGTCCTTGGGGTTTCGCCTGCCATTTAAGGTATGTTATACTCACAGACATTATTTTAACAGTTTTACAAACTTTCAAGTGTTTTCTATCCAAATCTACCAATTTCATGCATATCCTAGCTTCTGGGCCTGACTAGCAGGCGGTTTAATTTGGGCACGCTTTTCATCCGAACGTCAAAATACCACCCCCTATCCCAAAGAAGTTAAAACCACTTAAGCCTACCCCTTACTTTTTCGAACATTCTGTTAAAAATCGCGCAACATTTCAGCGTCCTGCTACTCATGCCAGGAATATAGTATATGCATATGATTAGTATGTGTGGATAGAAAACACTCTGACGTTTCTAAAACTGGTTAAATGTGACTATAACAGAATGTGTGTTTCATCGAAAAGCGCAAGAAAAACTGATCACCGAAAACTGGAAAAAATATCAATGCGCCACTTGCATGTATTGTCTATGGGAAAGCAAATTAGATGGGGCTGAGATTGCAAGTCCTACAGCTTCCACACGATGTCGCCAGTCTTGTCAATTGCCTGGGTGTTGTTTCTTGGTCAAACGAGTAAGAGAGAGCCCATTCCTTCCGGTCTCCGACAGGATGTTTTGGAAGAGAAATTTCCGACCATGATTTGAAGACGTGGAGCTATTGAATACAGATTGCCCCGTGATCAATTTGATAGATTATTAACGTTTACTAATACCTAAAGTTGGATTACAAAAGTATTTCGAAGTGTTTTGTGAAAGTTTATCGTCAACTTTTTTAATTTAAAAAAATGATGTTGCGTTTTAAAATGCTGTTTTTTCCTGGATCACACACTTTTCATAGATCGATATTTAGGGTATATGTGGACCGATTTAATCGAAAAAAAAGACCCAATAGTGATGTTTATGGGACATATAGCAGTGCCAACAAAGAAGCTCGTCAAAGGTAATGAATGTTTTATATTTTATTTCGGCGTTTTGTGTAGTGCCGGCTATGCTAATTATTTTGTTTACGTCCCCTTCAGGTATTTCGGGGTGTTGCATGCTATCAGATAATAGCTTCTCATGCTTTCGCCGAAAAGCATTTTAAAAATCTGACTTGTTGGCTAGATTCACAACGAGTGTAGCTTTAATTCAGTACCCTGCATGTGTGTTTTAATGAACGTTTGAGTTTTAACGAGTGCTATTAGCATTTAGCGTAGCGCATTTGCATTTCCAGATGGCTAGATGGGACGCATGCGTGTCGGGTGGGCTTAAGAGGTTAATTCAGAGCACTATCCACTGATTTATTTTCCGGTCTGAACAGTCCTCTATTCATCTATTTATAGAGCGGTAACTACAGATTTAATTTCCTGTCCGAGCAGACCTTTATCAATCAATTTGTATGGTGGTATTCATGCTTATGATCGTCTAAACAGTCCCTTTATCAAACACCTGCTTATACAGCACTTTCCTGATTCTCCTCCTTGACACAGAAAAGCAATATTACACAGGATGTTAAACCCATCCAAGCTGACCTTATCGATTTCAGGATTTCTATTTAATTTTATTTGACCATGCAGATGGACAGTTACCACCTCAAACTAGATTGAACAGAACAGTCAACAGGGCAGACAGATAACCTGAACGAGACTGACCACCAACCCCAGCTGAGCGACTGAGTGAGCCGGACAAATTGAATGACCCCCCGACATGGACCGATTGAAACAGACAAATGGGCTGCGTTCGCGCGCAACTCACACAGGTCTAATCAAACATATCCGGCCAAACGAAATCAGATGACACAGTCACAACTCAGACAGACTGAACAAACTGGTCAGATGAATCGCCCAAACAAATCAAAGGAATAACCCCACTCAACTGAGTCATCCAAGACAGATGAAGCACATACCTCTCCCTCTGCAATTGGCCACACACCAATTACTATACTATATATTCACGAATGCAACCCTCAAAAGCTTTAGTATTCCCCTAATATTTTGCATTTTATTGAACTCAAAAGCTCCCAATATTTCTTTGGTTCGTCAAATTTGGAGACCCACTCAGTGACCTACCGCTGAAACAGGTTTCTAGACTGGACCTCACAAGAACTCTAGTACTATAGGTAAGCACTCAGCTTACCATATTACAAGTGGCTACTTGTGTTTTGTGCAGTCCGTCCAGGAAGCCCATCCACAGCTGCAGATTTTCACCATCTCTGGTCCCTTTTCGCCACTCCTGGCACATTTATGTCGTGGGAAAATTCAGTCAATCCTATTTCACAAAATCTGGAGCCTTATTCTACATTGTAGAATAATAGTGAAGACATCAAAACTATGATATAACACATGGAATCATGTAGTAACCATGTTAAACAAATTAACATTTATTTTTGAAGACTTTCTCTTGTGGTGGGAGGAACTCATGAAGAATTAGAATGTTTTAGGCTATTGTTTGGGGAGAGAAATATGATGATGCATCTAGTGATGACAACTCTTTGAAAGTATTTTTGGGGTAGTTGAAAAACTATGTAGAATAGAGTGACTCCTGGCTGTCTCCAGTTGCACCTGCTGTCTCAACCTCTGAATGCTCGGCTATGAAAAGCCAACTGAGATTTACTCCTGTTGCACCCTCAACATCCATAATGATTATTATTTGACCCTGCTGGTCATCTAAGAATGTTTGAACATCTCGAAGAACAATCTGGCCTTAAAACATCTTGATGCACCCATCCCGTTAGCGGGATCATTTTCGTCAACCACCGCTGAATTGCAGAGCGCCAAATTCAAATTAAATTACTAAAAATATAAAATTTTCAGGAAATCACAAGTGCAATATAGCAAAACACAACTTAACTTGTTGGTAATCCACCTGGCGTGTCAGATTTCAATAATGCTTTACGGCGAAAGCATACCATGTGTTTATGTAAGCACATCTCTCTCAGTAGACAAAATATTACAAACAGCTAGCAGCCAAGTAGATTGGTCACGAAAGTCAGAAAAGCAATAAATTAAATCGCTTACCTTTGATGATCTTCGGATGTTTGCACTCACGAGACTCCCAGTTACACAATAAATGTTCCTTTTGTTCCATAAAGATAATTTTATATCCAAAATACCTCCATTTGGTTGGCGCGTTATGTTCAGAAATCCACAGGCTCGAGCGGTCACGACATCGCAGACGTAAATTCCAAATAGTATCCGTAAAAAACATTTCAAACATTTTTTATAATCAATCCTCAGGTTGTTTTTACAATGTATAATCTATCATATATCAACCGGAAATATAGCTTCTTCAATAGTAGAGAGAGAGAAAATGGCTGCACCAAGCTGATGCGCATACAAAACACTGCTGGCACCCAGCCATACAATGATGTGATCTTTCTCGCTAATTTTTCAAAATAAAAGCCTGAAACCATGTCTAAAGACTGTTCACACCATGGGGAAGCCATAGGAAAAGGAATCTGGTTGATATCCCTTTAAATGGAGCGAAGGCAGGCTATGGAACATGGAGCTTTCAAAATAGAAGCCACTTCCTGGTTTGATTTTCCTCAGGTTTTCACCTGCAATATCAGTTCTGTTATACTCACAGACAATATTTTGTTTTAGAAACTTTAGAGTGTTTTCTATCATAATCTGACAATTGGCATATTCTAGATTCTGGGGCTCAGAAATAGGCAGTTTGATATGGGTTATGTTTTTCATCCAAACATCAAAATACTGCCACCTACACTCAAGGGGTTAATGGCCATGTACTCTTATAATCTCCACCCGGCACAGCAATAAGTGGACTGGCCACCCTTCACAGCCTGGTTCCTCTCTAGGTTTCTTCTTAGGTTCCTGCCTTTCTACATCTGCATTGCTCGCTGTTTGGGGCTTTTGGCCGGGTTTCTGCATAGCACTTTGTGACATCTGCTCATGTATAAAGGGCTTTACAAAGGAATTTGCTTGATTGATTGAATAGGTTTGTATGTAGACCTTCTGATAACAGCCAAATTCAAATACAGAAATACTCATTATAAAAAGTCAGAAAACAAAACATATTTTACATAGGTTTAAAGATTAACTTCTTGTGAATCCAACCACGGTGTACACCTGTTGTATTCGGCGCACGTCACAAATAAACTTTGATTTGATTTGGGAATACAAATGTTTGTTTAACTTTTTGTCCTGAATACAACGTGTTATATTTGGGGCAAATCCAAAACCACACATTACGGAGTACTACACTTCATATTTTCAAGCATAGTAGTGGCTGCATCAAGTTATGGGCGTGGTTGCAATAGTTAAGGACTCTGGAGTTTTTCAGGTTGAAACAATTAAGTGAATGGAGCTGAGCACAGGCACAATCCTAGAGGGAAATGTGGTTCAGTCTGCTTTCCACCAGATACTGGGAGACTATTTAACCTTTCAGCAGGACAATAACCTGAAACACAAAGCCAAACCTACACTGGAGTTATCAGGAATAAAGGTAAGTGCAGACTGTGTGAAGTAACAATGTTTATTGTAACCATAGGGGCAGGCAAACGACAGGTCAATGCATGCATTGCATTGACTTTTAAATTCGGACAAAACAGAGATGCTTGTTCTAGGTCCCAAGAAACAAAGAGATCTTCTGTTGAATCTGACAATTAATCGTAATGGTTGTACAGTCGTCTCAAATAAAATTGTGAAGGACCTCGGCGTTACTCTGGACCCTGATCTCTCTTTTGACGAACATTCCAAGACTGTTTCAAGGACAGCTTTTTTCCATCTACGTAACATTGCAAAAATCAGAAACTTTCTGTCCAAAAATTATGCAGAAAAATTAATCCATGCTTTTGTAGGTTACTTCTAGGTTAGACTACTGCAATGCTCTACTTTCTGGCTACCTGGATAAAGCACTAAATAAACTTCAGTTAGTGCTAAATACAGCTGCTAGAATCCTGACTAGAACCAACCAGCCTCCCTACACTGGCTTCCAATCAGGCAAGGGCTAATTTCAAGGTTTTACTGCTAACCTACAAAGCATTACATGGGATTGCTCCTACCTATCTCTCTGATTTGGTCCTGACGTACATACCTACACGTACGCTATCATAGGTACACTTCAACTGTGAGAGAAAAATCCAGAAAATCACAAAGTATGATTTTTAAGTAATTAATTTGCATTTTATTGCATGACATAAGTATTTGATCACCTACCAACCAGTAAGAATTCTGGCTCTCGCAGACCTGTTAGTTTTTCTTTAATTAAGAAGCCCTCCTGTTCTCCACTCATTACCTGTATTAACTGCACCGGTTTGAACTCATTACCTGTATAAAAGACACCTGTCCACACACTCAATCAAACAGATGGCCAAGACCAGAGAGCTTGTGTAAGGACATCAGGGATAAATTGTAGACCTGCACAAGGCTGGGATGGGCTACAGGACAATAGGCAAGCAGCTTGGTGAGAAGGCAACAACTGTTGGCGCAATTATTAGAAAATGGAAGAAGTTCAAGATGACGGTCAATCACCCTCGGTCTGGGGCTCCATGCAAGATCTCGCCTCGTGGGGCATCAATGATCATGAGGAAGGTGAGGGATCAGCCCAGAACTACACGGCAGGACCTGGTCAATGACCTGAAGAGAGCTGGGACCACAGTCTCAAAGAAAACCATTAGTAACACACTACACCGTCATGGATTAAAATCCTGCAGGGCACGCAAGGTCCCCCTGGTCAAGCCAGCGCATGTCCAGGCCCGTCTGAAGTTTGCCAATGACCATCTAGATGATCGAGAGGAGGAATGGGAGAAGGTCATGTGGTCTGATGAGACAAAAATAGAGCTTTTTGGTCTAAACTCCACTCGCCGTGTTTGGAGGAAGAAGAAGGATGAGTACAACCCCAAGAACACCATCCCAACCGTGAAGCACGGAGGTGGAAACATCATTCTTTGGGGATGCTTTTCTGCAAAGGGGACAGGACGACTGCACCGTATTGAGGGGAGGATGGATGGGGCCATGTATCGCGAGATCTTGGCCAACAACCTTCTTCCCTCAGTAAGAGCATTGAAGATGGGTCGTGGCTGGGTCTTCCAGCATGACAACGACCCGAAACACAAAGCCAGGGCAATTAAGGAGTGGCTCCGTAAGAAGCATCTCAAGGTCCTGGAGTGGCCTAGCCAGTCTCCAGACCTGAACCCAATAGAACATCTTTGGAGGGAGCTGAAAGTCCGTGTTGCCCAGCGACAGCCCCGAAACCTGAAGGATCTGGAGAAGGTCTGTATGGAGGAGTGGGCCAAAATCCCTGCTGCAGTGTGTGCAAACCTGGTCAAGAACTACAGGAAACGTATGATCTCTGTAATTGCAAACCAAGGTTTCTGTACCAAATATTAAGTTCTGCTCTTCTGATGTATCAAATACTTATGTCATGCAATAAAATGCAAATTAATTACTTAAAAATCATACAATGTGATTTTATGGATTTTTGTTTTAGGTTCCGTCTCTCACAGTGGAAGTGTACCTATGGTAAAAATTACAGACCTCTACATGCTTTGTAAGTAGGATAACCTGCCAAATCGGCAGTGTATCAAATACATGTACTTGTTCTCCCCACTGTACATTGTCAGTAGAAAGGCCTTACTGAAGAACTCAGAAACATTTAACAGGATGCCACCTTTCCAACAAGTCAGTTTGTCAAATATATTCCCTGCTAGACATTTACATTTACATTTAAGTCATTTAGCAGACGCTCTTATCCAGAGCGACTTACAAATTGGTGCATTCACCTTATGACCTCCAGTGGAACAGTAGTGCATCTAAATCTTTTCAGGGGGAGGGGGGGTGAGAGGGATTACTTTATCCTATCCTAGGTATTCCTTAAAGAGGTGGGGTTTCAGGTGTCTCCGGAAGGTGGTGATTGACTCCGCTGTCCTGGCGTCGTGAGGGAGTTTGTTCCACCATTGGGGGGCCAGAGCAGCGAACAGTTTTGACTGGGCTGAGCGGGAACTGTACTTCCTCAGTGGTAGGGAGGCGAGCAGGCCAGAGGTGGATGAACGCAGTGCCCTTGTTTGGGTGTAGGGCCTGATCAGAGCCTGGAGGTACTGAGGTGCCGTTCCCCTCACAGCTCCGTAGGCAAGCACCATGGTCTTGTAGCGGATGCGAGCTTCAACTGGAAGCCAGTGGAGGGAGCGGAGGAGCGGGGTGACGTGAGAGAACTTGGGAAGGTTGAACACCAGACGGGCTGCGGCGTTCTGGATGAGTTGTAGGGGTTTAATGGCACAGGCAGGGAGCCCAGCCAACAGCGAGTTGCAGTAATCCAGACGGGAGATGACAAGTGCCTGGATTAGGACCTGCGCCGCTTCCTGTGTGAGGCAGGGTCGTACTCTGCGGATGTTGTAGAGCATGAACCTACAGGAACGGGCCACCGCCTTGATGTTAGTTGAGAACGACAGGGTGTTGTCCAGGATCACGCCAAGGTTCTTAGCGCTCTGGGAGGAGGACACAATGGAGTTGTCAACCGTGATGGCGAGATCATGGAACGGGCAGTCCTTCCCGGGAGGAAGAGCAGCTCCGTCTTGCCGAGGTTCAGCTTGAGGTGGTGATCCGTCATCCACACGGATATGTCTGCCAGACATGCAGAGATGCGATTCGCCACCTGGTCATCAGAAGGGGGAAAGGAGAAGATTAATTGTGTGTCGTCTGCATAGCAATGATAGGAGAGACCATGTGAGGTTATGACAGAGCCAAGTGACTTGGTGTATAGCGAGAATAGGAGAGGGCCTAGAACAGAGCCCTGGGGACACCAGTGGTGAGAGCACGTGGTGTGGAGACGGATTCTCGCCACGCCACCTGGTAGGAGCGACCTGTCAGGTAGGACGCAATCCAAGCGTGGGCCGCGCCGGAGATGCCCAACTCGGAGAGGGTGGAGAGGAGGATCTGATGGTTCACAGTATCGAAGGCAGCCGATAGGTCTAGAAGGATGAGAGCAGAGGAGAGAGAGTTAGCTTTAGCAGTGCGGAGCGCCTCCGTGATACAGAGAAGAGCAGTCTCAGTTGAATGACTAGTCTTGAAACCTGACTGATTTGGATCAAGAAGGTCATTCTGAGAGAGATAGCGGGAGAGCTGGCCAAGGACGGCACGTTCAAGAGTTTTGGAGAGAAAAGAAAGAAGGGATACTGGTCTGTAGTTGTTGACATCGGAGGGATCGAGTGTAGGTTTTTTCAGAAGGGGTGCAACTCTCGCTCTCTTGAAGACGGAAGGGACGTAGCCAGCGGTCAGGGATGAGTTGATGAGCGAGGTGAGGTAAGGGAGGAGGTCTCCGGAAATGGTCTGGAGAAGAGAGGGGGGGATAGGGTCAAGCGGGCAGGTTGTAGGGCGGCCGGCCGTCACAAGACGCGAGATTTCATCTGGAGAGAGAGGGGAGAAAGAGGTCAGAGCACAGGGTAGGGCAGTGTGAGCAGAACCAGCGGTGTCGTTTGACTTAGCAAACGAGGATCGGATGTCGTCGACCTTCTTTTCAAAATGGTTGACGAAGTCATCTGCAGAGAGGGAGGAGGGGGAGGAGGATTCAGGAGGGAGGAGAAGGTTGCAAAGAGCTTCCTAGGGTTAGAGGCAGATGCTTGGAATTTAGAGTGGTAGAAAGTGGCTTTAGCAGCAGAGAGAGAAGAGGAAAATGTAGAGAGGAGGGAGTGAAAGGAAGTCAGGTCCGCAGGGAGGCGAGTTTTCCTCCATTTCCGCTCGGCTGCCCGGAGCCCTGTTCTGTGAGCTCGCAATGAGTCGTCGAGCCACGGAGCGGGAGGGGAGGACCGAGCCGGCCTGGAGGATAGGGGACATAGAGAGTCAAAGGATGCAGAAAGGGAGGAGAGGAGGGTTGAGGAGGCAGAATCAGGAGGTAGGTTGGAGAAGGTTTGAGCAGAGGGAAGAGATGATAGGATGGAAGAGGAGAGAGTAGCGGGGGAGAGAGAGCGAAGGTTGGGACGGCGCGATACCATCCGAGTAGGGGCAGTGTGGGAAGTGTTGGATGAGAGCGAGAGGGAAAAGGATACAAGGTAGTGGTCGGAGACTTGGAGGGGAGTTGCAACGAGGTTAGTGGAAGAACAGCATCTAGTAAAGATGAGGTCGAGCGTATTTCCTGCCTTGTGAGTAGGGGGAAGGTGAGAGGGTGAGGTCAAAAGAGGAGAGGAGTGGAAAGAAGGAGGCAGAGAGGAATGAGTCAAAGGTAGGCGTGGGGAGGTTAAAGTCGCCCAGAACTGTGAGAGGTGAGCCGTCCTCAGGAAAGGAGCTTATCAAGGCATCAAGCTCATTGATGAACTCTCCGAGGAACCTGGAGGGCGATAAATGATAAGGATGTTAAGCTTGAAAGGGCTGGTAACTGTGACAGCATGGAATTCAAAGGAGGCGATAGACAGATGGGTAAGGGGAGAAAGAGAGAATGACCACTTGGGAGAGATGAGGATCCCGGTGCCACCACCCCGCTGACCAGAAGCTCTGGGGTGTGCGAGAACACGTGGGCAGACGAAGAGAGAGCAGTAGGAGTAGCAGTGTTGTCTGTGGTGATCCATGTTTCCGTCAGTGCCAAGAAGTCGAGGGACTGGAGGGAGACATAGGCGGAGATGAACTCTGCCTTGTTGGCCGCAGATCGGCAGTTCCAGAGGCTACCGGAGACCTGGAACTCCACGTGGGTCGTGCGCGCTGGGACCACCAGATTAGGTGGCCGCGGCCACGCGGTGTGGAGCGTTTGTATGGTCTGTGCAGAGAGGAGAGAACAGGGATAGACAGACACATAGTTGACAGGCTACACAAGAGGCTACGCTAATGCAAAGGAGATTGGAATGACAAGTGGACTACACGTCACGAGTGTTCAGAGAGTTAAGCTTACGTAGCAAGAATCTTATTGACTAAAATGATTAAAATGATACAGTACTGCTGAAGTAGGCTAGCTGGCAGAGGCTGCGTTGTTGACTAAGTAGGCTAGTTGGCATTGGCTGCGTTGTTGACACTACACTAATCAAGTCGTTCCGTTGAGTGTAATAGTTTCTACTGTGCTGCTATTCGGGGCTAGCTGGCTAGCTAGCAGTGTTGATTACGTTACGTTGCGTTAAAAGAACGACAATAGCTGGCTAGCTAACCTAGGAAATCGCTCTAGACTACACAATTATCTTTGATACAAAGACGGCTATGTAGCTAGCTATGTAGCTAGCTACGATCAAACAAATCAAGCCGTTGTACTGTAATGAAATGAAATGAAAAATGTGATACTACCTGTGGAGCGAAGCGAAATGCGACCGGATTGTTGAGTGCAGAAGTTCTGTTCGGTAGACGTTGGCTAGCTGTTGGCTAGCTAGCAGAGTCTCCTATGTTAAGGACGACATAAAACTACACACTCTAAACTACACAATTATCTTGGGTACGAAGACAGCAAAGACAACTATGTAGCTAGCTAACACTACACTAATCAAGTCGTTCAGTTGAGTGTAATAGTTGTGCTGCTAATCGGTAGACGGTGGACTAGCTAACGGTGGACGTTAGCTAGCTGGCTAGCTGCAGGGCAGTGTAGACTGCGTTAGGACGACGAAATACGATAATTACGCAATTATCTATGATACAAAGACGGCTGTGTAGCTAGCTAAGAAGAAATTGCTAAGATTAGACAAATCAAACCGTTGTACTATAATGAAATGTAATGAAATGTAATACTACCTGCGGACCGAGTGCAGATGCGACCGCTCGCTCCAACCCAGAAGTTGGAGCGAGCTGCCCTAGCCTGAACATATGAAAGTTGGTTTGGTGTACTTGCTTGAACGGTTCCAGTGTTACTGTTAGTGAGTTATATTACGCTAATTTATATAGTTGTAGTTGATAGAAAAAGTTGTAAAGAATTTGAAGTTAGGAAAGCATGAACCTGTGAAAGTTGGTTTGGTTTCTATGGCTTGAACAGATCAAGAGTTACAATTATTGTTGGTAGGTATTATATGCTAATTTATTTACATTTAAATAGTTATCATTTATAGCGCAGACCAGAGCTAGTGCGAGCGAGAGCTAGCTAGCTACGCCCAGGACCAGAGCTAGTGCAGACCAGAGCAGTAGTTTTGGTCAGAAGTTGTGTTGCGGTGGTCATTAGTTGTGGTGGTCAGTAGTTGTGTGGTTGTGGTCAGTAGTTTTGATGTTGTAAGTAGTTGTGATCTGTAGGGTCAGATAGTTGTGGTGAGTAGTTTTAAGCTTATGGTCAGTAGTGGTGTGGTTGCGATCCTTAGTTGCATGGTTCAGTGGTTGTGGTCAGTAGTTGCTTAGTAGTGGTCAGTAGTTTTGGTAAGTGGGCTGGTGATTCAATAGTTGTGGTCAGTAGTTGTGTGGTTGTGGTCAGTTGTTTTGTAGTCGGTAGTTGTGGTGCAGTGGTTGTGGTCAGTAGTTGTGTGGTTGTAGTCAGTAGTTGTGTAGTTGTGGTCAGTCGTTTTGTGGTTGTGGTCAGTAATTGTGGTCAGTAGTTGTGTGGTTGTGGTCAGTAGTTGTGTAGTTGTGGTCAGTCATTTTGTGGTTGTGGTCAGTAATTGTGGTCAGTAGTGGCCAGGTGGTTGTGGTCAGTAGTTATGGTAATTATATGTGTGGCCTGTAGCTGTGTGGTTATGGTCAGAAGTTGTGTGGTTGTGGTCAGTAGCTGTTACTAGATGTTTTCAGCAGTTGTGTGGTTGTAGTCAGACGTTGTGTGGTTGTGGTCTGTAGTTGTGTGGTTCAGTTGTTGTGTGGCCAATATTTGTTTGTGGTTTGTAATTGTGATCAGTAGTTGTGGCCAGGTGGTTGTGGTCAGTGGTTTTGGTGGTCAGATCTTGTGTGGTTGTGGTCAGTGGTTGTGGTCACTAGATGTGGTCAACAGTTGTGTGGTTCTGGTCAGAAGTTGAGTGGTCAGTAGTGTAGTCAAAAGTTGTGGTTTTGGCCAGTGGATGTGTGGTTATGGACAGAAGTTCTGTGGTTGTGGTCAGTCATTTTGGTCAGTAGTTGTGTTTTTGTGATCTGTAGCGATCAATAGTTTTGTGGTCGGTAGTTGTGGTTCAGTAGTTGTGGTCACTAATTGTGTGGTCATTGGTCGTGTGGTTGAGGTAACACGTTGTGTGGTTAGTTGTTACAGTCAGTAATTGAGTGGTCAGTAGTTGTGTGGTTGTGGTCAATAGTTGTGCAGTTGTGGTCAGCAGTTGTGGTTAGTAGTTGAGTGGTCAATAGTTGTGTGGTTGTGGCCAGTAGTTTTGTAGTCAGTAGTTATGGTAAAGGCAGGCATAGGCTACTGACAATGAACACAATTGCATTTTATTGATGTCAATTTGAATGTACAGAGATACCGCGACGAGATCCTGAGGCCCGTTGTTGTGCCATTCATCCACCACCATCACCTCCTGTTTTAGCATGATACTGCACGGCGTCATGTTGCAAGGATCTGTACACAATTCCTAGAAGCTGAAAATGTCCCAGTTCTTCCATGGTCTGCATACTCATCAGACATGTCATGCACTGAGTATGTTTGGGATGCTCTCAAACAACGGGTTTGACAACGTGCTCCAGTTCCTGCCAATATCCAGCAACTTCACACAGCCATTGAAGGAGAGTGGGAAAACATTCCACAATTAACAGCCTGATCAACTCTATGCAAAGGAGGTGTGTCTCACTGCATGAGGCTAATTGTGGTTACACCAGATTAGGGCTGTGGCAGTCAGGAAATTTCATCTGATTCTCAAGCAAGTAACTGTTGGTCTCACGGTAATTGACTGTTAATTAACATAAACACATTTAGCATCTCCTGGCTTCCACACATAGCCTCCAAGCCACTGATGCAGACCTTTGGAACATCTACATTTTAAAAAGTACAATACATCCATTATTTATTTTAGACAGGTCTAAAGAAACATCATAGTAAGAAAATGTAGTGTATTTCAGAAGAACAGAATAGCATCCTCTGAGTTGTCCTTATGTTTGTTCCTGATCTGGTATGCCTTATGGCTGTGGGCTATGCTAGTTCATTTAGCAGACAACATTTGCTTAAAATTCTGTGGCATTATTTTATAGTATGAAGAATACAAAAAGCACAAAGCTGAATAAAATCGAAAGGATATTTTCTCCAAAAGATTTGAGGGAGTGCGCACATGAGGCTATTCTGTGTTGAGTGTTTAACAAAGAAATGGGTAGTCCTATATTATTAATGTAACTTTAGTTGTTCTACAAACATTGGGCTATATGTTTTCATTTCTAATAAATTGTAAGGCTGCATGATGCGACTCTAATGACGATTTGAAAAAAGGTCACTTGAAAGGCATGTTTTTATTTTGCGCCGGCTATACACACTTTGGTCAGTCTCTCATTCCCAATTTGAGAAGCACTTGATAATGCTTTGGATTTCCTGGCAGCATCACCTTTTTATTGTGGCCATAATGCACCCCCCCCCTCCCAAAAAAAGATAATGCCTTTTGCAGCACTTCTCACTCATACAGCTCTCTATCAGGTGATTAGGTATTTCTCACAGGTGAATACGGACACACCGGGGGTGCAACTGCACGTGTACTTATTGAAAATATTGGAAGAACTGTCCACATTTACTTTTCATCAGCCATCAAGATGTGTAGGCTTAACGAACAGCAAAAGCACTAGCCTATGTCAATCTACTATTTCTCATAATACGAAAGTTGACCTACTATATTCTGTGCAATAAATACATATTCCAAACTTGGTTTGGGACAGTTTTGGAATGCGATAGATTACAAATGAATACAACCACTAGCATCCCCCCAAAAATGTTTACCCATTGAGGCTGATGCAACGGATCAGAATGTTTAGTTTAAAATGTTGATAAACTAGGCTATTTCTTCACATTATAAGCGCAGTAATGCGCACATGGCAGTAGGCTATGAATGCGAATGTTACATTAGTGGGAACACCCTTATCAAAAGTGACCACAAATGCATGTAATGCCATTATTATAAAGATGCATTTTTATGGTGAAAATGATATTTCCCAAACTTGAAACGCACGCGCTGCTTATGTATACCAGGTAGCCTCTACACCCCTTATAAAGCAGATTATTGTGCTTAATTTTGAGAAGTTATTTGATACAAACTTTATGAAAACATATAGGCCTATAGTCGAGGCTACATGAGGTGTGCAACTATGATTAGAAAAAGGTTTTTATTAAAGTCCTTGTTTCTTGCCTTAAACTGGGTAAGTGATAATATATAATTCACATGTGATAAGCTAATATTGTATCCCATCAGTTTCTTGATTTAATCTTGCCTTTACATACAGTTGAAGTTGGAAGTTAACATACACTTAGGGTGGAGTCATTAAAACTCGTTTTTCAACCACTCCACAAATTTCTTGTTAATAAATGATAGTTTTGGCAAGTCGGTTAGGACATCTACTTTCTGCATGACAAGACATTTGTCCAACAATTGTTTACAGACAGATTATTTCACTTATAATTCACTGTAGCACAATTCCAGTGGGTCGGAAGTTTATATACACTAAGTTGACTGAGCTTTTAAACAGCTTGGAAAATTCCAGAAAATGATGTCATGGCTTTAGAAGCTTCTGATAGGCTAATTGACATCATTTGAGTCAATTGGAGGTGTACCTGTGGATGTATTTCAAGGCCTACATTCAAACTCAGTGCCTCTGCTTGACATGACATGGTAAAATCAAAAGAAATCAGCCATGACCTCAGAAAAAAATTGTAGACCTCCACAAGTCTGGTTCATCCTTGGGAGCAATTTCCAAACGCCTGAAGGTACCACATTTCATCAGTACAAACAATAGTATGCAAGTATAAACACCATGGGACCACGCAGCCGTCACACCGCTCAGGAAGGAGACGCGTTCTGTCTCCTAGAGATGAACGCACTTTGTTGCGAAAAGTACAAATCAATCCCAGAACAAGAGCAAAGGACCTTGTGAAGATGCTGGAGGAAACCGGTACAAAAGTATCTATATCCACAGTAAAACGAGACCTATATCGACATAACCTTGCTCAGCAAGGAAGAAGCCATTGCTCCAAAACCGCCATAAAACCGCCATAAAAAGGCTAGACTACAGTTTGCAATTGCACAAGGGGACAAAGATCGTATTTTTTGGAGAAATATTGTCTGGTCTGATGGAACAAAAATAGAACTGTTTGGCCATAATGACCATTGTTTTGTTTGGAGGAAAAAGGGGGAGGCTTGCAAGCCGAAGAACACCATCCCAACTGTGAAGCACGGGGGTGGCAGCATCATGTCGTGGGGGAGCTGTTTTGCTGCATGAGGGACTGGTGCACTTCACAAAATAGATAGCATTGTGAGGGAGGAAAATTATGTGGATATATTGAAGCAACATCTCAAGACATCAGCCAGGAAGATAAAGTTTGGTCGCAAATGGGTCTTCCAAATGGACAATGACCCCAAGCATACTTCCAGAGTTGTGGCAAAATGGCTTAAGGTCAACAAAGTCAAGGTATTGGAGTGGCCATCACAAAGCCCTGACCTCAATCCTATAGAAAATTTGTGGGCAGAACTGAAAATGCGTGTGTGTGAGCAAGGAGGCCTTTACAAACCTGACTCAGATACACCAGCTCTGTCAGGATGAATGGGCCAAAATTCACCCAACTTATTGCGGGAAGCTTGTGGAAGTCTACTCGAAACGATTGACCCAAGTTAAACAATTTAAAGGCAATGCTGGGAATGTGATGAAAGAAATAAAAGCTGAAATAAATCATTCTCTCTATTATTCTGACATTTCACATTCTTAAAATCAAGTGGTGAAACCTAACTGACCTAAGACAGGGCATTTTTAATTGGATTAAATGTCAGGAATTGTGAAAACCTGAGTTTAAATGTATTTGGCTAAGGTGTATTGTAAACCACTGACTTCAACTGCCTACAGGCATACAGAGACCCGTTGTCGGCAACCGTCAGTCCTGTGTTCCAATGGTACATTAGCTAATCCAAGGTTATCATTTTAACAGGCTAATTGATCATTAGAAAACCCTTTTGCAATTAGGTTAGCACATCTGAAAACGGTTCTTATTAAGTAAGTCCTTCTTTAGACTAGTTGAGTATCTGGAGTCTGTGGGTTTGATTACAGTCTCAAAATGGCCAGAAACAAAGTCCTTTCTTCTGAAACTCGTCAGTCTATTCTTGTTCTGAGAAATGAAGGCTATTCCTTGTGAGAAATTGCCAAGAAACTGAAGATCTGGTACAATGGTACATATTAGGGCAAACTGTGTCTGACCAAAATAGAAAGAGGAGTGGGAGGCTCCGGTGCACAACTGAGCAAGAGGACAAGTACATTAGTGTCTAGTTTGAGAAACAGACACCTCACAAGTCCACAACTGGCAGCTTCATTAAAAATAGTACCCACAAAACACCAGCCTCAACGTCACCCGTGAAGTGGCAACTCCGGGATGCTGGCCTTCTAGGCAGAGTTCCTCTGTCCAGTGTCTGTTATTTTGCCCATCTTAATATTTTTTTATTGGCCAGTCTGAGATATGGCTTTTTCTTTGCAACTCTGCCCTTTTGAAGAAATTGGCCATTCTTGAACATGGGTGAGAAATTGTTACTAATTTGTAAATAAAGCCAGTTTGTTTTTTAGAATGATTTATTTATGTTTCTAGAGGGAGAAAAACCAAAAGCTTACCATTACCTCATGGTTCTACTGGTCAAAGCCAGCAAACCAGCATCTGCAGCAACACAGTGTCTTAGAATTTGCGCAGTAACTTACTGCCTTCCTGAAAACAAACAATGTGAAATGCTTCAGTCTGGTTTTAGACCCCATCATTGTACTGAGACTGCACTTGTGAAGGTGGTAAATTACCTTTTAATGGCGTCAGACCGAGGCTCTGCATCTGTCCTCGTGCTCCTAGACCTTTGTGCTGCTTTTGATACCATCGATCACCACATTCTTTTGGAGAGATTGGAAATGAAGCTCACGAAATGAACTTAATTAGGCTACTAAGCCATCATATAATGACTGATAATATGCTGCAAGGCATGCATGTAGCTACATAATACTATATTACCTGCTATGATCTGATTCCAAAGGTGCTCGTGGATAGCCGCTGCAAGGGAGATGAACGGAACACCATTAAGCACAGCGGGGACTGCACTTCCCAGGGTACGCCAGCTCATGACGTCAGGTACTGGCACGTGCAGAGCTGCACTGTGGGAAGCCGACAGAATGACCAGAACCAGAAGCTGTGTATTTCTCCAGTGTTGTAATCTTATCATTCATGCACCCAAGATAAATTTTAATGTCTAAGACAGCTGAAAGAACCGGGTCGGAAGGTTGACTGGGCCCAGGTGCTGCCTGAGGCTCAGCATTTTTTACTTTCTTCGCCTGCTTGTCGGCATTGGGACACCCAGTTTTCTTAGCTGGAGCCTTACCCTGTGGTTTGCCTGGGTCAACCAACTGATTTATTAGCTTCTAGCAAAAACTCAAACAAGTCATGGGAAAAACCCACGGGAGCGGATAAACACTATATATACACAAGTATAACCCTAACCCTTCAAATTTGTGGATTCGGCTGTTTCAGCCACATCCATTTGCTGACAGTTGTATCAAACTGAGCACACAGCCATGCAATCTCTATAGACAAACATTGGCAGTAGAATGTCCTTACTGAAGAGCTCAGTGACTTTCAACATGGCAACGTCATATAATGCCACCATTCCAACAAGTTAGTTATCCTGCTAGAGTTAAACCGGTCAATTGTACGTGCTGTTATTGTGAAGTGGAAACATCTAGGAGCAACAATGACTGACAGAAAGCTCACAGAAATTGACTGTCAAGTGCTGAAGAGTGTAGCACGTAAAAATCATCTGTCCTCGGTTGCAACTCTCACAACCGAGTTCCAAACTACCTCTGCAAGCAAAGTCAGCACAGTAACTGATAGTCAGAAGCTTCATGAAATGGGTTTCCATGGCCGAGCAGCTGCATACAAGCATAAGATCACCATGTGCAATGCCAAGCGTCGGCTATAGTGGTGTAAAGCTTGCCGCCATTGGACTCATGCTTCACCATCTGGCAGTCTGACGGAATAATCTAGGTTTGGCGGATGCCAGGACAATGCTACCTGCCGCATGTAAAGTTTGGTGGAGGAGGAATAATGGTCTGGGGCTGTTTTTCATGGTTCGGGCTAGGCCCCTTAGTTCCAGTGAAGAGAAATCTTAGCGCTACAGCATACAATGGACAACATCACGGCAATTATTGGTACAATTATAATACCTTACCCATATACATCAATCAAGAATGAGAATAACGGGGCGTTTTAGCCTTTTGCTTCTTAGTGGCACTGACACATGATTTCAGTAGATTTGAAAGGATCCGTTAACGAAGGAGTGGCTTCGTAAGAAGCATTTCAAGGTCCTGGAGTGGCCTAGCCAGTCTCCAGATCTCAACCCCATAGAAAATCTTTGGAGGGAGTTGAAAGTCCGTGTTGCCCAGCAACAGCCCCAAAACATCACTGCTCTAGAGGAGATCTGCATGGAGGAATGGGCCAAAATACCAGCAACAGTGTGTGAAAACCTCGTGAAGACTTACAGAAAACGTTTGACCTCTGTCATTGCCAACAAAGGGTATGTAACAAAGTATTGAGATAAACTTTTGTTATTGACCAAATACTTATTTTCCACCATAATTTGCAAATAAATTGATTAAAAATCCTACAATGTGATTTTCTGGATTTTTTTTCTAAATTTGTCTGTCATAGTTGAAGTGTACCTATGATGAAAATTACAGGCCTCTCTCATCTTTTTAAGTGGGAGAACTTGCACAATTGGTGGCTGACTAAATACTTTTTTGCCCCACTGTATGCTTGGGGTCATTGTCAATTTGGAAGACCCATTTGCGACCAAGCTTTATCTTCCTGACTGGTCTTGAGATGTTGCTTCAATATATCCACATAATTTTATTTCCTCATGTAGCCATCTATTTTGTGAAGTGCACCAGTCCCTCATGCAAGCAAAGCACCCCCACGACATGATGCTGCCACCCCCGTGCTTCGCGGTTGGGGTGGTGTTTTTCGGTTTGCAAGCCTCCCATTTTTTCCTCCAAACATAACGATGGTCATTATGGCCAAACAGTTCTATTTTTACTCCATCAGACCAGACAATATTTCTCCAAAAAGTATGATCTTTGTCCCCATTTGCAGTTGCAAACCGTGGTCTGTATTTTTTATGGCGGGTTTGGAGCAGTGGCTTCTTCCTTGCTGAGCGACCTTTCAGGTTATGTTGATATAGGTCTTGTTTTAATGTGGATATAGATACTTTTGTACCGGTTTCCTCCAGCATCTTCACGAGGTCCTTTGCTGTTGTTCTGGGATTGATTTGTACTTTTCGCAACAAAGTACATTCATCTCTAGCAGACAGAATACGTCTCGTTCCTAAGCGGTATGATGGCTGCGTGGTCCCATGGTGTTTATACTTGCGCACTATTGTTTGTACAGATGAAAGTGATACCTTCAGGAGTTTGGAAATTGCTCCCAAGGATGAACCAGACTTTTGGAGGTATACAATCATTTTTTTTGAGGTCATGGCTGATTTCTTTAATTTTCCCATTATGTCAAGCAGAGGCACTGCATTTGAAGGTAGGCCTTGAAATACATGAAGAGGTACACCTCCAATTGACTCAAATGATGTCAATTAGCCTTTTAGAAGCTTCTAAAGCCATGACATCATTTTCTGTTTTTTTCCAAGCTGTTTAAAGGCACAGTCCAACTTAGTGTATGTAAACTTCTGACCCACTGGAATTGTGATACAGTGAATTATAAGTGAAACAATCTGTCTGTAAATAATTGTTGGAATAATGTCTTGTATCATGCACAAAGATGTCCTAACCGACTTGCCAAAACTATTGTTTGTTAACAAGAAATTTGTGGAGTTGTTGAAAAACTTCCAACTTCAACTGTACACAGTTCGCCACTGTGTAGTGTACTTTAGTATACAAAATATAGCCTTGCTCACCAGAATAATGTAATTTTTTTTTTTTTAAATCGCTAAAATGATGCATCATCAACAATCTAGTTTACATCAGTAGAGATCTCTCTTTCATTTCTGCGTCTCTCACAGAGAGTTGACGTTTTTGTACCAGGGAGATTTTCCATGCAGTTTCACCAGTTTTAAGGAAATTAAAAGCTGTGAAAAAGGTCCATTGTTTCTGATAGTATTTTAGTTAGTCTTTGATGCATATTTTATGTGGCTGAAAATGAAGTACTGTCAGCTTTCATGTCCCTGAAAGAAATTGCACATTTAGGCTACAATACAGTCCCTAAACTCAGGTCCGCATTCTCTCAAGATGCTGATAGAAAGAAATCCTATTTTTCCACTCCTGTTCCAGAGACAAAAATAACAATTGGTCTATCATTTTACAGAGGAACACTTAATTATGCAGGAGTTAATATTATAATGGGCTACATGTGAGACCTACAGTCAGTGTCCAGACTTCAGTTACTATTCCAACTCTTAGGCTACTCCCCTCTAAAATAATTCCAGCATCCATAAGGTGCCATTTAATACATTTAAAGAGACATCACTTACAGAACACCAACAAGTGTTATGAATGACATTCAGTGATTGTCATTCATTAGGCCTCACAAGTCTTGCATCCCGAATTGATGCGTAAACTGCTGTCCACATGCTTTTCTGTTTCCAACACTCATCTCCGTGTTATCATTGAACACCACCCCATTTTGGAGAGTATTCAACAAGTTTTCAAGTCTATTCACACATTTGTATGCGACCGACATGCGGTAATGATAAAAAGTTTAATGGTAATCTATGTTTTAATTCATGTAATACTGGTAAAGTGTACCCTCACTAATTATTCTGCAGTACTCCGTATTGGACCAGCTTACTTTCACTCCTGTGTGTATGTCTTGTGATTTCAGAAAATACAAATAAAGGTGTTATTCAAGTGTGTAAAAAAATGTGTTAGCTAGCCAGTAGCAGCTACAAATGTAACCAGATCTGGATTGACAGCGGTCGTGTGATCTCCGCAGGAAGAGGGGGAGCATGCACTCAGAGTATGGAGCTGGAACAGTGCCAAGTTAGGGTGAATGAGAAATCACTGCACATGTGTCCGGAACAGCTAAAATAAGTGTTTGTTCATGTAAGGGAAGTGTTTTGTACAAGTTTATTTCATTTATGAGAATGTCCATATTTGTGAAAGAGGTTATTTACCGTCAGCAGAACGAGGACTAGTGATAGACAGCATGTCTGATGTACCATGTTTGTCTTGTGATTTCAGAAAAGAAAAGTCAGCGTTCTAAACTTCTATGCATTGTCATAATTGAAGTGTGCATCACACACACACCGCCTAATTTCTTGGGGTAAATCCAGGGATAATTTATAAATGTTGGCACAGCTAACCTAGGCAGCCCCACTGCAATGATATACAGTCTTACTGAGTGCCACGGCTAGTGTTACCATGGTGATCATTTGCCATCCCCCTGCCCCCATCTCACCAATTGAATCTAGTAATCTTGGCTGGAGAGCGATGAGCGGGAGTAAATTATTTATAAATGGCTGATGGAATTATTACTGATCATCATTCACAAACATAAATGCATGATGTGGTCAAATTTGACATTGTACATGCATTAATTTGCTGTTTAAAACACACAGGCATATTTCAAGTGCTGGGTTTCTATCTTTCATCGAAGAACACGGAATTCCATTTAGAATCTTAGCATGCAAATCAAATTGTATTGGTCACATACATGTGTTTATCAGATTTTATTGCAGGTGTAGCGAAATGCTTGCAGTGTATGTATCAAAATGTGTACAGTAGATTTTATTCTAAATCACATTCTTGTGTAATGTCATTGTTGTGGAATTTGTAACCAACCATGGAGGATATTTATATTTTTATCTACTGTATATACAGTATGGTTCTCCTCTCTTCCCTCCCTGTCCTCCCCTGGCCTTTCGACATGCAGGTTTGGAAACATGGATGCTCCTCACAACACAGGGGTGAGCCCCCCGTGCCACTATCGTAACCGCTACCAACTGGGAGACCAGGGGAACTGAGTGAACCCTGACACACCTCCAGCCTCCATAATAAGCCCTCTCTCTTTACCTCATTCTCTCTCTCTCTCTCTCATAAATCTCTTATTCTCTCTGCCTTGCTCTCTCTTCGCCTCTTTCTCTACCTCTCTCGCGCTCTCTCTCTCTCTTTCTGCCTCTCCCATAACCCGCTCTCTCTCTCTCTCTGCCTCTCCCGTAACCCTCGCTCCCTCTTCTCGCTCTCGTTCCTTCGCTACCCCTCTGTCTTTCCTTTCTCTCCCGTCTCTCTCTCTCTCCTTCTTTCTCCCTCTCTCTTTCTCTTTCCTCCCTTCTCTCCCACTTTCCATCCCTTTCCTCTCTATCTGTCCCTGTCCATTAGTGTGACATGTTAGTGGTAATCGCGATGACTGGAGGAGACAGAGGGAACCGCATGGTTGTAATGGGAAACAGCATGGTGCATATGCTGCATGAACACACTAGAACCACCGCCAGAGCTACCATGTGGATGTTAGTGTGTGTATGTGTGTGGTGGCGTTGGCTGAGAGAGAGAGATTACAATGAAAACCTCCTATTTGACAAATTGGGAAAATTAAAAGAAAAAAAACACAAAATAAACATAACTCTTCTACTCTGTCAGAGATACAAAACAGAGACTGATCCTGCCCAAATACAGGTTCTGTGACCACCAATTGGCTATAGAAAAAGGGAGACATTAAAAAAGACATTGCTACACAAAGAGGAGTGTGTGTGTGGTCACTGCACGACAGAGATGCACTTCCTCCTCCTTTGCAAAAATATTCTTCAGCAAGAGAGTCTTTCTTCGAAGAAATTGCTAAATTTATTAAACATTTTAAATGATTAAACCCAGAGGTGAAGGAGCAACTATGTATTTGTATACTGTATTTGCCTGCAATAGCCTGAGGGTCATTGAGTAACTAATGAAATATCAATAAGCAGTAACACTTGCTACTATTATTATTATTGCTGATGTTATTGCCGTGATTATTATTTGAAATGGTTGTCATAAGGGTAGTAGGGGTAATGGTAATGGAAGTAGTTTAAGGGTGGTAGTTGTAAAAAACAATTTACATAATTATTCAGACTTTTTGCTATGAGACTCCAAATTGAGCTCAGGTGCATCCTGTTTCCATTGATCATCCTTGAGATGTTTCTACAACTTGATTGAAGTCCACCTGTGGTAGATTCAATTTATTGAACATTATTTGGAAAAGGCACACACCTGTCTATGTAAGGTCACACAGTTGACAGTGCATGTCAAAGCAAAAACCAAGCCATGAGGTTGAAGGAATTGTCCGTAGAGCTCCAAGACAGGATTGTGTCAAGGTACAGATCTGGGGAAGGGTACCAAAAAATGTCTGCAGCATTGAAGGTCCCCAAGAACACACTGGCCTCCATCGTTCTTAAATGGAAGAAGTTTGGAAGCATAATCACTTTTCCTATAGTGGCCGCCTGGCCAAACTGAGCAATCGGGGGAGAAGGGCCTTGGTCAGGGAGTAGGCCCCGATGATCACTAACAGAGCTCTAGAGTTCTGCTGTGGAGATGGGAGAACCTTCCAGAAGGACAACCATCTCTGCAGGACTCTACCAATCAGGCCTTTTAACATAGAATGGCCAGATAGAAGCCACCTACCCTCCAGGCCTGAGGACAAACACCCTCCTCTAGACTCAGATTAAAGATATGACAGATTCGATTGGCCAACCATCAATTCACCAACCATCCTCAGTAGCTTTCCATCTAAGTTGTCAATGCCAGGAGGTTTGTCATTATTGATCGATAACAATCATTTTCCCACCTCTCCCACACTAACTTTACAAACTTCTAAGTTACAATGCTTTTCTTTCAATATTTGTATTTTTTTATGCATGAAAAAGATGACTCACTGTTCATTGTTGGCATTTCCTGCCTACGTTTGCAAATGAAGTAAGTAATCATTCAAAAAATTGACAACATCAAATGGATTTGTGATGAATAAGCCATCTGATTCGCTGAACGATGGAGTTGAATTTTTTTTTCTGGCCATCATTTTATTTAAAGTACCCCCCCCCCACCCCCAACAAATGCCATCATTCTTTATGCCATTTATCTTGGCTTCATAATACAGTTTCTTCTTCTTGTTTAGTTTAGTCACATAATTCCTCAATTTGCAGCAAATCAGGCAGCCAGACTTATTAGCCACTCCTTTTGCTCCGTCACTTTCAACCGTACAGATTTTCAATTCCTCGTCATTCCATGGAGCCTTTAACAGTTCTAACGGTCTGTTTCTCAAACGGTGCTTGTGTATCAATAATTGGAAAAAGCCATTTTATAAATTCATCAAGTGTAGCGTCAGAATCTCCTTTTAATCACATCAGAGTCACAACAAAATATTTTGTATGATCTCTTATACACTGTTTTAGGCCCAGCTTTTGGAACTTCGGCTTTCCTGGATATGGCCACTATAACGTGTTCACTGTATCCAATGGATACGGATACAGCTTTAGAACAAAGTTCTATAGTATTAGTAAAAATGTGATCAATACATCAATACATGATCTTGTGACTGTTGTATTTGTAAACACCCTGGTAGGTTGATTAATAACCGAAACCAGATTACAGGCACTCATTACAGTGAAAAGCTTACTCTTGAGTGGACAGCTTGATGAAAACCAGTGAATATTCAGGCCCCCAAGAAAGTAGATCTCTCTGTTTACATCACATACACCATCAAACATTTCACAGGAATTATTTAGATTCTGACTACTAGCACTTGGTGGCATTTGGAAACAACCCAAAAGTATAGGCTTTTATAATCTGGAAGGTGAACCTGCAACCACAGCGCTTCAATAACACTTGACATGAGATATTTTCTATGCATTACAGGGATAACACCTTCCCCATGAACTTTCCTGTCTCTTCTATAAATGATATATCCGTGCATTGCTACTGCTGTATCATCAAAGGAATTACAGTAGCTTAGTGAGTCTCAGAGATGGCTAACATATGAGTGTTATCTGATATTAGCAAGTTATTGATTTCATGAATGTTATTTCTAAGGCTACATATATTAATATGGGCTATTCTCGACCATTTCCTGGGTAGCTTCTCAGAGATAGACATAACATGGAAAAGAACAAACAAAGCAAGAAATATATTATAATTCAGCAGTCCATTAATCAGTTGGGGTGTGTGTGTGTGTGTGTGTGTGTGTGTGTGTGTGTGTGTGTGTGTGTGTGTGTGGTTGACGTTACGAACTCATAGGCTTGGCTCTCTCATCCCTTCCGGGCTTTTGGGAGGGAGGCTGGACAATGAGCCTGTCATAGCGGATGTAAGCAATGTCCCCACGCACTCTGGCAGCTTTCAGTCATGAATAACCATGACGAACCCTCCAGATGAAACTTTCATTAGAACCTGTCACCAATGTTTGATTAATATTAATGGTACCTTCCCCCTTTCTCTATCCATCCCTCCTCTGGTTCCCTCACTCCCACTATCTCTCTCCATCCTCGCTCACCCGTCTTTATAACCCTCCCCCTTTCATATCTCTAACTCCCTTTCTTTATCTATAATTTCCCCCAATACCCCACTATTCTTCTCTCTCTTCCCCAGTGTGCATCCTTCCCATCTGTCCTCCATGGGCCCTGGTTCCTTCAGCGTGAACCTTCATTGATTTATCCTAGTATGTCTCCATCCTCTCTCCAACCCCCTCTTTCTCCATCTTTCCCATCCCCTCTCCCCTGTCCTCTCTCTCTCTTCCCCCTCTATATGGAGATGACCACCCTCCTCCTGTCTTTGCACTGTGAGCCATGGTCTCTGTAGCCTAGCGGCCCACAACCATTAATCTTTGTCAGCTGGCATTACCACTGGTGCACACACACACACAGACGTGCGCACATATGCACCAGTGCGCACACACAAGTGCACGTACACAGACACACTCACAGTGGTCCCCTGGTCTGGCCTGTCATGGGGGTGGGGAGGTCATGACAGCAGGCCCCCTCCAAATCGGACCAATGAATATAGATTACCTCCCTACCACCAGCACAGCACCATCGGGACCGTGAGACCACTACTGGCCCTCAGGGACCACAGGCCTTTTGACTGAAAGTGGCCCCTGTATGTTTGCATGTGTGTGTATTGATAGAGGATCTTAATTTGATCACCCTGTTGAAGGAGAACTTTCCAATTATATATTATCATTCTGAATTTATTCTAAAAACAGACTATGTTCACTTGCTGTTTGAAGTGAAGAAAGAATACTTTGATAAGCTCCACAGCTCATTAGTTGTGGTGAGTTAAGACAATCAGAAATAGTATCAGACATCCCCAAATGGGCACATTTATATGCCAACATTTGCGTTCAGGCCAGGTAGACTAGTCCTACTTCTATATGTGTAATCAGGTGTGCACCCTTACTCAACATTGATAGGAGCATTTCAAACAAAAGACGATGGATAAATTGACAGAACTCGTAAATGAAATTAAATGAACAAAAACTTGTTACTCACAAGTGTAGCATAGGTTAAGGGTTCTGCAAAACACATGTTCACTCTGACACTCTCACATCTTCTCCTTTCCCCCTTCTGATGACCAGGTGGCGAATCGCATCTCTGCATGTCTGGCAGACATATCAGTGATAATGACGGATCACCACCTCAAGCTGAACCTCGGCAAGACGGAGCTGCTCTTCCTCCCGGGGAAGGACTGCCCGTTCCATGATCTCGCCATCACGGTTGACAACTCCATTGTGTCCTCCTCCCAGAGCGCTAAGAACCTTGGCGTGATCCTGGACAACACCCTGTCGTTCTCAACTAACATCAAGGCGGTGGCCCGTTCCTGTAGGTTCATGCTCTACAACATCCGCAGAGTACGACCCTGCCTCACACAGGAAGCGGCGCAGGTCCTAATCCAGGCACTTGTCATCTCCCGTCTGGATTACTGCAACTCGCTGTTGGCTGGGCTCCCTGCCTGTGCCATTAAACCCCTACAACTCATCCAGAACGCCGCAGCCCGTCTGGTGTTCAACCTTCCCAAGTTCTCTCACGTCACCCCGCTCCTCCGCTCTCTCCACTGGCTTCCAGTTGAAGCTCGCATCCGCTACAAGACCATGGTGCTTGCCTACGGAGCTGTGAGGGGAACGGCACCTCAGTACCTCCAGGCTCTGATCAGGCCCTTACACCCAAACAAGGGCACTGCGTTCATCCACCTCTGGCCTGCTCGCCTCCCTACCACTGAGGAAGTACAGTTCCCGTTCAGCCCAGTCAAAACTGTTCGCTGCTCTGGCCCCCCAATGGTGGAACAAACTCCCTCACGACGCCAGGACAGCGGAGTCAATCACCACCTTCCGGAGACACCTGAAACCCCACCTCTTTAAGGAATACCTAGGATAGGATAAAGTAATCCTTCTCACCCCCCTTAAAAGATTTAGATGCACTATTGTAAAGTGGCTGTTCCACTGGATGTCATAAGGTGAACGCACCAATTTGTAAGTCGCTCTGGATAAGAGCGTCTGCTAAATGACTTAAATGTAAATGTAAATGTAATGAGAACAGTAAATTAATGAAATAATAATATATTGAATGCATTAACAGAAAGTCCCGTAACCAAATAAACATTGCAGATTAGAAATGATGTGGATTAACGGACATTTAAAAAAAATGTTTTCATATGTTTTGTCATATAGTATTCCATATAAGGCACCCAGACCTTATGAAAGTTGCACAGTATAACCTTCATCTTGTAATAAATCACATCTAGTGATACATAACTTGACATTTCTGCCATCCATTGTGACATTGTGGGATGATAAACAACCTCTCAATTAACGCCAATGCATTTCTTAGCTGCTGTAAATGCTATGGTTACACAGTTTCTTCTGATAACAGCCTCCAGTATCAACATTTCCAAGCAAAAACAGATATTTTGGTTGTCTACACCTGTCTAAAAATGTGGGCACAATCAGAATGTGGTCACGATCAGGAGAAAGGACGGAAGTTAGAACCAGGTGTAAACGGGGCTGGTGAGTCCACACATTTTTGTATGTGACCCCAGTTTGACCTCACAATTTTTTTTCGTTACCTCCACAAGTCTGGTTCATCCTTGAGAACAATTTCCAAACTCCTGAAGGTAATCACGTTCATCTGTACAAACAATAGTACACAAGTATAACACCATGGGACCATGCAGCCATCATACCGCTCAGGAAGGAGACGCGTTCTGTCTCCTAGAGATGAACGTACTTTGTTGCGAAAAGTACACATCAATCCCAGAACAACAGTAAATTGTGTGACGATGCTGGAGGAAATTGGAGGAAACAGGTGCAAAAGTATCTATAATCCACAGTAAAATGAGTCCTATATCAACATAACCTGGAATGCCGCTCAGCAAGGAAGAAGCCACTGCTCCAAAACCACCATAAAAAAGCAAGACTACGGTTTGCAACTGCACATGGGGACAAAGATCGCACTTTTTGGAGAAATATTGTCTGGTCTGATGGAAAAAAATGGAACTGTTTGGCCATAAGGACCATTGTTTTGTTTGGAGGAAAAAGGGGGAGGCTTGCAAGCCGAAGACACCATCCCAACTGTGAAGGACGGGGGTGGCAGCATCATGTCGTGGGGTGCTTTTCTGCATGAGGGACTGGTGCACTTCACAAAATAGATGGCTTCATGAGGAAAGAAAAGTGATTTGGATATATTGAAGCAACATCTCAAGACATCAGTCAGGAACTTAAAGCTTGGTCGCAAATGGGTCTTCCAAATGGACAATGACCCCAAGGCATACTTCCAAAGTTGTGGCAAAATGGCTTAAAACCTGTTGTGACTAGGTGGCAGTTTTTTCATTGAAAGTTTTTTCAAGTAAACGGGATATTTTGTCAGGACAAGATGCTAGAATATGCATATAATTGACAGCTTAGGATAGAAAACCCTCTAAAGTTTCCAAAGCTGTAAAAATATTGTCTGTGAGTATAACAGAACTGATATTGCAGGCGAAAGCATGAGAAAAATCCAATCCGGAAGTGACTCATGTTTTGAAAGCTCTGCGTTCCAATGCGTCCCTATTGAGCAGTGAATGGGCTATCAACCAGATTACTTTTTCTATGTATTCCCCAAGGTGTCTACAGAATTGTGACGTAGTTTTACGCCTTTATGTTGAAGAATACCCGTAAGCGGCTACATTGTGTAAGTGGTCACCTGATGGCTCTCAGAGTGATTCTTGCGTAAAATACAGAGGTAGCCATTTTTCCAATCAGTCCTACTGAAAAACCAATTGTCCCGGTGGATATATTATCGAATAGATATTTGAAAAACACCTTGAGGATTGATTATAAACAACATTTGCCATGTTTCTGTCGATATTATGGAGCTAATTTGGAATATTTTTCGGCGTTGTCGTGACCACAATTTTCGGGCGATTTCTCAGTCAAACGTGAAGAAAAAATGGAGCTATTTCGCCTACAAAAATAATATTTGGGGAAAAAAGGAACATTGGCTATTTAACTGGGAGTCTCGTGAGTGAAAACATCCGAAGCTCATCAAAGGTAAATGATTTAATTTGATTGCTTTTCTGATTCGTGACCAAGTTACCTGCTGCTAGCTGGACATAATGCTATGCTAGGCTATCGATAAACTTACACAAATGCTTGTCTTGCTTTGGCTGTAAAGCATATTTAGAAAATCTGAGATGACAGGGTGATTAACAAAAGGCTAAGCTGTGTCTCAATATATTTCACTTGTGATTTTCATGAATAGGAATATTTTTTAGTAATATTTATGTACGTTGCGTTATGCTAATTAGCGTTGATTACGCTCCCGGATCCGGGATGGGGTGTCACTAGAGGTTTTAAGGTCAACAAAGTCAAGGTATTGGAGTGGCCATCACAAGCCCTGATCTCAATCCTATAGAACATTTGTGGGCAGATCTGAAAAAGCATGTGCGAGAAAGGAGGCCTACCAACCCGACTCAGTTACACCAGCTCTGTCAGGAGGAATGGGCCAAAATTCTCCCAACTTATTGTGGGAAGCTTGTGGAAGGCTACCCAAAACGTTTGACCCAAGTTAACCTCTTACTCCTACCCGACATGCAGGCGTCCCATCTAGACATCTGGAAATGCAAATGCGCTACGCTAAATGCTAATAGCACTCGTTAAAACTCAAACGTTCATTAAAATACACATGCAGGGTACTGAATTAAAGCTACACTCGTTGTGAATCCAGGCAACAAGTCAGATTTTTAAAATGCTTTTCGGCGAAAGCATGAGAAGCTATTATCTGATAGCATGTAACACCCCAAAAGACCCGCAGTGGACGTAAAACAAAATAATTAGCATAGTCGGCGCTACACAAAACGCACAAATAACATATAAAACATTCATTACCTTTGACCATCTTCTTTGTTGGCACTCCTAGATGTCCCATAAACATCACTATTGGGTCTTTTTTTCGATTAAATCGGTCCATATATAGCCTAGATATCGATCTATGAAGACTGTGTGATCAAGGAAAAAAATTGCGTTTTATAACGTAACGTCATTTTTTAAAATTAAAAAAGTCGACGATAAACTTTCACAAAACACTTTGAAATACTTTTGTAATGCAACTTTAGGTAAACGTTAATAATCGATCAAATTGATCACGAGGCGATGTATATTCTATAGCTGTACGTCTGGAAATAATGTACGGGTAAATCTCAACCAAAATATCTGGTCAGAGACCGGAAGAAATGCGCTGCCTCGTGTCCGTTTGACCAAGAAACAAATCCCAGGCAAATGACAAGACTGTTGACATCGTGTGGAAGCTGTAGGTATTGCAACCTCGGCCCCATTTAATGTGGTTTCTATTCAACAATACGTTCAAGTGGCGCACTGATATATTTTCCCATTTTCAGTAATCAGATTTTCCTGCGCTTTTCGATGAAACGCACGTTCTGTTATAGTCACAGCCGTGATTTAACCAGGTTTTATAAACGTCTGAGTGTTTTCTATCCACACATACTAATCATATGCATATACTATATTCCTGGAATGAGTAGCAGGGCGCTGAAATGTTGCGCGATTTTTAACAGAATGTTCAAAAAAGTAGGGGGTCGACTTAAGAGGTTAAACGATTTAAAGGCAATGCTACCAAATACTAATTGAGTGTATGTTAACTTCTGACCCACTGGGAATGAGATGAAAGAAATGCAAGCTGAAAGAAATAATTCTCTTTAGTATTATTCTGACATTTCACATTCTTAAAATAAATTGGTGATCCTAACTGACTTAAGACAGGGAATTATTACTAGGATTAAATGTCAGGAATTGTGAAAAACTGAGTTTAAATGTATTTGGCTAAGGTGTATGTAAAAACGTCCGACTTCAACTGTATATATTCTTTGTATCAATAAATGTGAAACATTTCTTCAATGATCGCAATTTTGATCACACATGGGATGGAAATTATGGAAATGTTATGTGACATTTTTTATAGGTTAATTTTGATGGGAAACAGTGTAATGTACCGTAATGTACAGTAGCATATTACATTCAAAGAGCAATTTAGAAGATAAAAAATCTTGAATTCTTTTCTATTGGATTAACAGGTTGTTAAAACAACTAAATTGAGAAGATATCAATATGTTGTGGTTTGGTTATTAAATCTATGTCCTTATGGTATTTCACATCAAACGTGGATCAATGGTTGTGTGGTGAAAGATGTCTCCAAACAAAATGAATGCACATTAAAATGTTTTGAAAATATCAGAAAGGTGATTGTGTGCGATGTGGCTGCATTGGGCCTTTAAACGTTACATTCTAAACCCATTGGATTTATTCCTGTGTGTGTGCGCGTGTGCGTGTGCATGTGCGTGTGTGAAAAGCAGCTGTTGTCATAACAAACCTCACCACTTTAGATGCACAGAATGCAACAGGACCTAAAGGCCCAGCGAAGTCCAAAACTAGATTTCCCTGTGATGTATATATCTTTCCACATATTGGTTGGAATAATACAGTTAAATTTAAAAATAATTATGATAATGCTGTTTTAGTGTATGAGCTGTTTGAAAAGACTGACATTTCAGCCTGTCTTTGGCGGGATGGAGTTTTGGCCTGCCTGGTAACATAAGGCCTAGATTCAATCAGAAGTGTTAACCGGCGATAGCCAACACTCGCATAGCTGATGTTTTGGTGGTGTCGGAGTGGTAACTGCGCTGGAGCTGTCAAATCAGTGAGCAGCTGCTCTTGATTATTGTTCCAAAGCCACACCCGTCCCACTCATGTTAGGAGTTCAGAGTGAGAAAGTGGAGGCTATTTAGAAATAATGATGCTCAAATGTATAATCTATCAATTTAATTGAGGTGCAGATTACATCTCATATTCCAGTGTTCAAACAAGGCTGCATGGGATTTCTCTTAATGGCTACTTTAGGTATTTGTGGATTTGACAGCTCTAACGCAGTTCCACCCCCGACACCGCCAAAGCAACCACTACGCGGATGTCAAGCGAATCTGATTGAATAGAGCCCTAAATTAATAGACCAATAACAAATAGAGTTTCAAATGTATCTGCCAATAACAGCTAGTTTTGAGGTTACATATTTTTCCCATTAGGTTTGTCCAATTAGGCCACTGGCTCAGACCACTCCCGGCCAGAAAAATTATTTGCTAAGAACATTTTCTTTTTTTGACCATTTTCATTGAAAACAATCACTGTAAGGTGCTTAATTGTTACCCAGAAATGATTGGGACTTTAGCCGTTACATTCTAAACCCAACTAGATTTATTCATACCTGACACATTGCACTACTGGAAGGCAGAAATGGACTGGCCATAGGGGAGTTCTGGCTGGTCCAACTTTAGCTCAGTTGGCCTTTCTAAATTGCAGGTTTATCCCGGGTTTTGAGCAGAATTATATTTATGATGATGATACAGATATTATGATGATACAAATGGGCCATTGCGGGGGCTTTGAGGAAATAATGGCCCGGGGGAAGTTTTTGACAATGATTCTCCTGTTAAATAACATCAGTAGATAAGATACATACATTCATATGTAAACATATACATTTACATATATACTACTATCTTATGCCAACACACAGTTTCATTAAGAAAAATGCATACATGTTTTTTAAGGGTGTTTAAGTGTTAGATTGCACGTTAGAAATGTTAAGGTATTTTCCAATTCACACATGCAGCGTTTACCGTGAATGTAGTCTTCGCTAACGCAGGAACATTGCCTTTAAATTTCAATCACGCTGTAATGCTGAATTTACACGATACAGATTGAACAGAGTCCATAGTCTAGCTGTTATAGTATGCATAGGGCTGTACATACAGTGCCTTCAGAAAGTATTCACACCCCTTTTAAACCTCTCTAGGGTACGTGGGACGGTAGCGTCCCACCTGACTAACATCCAGTGAAATTGCAGAGCGCCAAATTCAAAAACAGAAATACTGATTATAAAAATTCAGAAAACATACAAGTGTTATACATAGGTTTAAAGATGAACTTCTTGTGAATCCAACCACGGTGTCAGATTTCAAAAAGGCTTTACGGCGAAAGCATACAATGCGTTTATTTGAGAACATCGCCCAGCAGTCAAATCATTACAAACAGTAACCAGCCAAGTAGAAGAGTTACACATGTCAGAAATAGAGATATAATGAATCACTTACCTTTGATGATCTTCATATGGTTGCACTCAGAAGACATTAATTTACTCAATAAATGTTTGTTTTGTTCGATAAAGTCTCTCTTTATATCCAAAAACCTCCATTTTGTTTGCGTGTTTTCTTCAATAATCCACAGGCTCAAATGCAGTCACAACAGGCAGACAAAAAAAATACACATTTTATCGGTAAAGTTCATAGAAACATGTCAAACGGTGTTTATATTCAATCCTCAGGTTGTTTTTAGTCTAAAATCATCAATAATATTTCAACCGGACAATAACGTTGTCAATATAAAAGGTTAACAAGAAAGGCGCGCTCTCGGGATTGCGCATGAAAAAGCTCTGTGACACGGCAGGGTCCAGTCATTCAGACTGGTCTTACTCCCTAATTTTTCAGAATACAAGCCTGAAACAATTTCTAAAGACTGTTGACATCTAGTGGAAGGCATAGGAACTGCAATCAAACTGCAAATCCTACTTCCTGGATTGATCTTTCTCAGGTTTTCGCCTGCCAAATCAGTTCTGTTATACTCACAGACATTATTTTAACAGTTCTGGAAACTTTAGAGTGTTTTCTATCCAAATGATATGCATATCCTAGCTTCTGGGCCTGAGTAGCAGGCAGTTTACTTTGGGCACACTTTTCATCCGGAGCTTTTTCCACATTTTGCTTTGTTACAACCTGAATTTAAAATGGATTACATTTTGTGTCACTGGCCTACACCCCCATGATGTCAACGTGGAATTATGTTTTAGACATTTTTACAAACGAATTAAAGCTGAAATGTCTTGAGTCAATAAGTTTTGAACCCCTTTGTTATGGTAAACCTAAATAAGTTCAGGAGAAAATATGTGCTTAACAAGTCACATAATTAGTTACATGGACAAACTGTGTGCAATACAAGTGTTTAACATGATTTTTTAATGACTACCTCATCTCTGTACCCCACATATAGAATTATCTGTAAGGTCCCTGAGTCGAGCAGTGAAATTCAAACACAGATTCAACTCAAAGACCAGGGAGGCTTTCCAATGCCTCTCAAAGAAGGGCACCTATTGACAGATAAAAAAGGGTAAAAAAGAAAGCAGACATTGAATGTTCCTTTGAGCATGGTGAAGTTCTAATTACACGTTGGATGGTGTTTCAATACACCCAGTCACTACAATGATACAGGCCAGAGAGGAAGGAAACCGCTCAGGGATTTCACCATGAGGCCAATGAGCACAGGCAAAATTATATAGGAAAGTCTATTTCAGTCTGCTTTCCAACAGACACTGGGAGACATTCACCTTTCAGCAGGACAATAACCTAAAACACAAGGCCGAATATATACTGTAGTTGCTTACCAAGATGACATTGAATGTTCTTGCGTGGCCTAGTTACAATTATGACTTAAATCAGCTTGATATTCTATTGCAAGACTTGAAAATGATCAACAACCAGCTTGACAGAGCTTGAAGATTTCTAAAAAGAATAATGTGTAAATATTGTACACTCCAGGTGTGTAAAGCTCGTAGAGACTTACCCAGAAAGACTCACAGCTGTAATCGCTGCCAAAGTTGATTCTAACATGTATTAACTCAGATAGTTGAATACTTATATAATCAAAATATAGTATTGTTTTTTAAATGTTTTTTTTAATACAAATGTTAGATTTTTGTATCACACTTTGACATGAAAGTATTTTGCATAGATCATTGACAAAAACAATACAATGTGGAAACAGTTAAGGGGTGTGAATACTTTCTTAAGGCACTGTACAGCATGTGTACGTGTGCTGTTGCCCTCTGTACATACCAAGGGGATAATCACTGATTATCAGGATCAAGTGCCTGGGCACTGGGGTGGGTGAGTGTGTGGTTGGGTGTGCATGTGTGGTGTGCTCAGAACAACCTCAGTTCGTCGGGGCTTGGACTCGGGGGGTCGTTTCCTAATTGTTGGTATACTCAGTGTATCTGCTCACATGCAGCCCTGGTCAGTTGTGCGTGAGGGTAATCTGGGCTGCAGGTTACCCAGGTAGCCCTAAGGCCAGTACATTCACAGAAGAGTGATTTACCGTCCTGCATAGAAAACAAAAGAGGGAAAGAGCAAATTTGCAGGGTATATTTATTTCAATTAATAGGGGAGAGACCTAATGGTGAGTAGGGATTTTGGGGATATAGGGACAGCAGGAGGAAAAGAGAAAAGGCATATAATGTAGATGTTATAGAAGGAGATGGAGGACGTGGAAAGAAGAATATGCTTGTGGTGAATGAGAAAGTGGGAGACAGGAAGACAAGAGAAGGAAAAGTGTGGTGGATTGTCACTCCTAAGCCTGAAGACTAGGATCACTTGTAGATTATGTTGTTTCCATGTTAGTTGCAAGTGACCCAGTTGGTTTAAGCATATTGCTATTGATTGGGTTACGCCACCACAGGGACGAATCATGAGCTGGGTTAGACCTGGGATAAGATGAAGAGGGATTACAGCAGTGGTCAACAACACTAGTCCCTGAGAGGTACAGTACAGGGTGGGTAGGCTTTAACTCCAGGCCAGTGCTAACACAGTGGACCAACTCCGGTTCTCAAGGAATCAATGTTCGCTAGTTTTCCTTTCCTTGTCTTCTAATCAGATACTGATTAATTGATCACCTAGGTAACCAGATGTGATCAACTGACTGATCAGTTCAGCATTTAGGACAAACAGTCCGGGTTTCTCCATGAATCGCACAGTATCTAATGGAAGTAAATGAGATTGGAGCAGAAGGCTAGTGTGTGTGATTAGAGGGGTGCTCGCCAGCCCTGCTCCTGGAGCGATACAGGGAGGGCAGGCTTTTATTCCAACCCAGCACAAACAAGCCTCATCACACATCTCCAGATTCTTGAGAGTGTGTCTGGGATTGTACTGGGAACCCAGTGGGCCGTGTGTAGTTCCTGGTCACGTTTATTGACATTATCTCTGTCTAATCCTCTTTATCTCCTTCTAGAGTTAGCACTGCACATTTCATGCACTGGGTAGACATGCTGCACTTAGACACAGATCTAGCATCAGTTTAACCTCCTAAAGTCTATGCTTAACAATGGAGGGAAAATACTAAACTGACCTTAGATCAGAGTATTGTGACGAATTCACCCTATTTCTGCTGGGTTAGTGAAATGTGAGTTCGATTGTGGATTTAAGGCAGGGGTGTATAGTTCAGTGCTGATGATGATTTTCATCATTGTCTTTTAGCTAGGTACAGATTTTTACCAGGAAACCAGGTGTGTGCACTCTCGTCAGCCAATGAGAATAATCTCAAGGACTGTGGAATTTGAGGACTATACAATGCATCCTTACAGTGGTAGGTAAATGTGTGTAAAGGGTCAATGCTCCTGTGTAACAGTGGACAGAGCCTAAACTGTCTGGAGGCAGAAGCTGCACTTTTAAAACCTCTTAGGGCTAGGTGGCAGAATTTGGATGTTCGGATAAATGACGTGCCCAAAGTAAACTGCCTGTTACTCAGGCCCATATGCTAGGATATGCATATAATTGGTAACATTGGATGGAAAACACTCTGACGTTTCTAAAACTGTTAAAATAATGTCTGTGAGTATAACAGAACTGATATGGCAGGTGAAAACCCGAGGAAAATCCACCCGGAAATGTATTTTTTGGGGTCACAGTCCATTTCGATGCTTGTCTATCGGATATTCAAATAATATTTGAATAGCTCCCAGATTGCAGTTCCTATGGCTTCCACTAGATGTCAGTCTTTAGAAAGGGTTTCAGGCTTGTTTTTTGAAAAATGAGTTAGTAGCTGTAGTTTTTCAAGGTGGCTCTCATTTGGACTGTAGTCTTGTGGCACGTGTGGATGAGGGTGCACACTTCGTTATTTATCTCCGGTATTGAACATACTACATTCTGTCTTAAATTTGATCGTTTATTTACATATTAGGCTACCTGAGGATTGATTAGAAATGTTGTTTGACTTGTTTGGACAAAGTTTACCGATAACTTTTGGGATTGCTTTGTCTGCATGTTGAACGAGTGGAATGGGTGGATTACTGAATCAAACTCACCAACTAAACTGACTTTTTTGGGATATATAGAAGGACTTTATCGAACAAAAAGACCACTTGTTGTGTAGCTGGGACCCTTGAGATTGCAAACAGAGGAAAATCTTTAAAGGTAAGTTATTTATTTTATCGCTATTTCTGATTTCTGTGACGCCTCTGCTGGTTTGGAAAATGTTTTTAATGCTGGTGTATGCGGGGCACTGTCTTCAGATAATCGCATGGTATGCTTTTGCCGTAAAGCCTTCTTGAAATCTGACAAAGCGGTTGGATTAACAAGAAGTTATGCTTTTAAACGATGTCAGACATGAATGTTTAATATTATGATTTTGTCATAATACTCCAGCTTCACCGGATGTTGTCGATTTTGATCCCTTCATCGGGATCTGTGCGCTAAGAGGGCCCTTAACAAGTCCATGTCTCTCTTGAAAAATGTAATTTTATTTCAAAGAGACTAATCTAGTTCAATAAAGGTTAAATACAAAAACACAGATCTAGGATCAGACCACTCTGTGTAGAGTAAAGCAGTTGAAAATGTTCTGAACCAGAATCGATGGTTAAAATGGAAACTTCTGCCTACTTGCTAAGGCAAATGGCTTTCCGTTGTAGACTCTTTTTAGGTAGATGATTGAATTAGAACTCCGGCGACAGGTAGCCTAGTGCAGCGGTAGGTAGCCTTGGGCCACTAACCGAAACCGGTTGCTGGTATGAATCCCTGAGTCAACTAGGTGAAAAAAACTTATTGATGTGCCCTTAAAGGCACTTAACTCAAATTGCTCCAGGGTCGCTGTCAATAATGGTGGATCCCTGGCCGTGACCCCACAATCTGGGGGTGTCTCAGGGGGAGTGGGATATGCTAAGAACAAATTTCTCTCTCTGGGACATCTAACTGCTACTCTCTAACCTTATCTCACTTTCCTTTGCTTTAATTCCACTCTTTCCCTCTCTCCCACCACTCTCTTTAACATGCAGAGCTGGTTGGCCCGTTGCCATGGCAGTCCAGTGAAGTATTTATGCCGATGAGAGAAAATGGGGCAGAGGAATCGTAAGTGTTTGTGTGTGTGTGTTTGTGAGTGTGTGTGAGAGAGAGGATATGATGAACATGCAGGTTCCATCCTGCCTTTTTAGTAATCCTGCAATACACACTTACAGTTGAAGTCGTAAGTTTACATACATCTTAGTCAAATACATTTAAACTCAGTTTTTCACAAGTCCTGACATTCAATCATAGTAATAATTCCCTGTCTTAGGTCAGTTAGGATCACCACTTTATTTTAAGAATGTGAATAATAGTAGAGAGCATTATTTATTTCAGCTTTTATTTCTTTCATCACATTCCCAGTGGGTCAGAATTTTACATACACTCAGTTAGTACTTGCCTTTAAATTGTTTAACTTGGGTCAAACATTTCGAGCAGAATTCCACAAGCTTCCCACAATAAGTTGGGTCAATTTTGGCCCATTCCTCCTGACAGAGCTGATGAGTCAGGTTTGTAGGCCTCCTTGCTCGCACACTCCTTTTCAGTTCTGCACACACATTTTCTATAGGATTGAGGTCAGGGCTTTGTGCAGGCCACTCCAATCCCTTGACTTCGTTGTCCTTAAGCAATTTTGCCACAACTTTGGAAGTATGCTTGGGGTCAATGTCCATTTGGAAGACCCATTTGCGACCAAGCTCCTGACTGATTTCTTGAAATGTTGCTTCAATATATCCAAATAATTTTTCTTCCTCATGATGCCAACTATTTTGTGAAGTGCACCAGTCCCTCATGCAGCAAAGCACCCCCACGACATGATGCTGCCACCACCGTGCTTCACGGTTGGGATGGTGTCCTTCGGCTTGCAAGCCTCCCAATTTTTCCTCCAAACATAACGATGGTCATTATGTCCAAACAGTTCTATTTGTATTTCATCAGACCAGAGGACATTTTTCCAAAAAGTACAATATTTGTCCCCATGTGCAGTTGCAAACTGTAGTCTTGCTTGTTTATGGCGGATTTGGAGCAGTGGCTTCTTCCTTGCTGAGCGGCCTTTCAGGTTATGTCGATATAGGACTCGTTTTACTGTGTGATATAGATACTTTTGTACCTGTTTCCTCCAGCATCTTCAGAAGGTCCTTTGCTGTTGTTCTGGGATTGATTTGCACTTTTCACACCAAAGTAAGTTAATCTCTCGGAGACAGAACACGTCTCCTTCCTGAGCAGTTTGACGGCTGCGTGGTCCCATGGTGTTTATACTTGCATACTAATTTTTGGACAGATGAACGTGGTACCTTCACACATTTGGAAATTGTTTTCTGTTTTCTGAGGTCTTGGCTGATTCCTTTGGATTTGATGTCAAGCAAAGGGGCACTGAGTTTGAAATACATCCACAGGTACACCTTCAATTGACTCAAAGGATGTCAATTAACTAGTAGCTTCTAAAGCCATGACACATTTTTCTGGAATTTTCCAAGCTGTTTAACTTCTTGCGTCGAGCCAACCCGGATCCGGGATCATGACTACAGCCTCAATCCCATTACCATAACGCAACGTTAACTATTCATGAAAATCGCAAATGAAATGAAATCAATATGCTAGCTCTCATGCTTAGCCTTTTGTTAACAACACTGTCATCTCAGATTTTCAAAAATATGCTTCTCTACCATAGCAAAACTAGCATTTAGCATTTAGCGTTAGCATTTAGCATTAGCATTTAGCGTTAGCATCACCAGGCAACATTTTCACAAAAACTAGCAAAAACATTCAATAAATCATTTATCTTTGAAGAACTTCAGATGTTTTCAATGAGGAGACTCTCAGTTAGATAGCAAATGTTCCGTTTTCCTGAAAGATTATTTGTGCAGGAGAAATCGGTCCGTTTTCTGCGTCATGTTTGGCTACCAAAAAACCCAGAAAATTCAGTTATAAAAACGCCGAACTTTTTCCAAAATAACTCCATAATATCGACTGAAACATGGCAAACGTTGTTTAGAATCAATCCTCAAGGTGTTTTTCTACATATCTCTTCAATGATGTATCGTTCCTGGAAGTGTGCTTCTGCTTCTGTATCCCATGGCAAAATGAGTGTTACTGACAATTGCGCACCAATTTAGACAAAGGACACCGGACGGCCCTCTGGCAAATGTAGTCTCTTATGGCCAATCTTCCAATGATATGCCTACAAATACGCCACAATGCTGCAGACATCTTGGATGAACGGCAGAGCGCATAAGCTCGTTCACAGCATATTCACAGCCCCCATGGAGACGTTAGTAAAACACAGCGTCAAAAATCCTGTTCATTTCCTGTTTGAAGTTTCATCTTGGTTTCGCCTGTAAGATCAGTTCTGGGTTACTCACAGATAATATCTTTGCAGTTTTGAAAACGTCAGAGTGTTTTCTTTCCAACGCTGGCAATTATATGCATAGTCGAGCATCTTTTCGTGACAAAATATTGCGCTTAAAACGGGCACGTTTTTTTATCCAATAATGACATAGCGCCCCCATAGGTTGAAGAGGTTAAAGACACAGTCAACTTAGTGTATGTAAACTTCGTACTGACTAGAATTGTGATACAGTGAATTATAAGTGAAATAATCTGTCTGTAAACGATTGTTGGAAAAATTACTTGTGTCATGCACAAAGTAGATGTCCTAACCGACTTGCCAAAACTATCATTTTTAACAAGAAATTTGTGGAGTGGTTGAAAATTGAGTGACTCCAACATGAGTGTATGTACAATTCCGACTTCAACTCTATATGCGTGTGCGTGCACACGCGCACGCACGCACGCACGCACGCACACACACACACACACACACACACACAGTCAATCAGTTCCTCCTGCACTCACATGGTCATCCACATTTACACACTCAGATAGACTTACACACTCCCTGTCACATGCATGCAGACATACACTCCCAGTCATGTGCACACAGACATACACACAATTGGGAGAGGAGCAGGTCAGCTGTAGAAGAATGCCAGTGGACAGGATAGTCTGCATTGAGTCCTGCAGACTGCACCGATTCATGAGTGAATTTGTAAAAAATTGTTCTTAGGTTGTCCCTATAGGAGAACCAGCTAGAACCGTTTTGGTTTCAGCTAGAACTTGTACAAGTATATATTTTTTTATAGCATCAACATGAAGCATTTAAAAGCAAAAGAACCATGGATCTCTGATAACAGCCAGGACCATTTCTGAATTATATCTATGGCTGTTGCGGTAACTGTATTTCTGCCACACCGGCAGCCATGACAGCAGTCAAATTCCACTTGACCGTTGAGTCATGGATCTCCTCTTATGCACTGGTGGACATGCGTTGGTAGTACCCAACTTGCTAACGATGGGCTAATGTTCTGGGACTCCGTGCTCTATTGTCCCTTTAACCACATCAATGCAAATGAAATCGAAAATCATATCAACGTAACTTATCATTAAAACATTATCATGCTTTAAAAAGTCACCGCTAGGCTACATTTTACTGCATGTTACGCATAACAACATTTCTTTGTTACATATTTTGTCTAGCCTTTGAGTGAGGACTGTATTATGCATTGCATTGCAATTTTCTTTTACTTTTACATTAATGTGGTGTTTACGTATAAAATGGTCTGCCGGTGGACGTACTCTTTATTCAGTGGACATACTCTTTATTCATATCCGTTATGAAATAAAGAAACTTATTACAACACATTTTTACAGAGGGTTAGCAAAAATAGAAGATATCTGGCTTCCACGGAAACCTATCTATTTGTGAAAAAATCTCCCTGATGAATTCTTTAGTCTTATCAGGCCAAACTTGTCCCATACACCGAACGATTTGTCTTTTAAAATATTTGAGCAAAACATATTTTGCTTTTCTGGAATGGCAAGCCAGACAAAATAAATGTGCTAATTTATATAAGGAATGTGAGTTCCGGGGGCAAAATTAACCTCTCACTATAAAAGCATATTTCATACAAGTTCTCAAGTAGATTAGTAAGAATGGCTCATCCTTTTTTTAAATGGCCTTTTTCCATTTATCCAGATTACAACCTTTCACTTTCAGTTAATTGAAAATAAAAGCCTTTTCAAAATATCACCATTTCTAAAACAAGCCATACAAAGCTGGTTGCAATTCCAGTTTCGTACTCCAGAAAAGACAAATATCACCACAGATAATATGGTTCAAATATACTAATTGATAAAAAGAAAAAAATAGCAGATTCCATGGCACATGGTTAATGAACTGAATAGCAAAACAACGCTTCATTCAAAACTTTGTTTATCAATTTAAATGATTATGCAAAATTCTTGTCACAAACAGAATGTTATATATATGGGGCATAACCCATCTCAGCTCTGCAGATTTTGCTACGAAGAGAGAGAATCATTAGAACACTTATTTTGGTATTGCCCCTATGTAGCCTGTTTCTGGTCACAGGTTCCGGAATGGCTGAAAAATCACAACATTTATCTTAAATTAACCCTACAAATAAGCACTGTTGGGAGATATGGAAATCCATAGTCAATCAAAATATAATAATACTTTTCGTAAAAATATTTACCTTTATCTTACAATCTGTAGATACTATGCAATTAGACAGGTTCAGAATTGATCTGAAACATCAAAGCACAGTTGAAAAATATATGGCACATGGAAATCATAAGAGGGTGGTTTATGGAGTTGGATGGATTGAGAGTAGCTGAGGGGTGTGTTAAAAGCTCATGTTTTATAATAGTTATGACTGAAAACACAATTTATAATCTAAATGTAATGTATATCAAAATATCAAATTACTTTCTTTTTGCTATGTAACTACTGTAAAAAATAAATAAATAATTCCCATGTATGTAAAATATGTGTAGAATATCAACAAAAGAAAAAGCAGTGGGTGCAAGTTGTAGAGCTTAGGGACAGGGCACAGGGTTGGATTCTCTTCCATCGTTTTTCATAGAGGCTTGTGACTTGGAATTACTTAAGGTTGCCATGCTAAACAGCCTGCTGCCTTTTTAAATATCTAGACCAGTGTTTTTTTTTTTACCCCTAATTTCATAAGCAATTGGTAGTTACAGTCTTGTCCCATTGCTGCCCATCGCTTGTCCCAACCCTGCCGCACTGCTTCTTGACACACTGCTCACTTTACCTGGAAGCCAGTCTCTCCAATATGTCAGAGGAAACACCGTAGGCCTGGCGACTGAAATCAGTTTGCAGGCGCCCGGTCCGCCACAAGGAGTCACTAGAGTGCAATGAGCTAAGTAAAGACCACCCCGGCCAAACTTTCCCCTAATCCTGGCTGGGCCAATTGTGCGGCGCCTCATGGGTCTCCCGGACGCGGCCGACTGTGACAGCCTGAGATCGAACCCGGGTCTGCAGTGACACCTCAAGCACTGAGATGCAGTGCCTTAGACCGCTGCTATACCGCGGCTAGACAAAGGTGTTTGAGTGTATATTGTTGGCATATTGGATTCCTAACCAACAGTGGTGATCGGTGCCGTTTAAGATGAGGGAGGATAATTTTTTTTTGAGCATGGCCTTGTTTCTGTTACAGTATATTGGATGACTGTCATTCATATTTCAATGTATCATCAATAGGTTCAGGCTACTTCATGATAATCACATTTTCCCTAATGACGTTGCTACAACCTAGCCTATGAATGAAAGTTTACAGCATGAGAGCACAGGTCCAGAGAATTTTGACTAATCAAGGTGACAGACAGTGACACATTCAATACCGCCTTGCACACTTGCCTGCGTCTAGCTGGTCTAGGATGTAGTCATTAGTCCAACATTTGCAAAACAGAGTTTTTATTTGACAAATCCAGGTATGTGTATCCCCTTTTTGTTCCTTTTTCTTTCATTTAATATTTTTTTTTCAACAGAATTGGGGGAATAAATACAAACACAGTTCACTGTCATAGCAGCCACATAAAAACACCAGAATCACTTTGCTCATTGTATATATAATTCCTTCTCGCAACTATCTATCGACGAGCTCTCCTACTTTCCCCTTTTCCCTTTGCTTGTGGGACTTCAGTGCACAACACATCAGCTGTCTGTGACCAGGTAAAAACATCTTTCCAAGCCAAACCTTCATATCATGACCGCTAACCACTAGACACAGCCTACATCGTTGTCACGTCATAGTCAACATACTACAACTAACGCATTAGTAAACCCGCTACAATGATGCCGTACAGTGTACTGCCAGAAAGCAGTTTAGCAGTTACACCGGCGAGCCCCGGTGGCAATACAGACCCCTTCACTTTTTCCACATTTATTCTAAAATGGATTAAGTCAAATGTTTTCCTCATCAATATACACACAATACCCCATAATGATAAAGCAAAAACAGAAATAGCTTATTTACATAAGTATTCATACCTTTGCTATGAAACTTGAAATTGAGCTGTTGCATCCTGTTTCCATTGATCATCCTTGAGATGTTTCTACAACTTGATTGGAGTCCACTTGTGGTAAATTCAATTGATTTGACATGATTTGGAAAGGCACACACCTGTTAATATAAGGTCCCACAGTTGACAGTGCATATAGGTGTATTTGAAGAGTTGGGTATGATGAGTTGGGTATGATGCTGTAATCGCTGCTAAATGTAATATTTCATTTTTATTTTTATTTGCAAATATTGCTCTCTCTCTCTCTCTTGCATCTCTTTCATTTGGAAGAAATTAATTTGTTCAAAACTGTTAAACTATTGTCTTTCTCTCTCTTTGAGTCAACTACTCACCATGTTTTATGCACTGCAGTGCTAGCTAGCTGTAGCTTATGCTTTCAGTACTAGATTCATTTTCGGATCCTTTGATATTGTGGACAACATGTCAGTTCATGCTGCAAGAGCTCTGATAGGTTGGAGGACGTCTTCCAGAAGTTGTCTTAATTACTGTGTAATGTCTATGGAAGGGGGTGAGTCACCTAGGTTTTGTTTTGAAGCTAGCTGTCCTCTGGCTAAACTGTGGTGCTACCCTACAGAGTGCTGCTGAGGCTACTGTTGACCTTCATTGCAAAACATTGTGTTTTAGTCAATTATTTGGTGACGTGAATATTTTTAGCATAGTTTTATATAAAAAGGATAGCTCTTTTAATGTTTCACTATTTCAAAACAAATGGAATTCACTGAGGAGGATGGTCCTGCCATTCCTCCTCTGAGGAGCCTCCACTGCTAACCAGTTCAGTGTCTGAGCCCACTTGCCTTAGAGCCGATTAAAATAAACATTAAAAAAGCTTGTGTAACTGTATGCACTTGTCAGGCAGGACCATGGGGCTCCTTAGTGGCGCACTGCATCTTAGTGCTAGAGACGTCACTACAGACACCCTGTTTTGAATCCAGGTAGCATCACAACAAGCCGTGATTAGGAGTCCCGTAGGGTCCCAAGTTGTCTATTGAACAGCTACATGCATTATAAATATTCCTAATTGATATTTCCAACTATTGTATCTGTATGCCTACAGTTCTGTATTTCCGATATGCATTAAGATATCCTAATGTTTGTTTGTGTACGTAGGGCAGACAAAAAATGGCATTTTGGGTTGCATGAGCTCATTGTGATTTTGTGTGTCACAATATCTTTCAATTTAACCACTTTTGCTGTAAAATATTTGGATACAACCATCCATTTCATATATGGGAGACCTTGGAGATATGTAAAAACATTGTTGTGCTTTGTTATACCTCGGGTAAGGGTATATCAAAAACAAAAGCCTTTTTTGAGTATTGTCCAGTAGCCTATGCTTCTGTTTTTATGACTGTGTGTGTGTGAGCTCTGGGAGCTCTGCCAAGGAGACCAAGAGCAAGGCTAGCCCTGGCCCCCTGCCAACACTCCATTAAAATACCAACAGAGAGGAGGGGAGTGGGGAAAGAGAGAGAGTGATGGGGGGGGGAGTACTGGGATGGGAGGGAGTATAGAGTGACTATTCACTTTTTAGATATTAAAATAAAGGTATGATTGTTAAGATCATTTCATAGTGCAGCGTGTGGTAAACAAAGCACATTCACACAGAGGAATAAAGAAGAAGAAGGAGAGAGCGAGAATAGCGAGAGGGAGAGAGAATAGAGAGGGAGAGAGAAGAGAGAGGGAGAGAGAATAGAGAGAGGGAGAGAGAATAGAGAGAGGGAGAGAGAATAGAGAGAGGGAGAGAGAAGGGGGTAAAGATATCAAGAGGAGGATAGAGGACAAGAGGATGAACGCATCTGCGTGGCAAATGGCACACTATTCCCTATGTAGTGCACTATTTTTGACAAGATCCCTCAACCAAACAGTAATTAAAATCTACATGCGAGGACACATTCATCAACAGAGATGACAGAGAGAGAGGGGAAGGGGCCAATCTGGGGGTTTGTGTCAAAACCCTTGAGTTTTGGAATCAAAAAATGATTGTAATAATTGATTAAGTAAAACTACAATAATTGTAATACATAAAAATACTGTAATTCCCATAGGCTAATAGGCTTCGTATTGTTCATGTGTCATTATGTATGCTAGATTCTGGGAATAAAGAGTAGTGGATGTAGTTATGGTTGGTGTGTTTGGGTTGGGGAATGGGGGGAATGTTTGTGTACGAGTGTCCGAGTGTGTGGATATTAATCAGTGTCAAGTTGGATTAGGATGCGCCCCCCTCCCTGCCCCCCGCCAGTCCCATCTCCTCACCGGTAATGCCTTCAACCTCCATTCCCTCCTGTTACTCCTCTCCTCCCCTCCAACCCCTCTCCCCCATTGCAGATTTTCTATGTTGTGACAGGAGTCCTGCTGTGTCCCGACAATGACTCTAATTTTCACACACACATGTCCACACACGTCCACATATGTACACAGAGCCCTATGCTCAGCACCAGCATGATTTGAAGGGGACAGAAGGGTGTTGAGGGAGGGAGTGTGGGGTTGTGGTATTGTTTGATGTGTGTGCATATGTGTGTTGCCACCACGGCAGCTGTTAGCATGTTTTATCCTGCTGCCTGTCTATACAGGGACGGGTGAGTGTCTGGAGCCTCTGTGACATCATAGAGATCAACACCCCTGACACACGCGCATAGACATAAATAATCATGCAAACAAACACACTATCCATGTGCTTATCATATGGTTTTGGTGAAGTTGAGTTGTGTCTGCAACTCAAATAGGCTAAAGCTTTACCTTTCTCTCCGTCTCCAGCTCTGTCTTGCAACCAGTTGTGTAGGAAAGGGTCAACGCACGTAAACGTCATTTCCACAACTGTTTTATTTGCGCAAGTATTAAAAAAGTGAAATGAGAAAATATAGGAAACTGTTCGCTGCAGACATGATCAGTGGAGGCTGCTGAGGGGAACACGTTCTAGCTCATAATAATGGCTCGAACGGAGCGAATGGAATTATGTATTTGATACCATTCCACTCATTCTACTCCAGCCATTACCACGAGCCCATCCTCCCCAATTAAGGTGCCACCAACCTCCTGTGGCATTGATCAGCGCTGAACCACTTATTTTGACTGATACATTCCAGCTTTCAACCCTTTAAATGAATAGCATCATGCTAAATCAGCCTTGTTAGAGAAATGTATTCATTTAGGGGGGAATTACGGAACGTAATTTTTATGCACTTTCCTCTCTACGTGTATTCTGACCATGAATTTAAGCATGAGAATAGTTTAAGAATATTCACACGCTTTTCGTTTGGGTTGGAGATTTTTTTTTAAATCAAGGTATGGTGGAGGTGTGTCTAATAAGGTCAAGCAACCCGTTGGTTCCAAGTGGAACAAACTGTATTTTTCTGGTAGAAATATCACCATTCTCCACTGTAATTTACCAATTGAAAAGAGCTATTGATAAGAGCTATGTAAATGAGTAAGCCATTTGGATGAGGGGGATTGTAAATATAAATTACAATTGTTTTATACTGAACAAAAATATAAATCGAACATGCAACAATTTCAAAGATTTTGCAGAGTTACAGTTCATATAGGGAAATCAGTCAATTGAAATAAATTCAGGGGGTGCAGCCATGGGAGGGCATAGGCCCACCTACTTGGGAGCCAGGCCCACCCACTGGGGAGCAAGGCCAAGCCAATCAGAAGGAGTTTGTCCCCATAAAAGGGCTTTATTACTGACAGAAATTCTCCTCAGCACCCAGCATGCTCACAGTATGCTCACAGTGATGAAAACACATTTGTGCACATCATTTGAAGGAAATAAGCTTTTTGTGGTGTGTATGGAACATTTCTGAGATCTTTTATTTCAGTTCATGGAACATGGTACCAGCACTTTACATGTTGAATTTATATTGTTTCAGGAAACTAGGCGTATGTCTCACGTCACTACGTTACAGGAGAAGCCTTTGAATGTAAACATTTATTTTTTATCAAAATGCATTTTTTGGGGCAGAAATGTCTTCTGGAACATGTGAACTTTCATGTGCCTCAATAACAAACTTGTATTCCGTCCATAAATATGAATAAAATTGTTAAATTATGAGTCTAGTTGGTTTAGCTACAGAAAAAATAAAGGAACCTTCCCACTAGCCATGATTGGCTGAGATAATGGATGGACTGGACATGGCGGGGAGATGAGTTTGTATTGGTATGCCATTTAGCATGCTTCTGTCTGTAACTTGAGCTGTTCAGTATGTGTTGATTGCCTTTTATACTGTGCTGTTTTTGAAAGATATAACATTAGCCTTCAAGAACTACAAAAGTGGGCCTCCCGAGTGGCCCAGCAACCATGGCCGGGATTCCAATAGGACTGCACACAATTGGCACAGCGTCATCCGGGTTAGGGGAGGGTTTGGCCAGTGGGGCATTTACTCGCCAGTTGTACGCGCTCTAGTAACTCCTTGTGGTGGGCCAGGTGCCTGCAGGCTGATCCCAGTCGCCAGTTGTACGTTGTTTCCTCTGACACATTAGTTAAGCTGGTGGGTGTGAAGGAGTGTGGTTTTTGTTTCGGAGTACGCATGACTCCACCTTCACCTCTCCCGAGCCCATTGGGGAGTTGCAGCAATGAGACAAGATTGAAAATTGGGGGTAAAAATAACAAAAAAATATTTGCTACTGTTCTCAACAACATGATGGGCTACTTTCTGCACACGCCACGGTCAGTGTTAACCGGAGTGACTTGACACAACGCTGGCTACAAACAAAACAGAGTTAAATGGGTCCAGTCTGCCGTGAAACGTTCATCCATGCGTACAGTAAGAGTCTAGCTACATTTTCAGATGTACGTTTCAAATTTAGTTAGAAAGTTGTTTTTATTACAAGCTAAAGTGTACTGTTAGTTAGCTAGTGAATGTTAACTTGCTGGCTCGCTAGCTAATGTTACATGTATGATCTGTGTAGTAATATTATTTGAATCAGAAATCCAATTTGCATTGCTAGTTATAGCCTAATGTTAGCTAGCTTTTGTTTAGTTTGTTCGCTTTTAGCTACCTGCAGATTTGTACTACAGCTATGACAATGTAAGTTTTGGTGGTAGTATGAGTTTGGATTATGCCGGTTCATCGTTTAGCTAGCTACATGTCTAAACAAAAGATTCCACTTCGGCCGGATTATTACATGACCCATCCACTTAGCTATATGTGTCTAGGGGTGGTTATGGAATTTCCTTCACATGACCCATCAATTTAGACAAGTGTCAGGTAAGCGTCATCTAAAAATGATAAATATTTATAAAATAGTTTTATCTGGACACTTCCTGATTTTGATATTTTTACATTTGGTCATAATCACCCCCAGACACACCTGGCTAATTTGATGGGTCATGTAATAGTATTTTGTTTAGACATATAGCTTGCTACTATGCAAGTAACCATTTCAGTGTACTGTTTGCACCTTCTGTGCATGTGACAAATAAACATACATTTTATTTGATATAGTGTGTGTTTACCACATGGCCTCAAATGTGAATTCTTAAAGAGGCTAAGGCTTAAGAGCGTGTGAGCGATGCAAGAATGGGTGTAGAAAAAGAAGAGCTCTCCAGTAGGTGTACCAAAACTGTCAAGGGCCATTTCTCAAAAGTGGGTTTATCAACTCTCAAATCAGAATTGCTTTCAATTGCAGTGTACGACACACAATTGTATATCTCTGAGTCTATACTTTTATCCAATGTTAAAAACACACTTAAAAATATTGCTACATAAGACTGAATCGAGGCAGTCAGTCACAAATGTGAAACCAGTCATATTTCTTTTTTAGGCAAGTCAGTTAAGAACAGATTCTTATTTACAATGATGGCCTAGGTTAACTGGGTGAACTGCCTTGATCAGGGGCAGAACAACAGATTTTATCTTGTCAGCTCAGGGATACAATCTAGCAACCTTTTGGTTCCTGGCCCAATGCTCTAACCACTGGGCTACCTGCAGCCCCAAATGGCTGAAGCATATCAACAAAGCATATCAACAAAACACAGTATAGCACCAAACCTACCAAGTAGATTTATGATTTATGGAATGTTTTAATTATAAGCCCGGCCTTTGCACTGTATTTTTTAACAATTTATATTGTGTTAAATATTAGCCATTATCGGTAGCTGCCGTCAGTTATACCCACACACATGTATAACTGTCACTGACTTGTGTTAGTTTCCTTATATTTTGCATTTTTTCCATTACATCATAAGTTGACCTTTCTTTCCTATATCACTGTCACGTTCTGAGGCAGGTGTCATTAGTTGTCTCTGATTGAGAATCATACTTAGGTAGCCTGGGTTTCACTGTGTGTTTGTGAGTGACTCATACAACATCAATTATTGTAAGAATATGTTCCTGTCTCTGTGTTTGCACCAGATAGGACAGTTTGGGGTTTTCACGTTTCTTGTATTCAGTTGTTCATGTGTACATTTACATATTAAAAGAACCATGGACACTTACCACGCCGCATATTGGTCCTCTGATCCTTTACAATCCCTTACAATCACGGTTGTGTGGTTGTTCCTGGGGGTTGCTAGCAGGAGGGAAACATAGTTTTGATGTCTTCACTGTTATTCTACAATGTAGAAAATAGTAAAAATAAAGAAATACCCTTGAATGAGTAGGTGTGTCCAAACATTTTACTGGTACTGTATATCGCCCATATCGGTGGTCATTTTAGGTCGTACCGGTATGTCAAATTAGCTCAATCGACAACTTCTCAGTGTAACGGCGTCGGTGGAAGAAGGTGAGGACCAAAGCGCAGCGTGGTACTTGTTCATGTTATTTATTTCAACTGAACACTATCAAACAAAGAAACAAAAAGCCAACCGAAACAACTCCGTCAGGTGCAAAACACACTAAACAGAAAATAATCACCCACAACTCAAGAGTGAAAACAGGCTGCCTAAGTATGGTTCTCAATCAGGGACAACGATTGACAGCTGCCTCTGATTGAGAACCATACCAGGCCAAACACAGAAATACCAAATCATAGAAACAAGAACATAGACTGCCCACCCAACTCACGCCCTGACCATACTAAAACAAAGACATCACAAAGGAACTAAGGTCAGAACTTGACAGTAACCCCCCCAAAGGTGCGGACTCCGGCCACAAAACCTGAACCTATAGGGGAGGGTCTGGTGGGCGTCTGTCCGCGGTGGCCGCTCTGGCGCGGGACGTGGACCCCACTCCACCATAGTCTTGCCCGCTTCCTTACCCGCTTCAGTGGCGTCTTTAGAGCGGCGACCCTTGCCGCCGACCTCGGACTGGGGACACTAGCAGCGGGCCCCGAATGGACGGGTGGCTCCGGCAGCTCCGGACAGACGGGAGACTCCGGCAGACGGGAGACTCTGGCAGCTCAGCACAGACGGGAGACTCTGGCAGCTCAGGACAGGAGGGAGCACCTGGAGGAAGGAGACAGAGACAGCCTGGTGCGTGGGTCTGCCACCGAAGGCCTGGTGCGTGGAGGAGGCACCGGATAGACCGGACCGTGGAGGCACACTGGAGGTCTCGAGCACCGAGCCTGCACAACCCTACCTGGCTGGATACTCCCCGTCGCCAGGCCAGTGCGGCGAGGTGGAACAGACCGCACTGGGCTGTGATGGCGAACCAGGGACACCGTGAGTAGGGCTGGTGCCATGTACCCTGGCCCAAGGAGTCTCACTGGAGACCAGATGCGCTGAGCCGGCTTCATGGCACCTGGCTCGATGCCCTCTCTAGCCCGGCCAATACGAGGCGCTGCGATGTAACGCACCGGGCTATGCCTGCGCACCGGGGACACCTTACGGCCTAACACGGTGCCTGCCTCTCTCAACGGTAAGCACGGGGAGTTGGCTCAGGTCTCCTACCTGACTTAGCCACACTCCTCGTGTGTCCCCCCCCAATACATTTTTCTTTCGCTGCCTCCAGCTCTGCCTTGGGGCGGCGATATTCCCCAGCCTGTGCCCAGGGTCTCTTGCCGTCTAATATTTCCTCCCAAGTCCAGTTCTCCAGGTATCGCTGCCTCTCGTCACCACGCTGCTTGGTCCTTTCTTGGTGGGTGATTCTGTAACGGTCGTCGGTGGAAGAAGGTGAGGAACAAAGCGCAGCGTGGTACTTGTTCATGTTATTTATTTCAACTGAACACTATCAAACAAAGAAACAAAAATCTTAGCTGTATTTTTTAAACTGCACTGTTGGTTATGGGCTCGTGTGTAAGCATTTCACTGTAAGGTCTACTACACCTGTTGTATTCAGTGACTGTAAAATTTGATTTGATTTTAAATCTGTCTTCCACATTTAACCCAACCCCTTTGAATCAGAACATCCTTAATCTACGTCCAAGTCATCGGAGCCCAGGGAACAGTTGTTGTGGGGGTTAACTGCCTTGTTCAAGGTGACAGATTTATCCACCTTGGGGTTCAAACAAGAAACCTTTCGGTTACTGTCCCAACGCTCAAACCGCTAGGCTACCTGCCACCCTAATAGCAGTTAGCCCTAATAGCCTAACAAATACTGTAGGTGAGTACTCTTGATTTTTTTTTTTACAATTAAAATATTGGACTAACACACAGTATCCAACATCCCTTCTATTCGTGTGACTTGTCCAGTGACCCTGTCCTTTTCCTCTCTCTCTCCAGCCCTCTGGACTGCACTTATTAAGCTTGTGAATGGACAGAGAGTGTCTGGCAGCTGCCTTACGAAGGAGAGAGAGAGAGAGACACACACACACACACACTAGCAGCTCCTAATGAGATGCACAGTGTCAATGGCCCTCCCTTTCTGAAGAGGGAAGAAGAAAAGGACTCTTTCTCTCTTTCTCACCCCTCTTCCACTCCGCTCTGTCTTCTATGCCCTTCTCCCTCCCTCTCTCTCCATCTCCTGGCCTACTCCCCAGCTAGCCAAGGCTTTTGTTCAGACGCCAGATGATAACCCAAATGCCCCAGCGCAGCCGGCCTTTTCAGCCACGTTCACCAGTCTACCCTCGAGTCACAAGTCACCACAACTGGGCAGCTGAATGCATCACATGACAACGGCAACCATGGCAGGATTCTGATGATGGCAGGGGTACTTGTAATTGTTGTGGATGTTGCAAGACAGGACTGTTCCATTGGTGATGAAAATATGTATGATTAGTTTTATGTGGGCCTGAGACACTTTTTTAAAAGTAGAAGATGTGTAGAGAGCAGCTTCTAAAATACTTTTCTTTCATGGTCAAGAAATTGATGCATGTCAACCTGTTCAGCCTTGTGAGGACACAGATTAACTTTGCTCAAGTTCTTAGCTACTTTAATAGCGCCCAAGCCCTCTGCAGGGCAAGAAGAGAACTGCATGGCTGGTCTAATTTTGATCTCATCCAACTCTTTATGTACTGTACTTTATGTAAGATTATAAACTGGGTGGTTCGAGCCCTGAATGCTGATTGGCTGAAAGTTGTGGTATATCAGACTGTATACCATGTATACCTTTTCATTGCTCAAATTATTTTGCCAACCAGTTTATAATAGCAATAAGGTACCACGGGGTTTGTGACATGTGGCCATATACCACACCCCCTCGGGCCTTATTGCTGAAAGATAACCTGATACAACATGTTTTGTGAATAAATAACATGAATAAAAAAGTAGGCGGAGTCTGGTTAAGTTTGAGTCTCTCTGCGGCTGGTTTCTCTCTGAAGCTGCTCTATAGGGAGGAGAGGAGAAAGTCCTGACCTGGTCATCAGCTAAGACAGCTCTCTATTCTAAAGACCATGGATATTTTTGCCTGTTGGCTAATATAAGGAATCCGTTGAAAGTAGAGTTTTGATTTTGTCATTGCATTGGCGACTATCTGTTAAATTGATCAGTCATCCTATCATCCTTTATCGTAAAACATATTTTTTTAAAATCAAAAATAACATTAATATAATCTGATTTAATTGATAAATGTTAAGACAACATGTTATAAATTCAAAACTGTCGATACTACACTGTCCTTATATCAGCCAACAGGCTAAATATCTTTGGGCTTTAGAATGTATTAGCTGATGACCAGATTCTCCCTGCATTCTCCTGACTGGTCTTTCTTAAATGGACATTTTGCCAATGTCTATCTATTGGTTGGTCTCTTTGCAGTTACAGTAGCTACTCTATCGTGACTGATCCCTCTTGTGGCACGTCTCTGTCTGTTCCTACCCTGTGTAACTAGTCTCTCTCTATAGCTGGATGTGTTGTGGAGCTCCATTGGTCACACTGTCCAAACTGTTTTCTTTATTTTCACCTTTATTTAACCAGGTAGGCTAGTTGAGAACAAGTTCTCATTTACATCTGCGACCTGGCCAAGATAAAGCAAAGCAGAGCGACACAAACAACACAGAGTTACACATGGAGCAAACAAAACATACAGTCAATAACACAATAGAAAATAAGTATATATAGAGGCAATAAATAGGCCATAGTGGTGAAAAAATTACAATTTAGCAATTAAACACTGGAGTGAGAGACTGGAGTGATAGATGTGCAGAAGATGAATGTGCAAGTAGAGATACTAGGGTGCGAAGGAGCAAGAAAAATTAACAATATGGGGTGAGGAAGTTGGATGGGCTATTTACAGATGGGCGATGTACAGGTGCATTGATCTGTGAGCTGCTCTGACAGCTGGTGCTTAAAGTTAGTGAGGGAGATATGAGTCTCCAGCTTCATTGATTTTTGCAATTCGTTCCAGTCATTGGCAGCAGAGAACTGGAAGGAAAGGCGGCCAAAGGAGAATTTGCTTTGGGGGTGACCAGTGAAATAGACTTGCTGGAGCGCGTGCTACGGGTGGGTGCTGCTATGGTGACCAGTGAGCTGAGATAAGGCGGGGCTTTACCTAGCAAAGACTTATAGATGACCTGGAGCCAGTGGGTTTGGCAGCGAATATGAAGCGAGGGCCAGCCAGCGAGAGCATACAGGTCGCAGTGGTGGGTAGTATAAGGGGCTTTGATGACAAAATGGATGGCACTGTGATAGACTGCATCCAATTTGCTGAGTAGATGACATCGTCGAAGTCAAGGATCGGTAGGATAGTCCGTTTTACGAGGGTTTGTTTGGCAGCATGAGTGAAGGATGCTTTATTGCGAAATAGGAAGCCCATTCTATATTTAATTTTGAATCGGAGGTGCTTAACCTCTGGGACGCTTGCGTCCCAACTAGAGCTCTGGAAATGCAAATGCACTACGCTAAATGCTAATAGTATTAGTTAAAACTCAAACATTCATTAAAATACACATGCAGGGTATCGAATTAAAGCTACACTCGTTGTGAATCCAGGCAACAAGTCAGATTTTTAAAATGCTTTTCGGCGAAAGCATGAGAAGCTATTATCTGATAGCATGCAACAATACACTACAACACAAAAGACCCGCAGGGGACGTAAACAAAATAATTAGCATTTCGGCGTTACACAAACCGCACAATAAAATAGAAAACATTCATTACCTTTCACCATCTTCTTTGTTGGCACTCCTAGATGTCCCATAAACACTATTGGGTCTTTATTTCGATTAAATCGGTCCATATAAAGCCTAGATATCGTTATATGTAGACTGTGTGATAAACGAAAAAACATTGTTTCAAAACGTAACGTCATTTTTTAAATTCAAAAAGTCGACGATAAACTTTCACAAAACACTTCAAATACTTTTGTAATGCAACTTTAGGTATTAGTAAACGTTAATAAGCGATAAAATTAATCAGGAGGCGATGTAAAAATCATTAGCTGTCCGTCTGGAAAAATGTCCGGCTAGAAACTCAACCAAAATATCCGGTCCTAGACCTGAAGAAATGCGCTGCCTTGCATGTGTTTGACCAAGAAAAAACTCGTAGGGAAATGACAAGACTCTAGACACCGTGTGGAAGCTGTAGGTACTGCAACCTCAGTCAATTAATTGTGGTTCACCTTTATCAATGGGTTCAAGTCGCGCAAGCAATATATTTTTCCATTTTCAGTGATCAGTTTTTCCTGTGCTTTTCGATGTAAATGCCGTTCTGGTAAAGCCACAGCAGTGATTTAACCAGTTTTATAAACGTCTGAGTGTTTTCTATCCACACAGACTAAGCAAATGCATATACTATATTCCTGGCATGAGTAGCAGGGCGCTGAAATGTTGCGCGATTTTTAACAGAATGTTCGAAAAAGTAGGGGGTAGGCTTAACAGGTTTTAAGAGCAGTTGGAGGCCACGGAAGGAGAATTGTATGGTATTGAAGCTCGTCTGGACGTTAGTTAACACAGTGTCCAAAGAAGGGCCAGAAGTACACAGAATGGTGTCGTCTGCATAGAGGTGGATCAGAGAATCACCAGCAGCAAGAGCGACATCATTGATGTATACAGAGAAAAGAGTCGGCCTGATAATTGAACCCTGTGGCACCCCCATAGAGACTGCCAGAGGTCCGGACAACAGGCCCTCCGATTTGACACACTGAACTCTGTCTGAGAAGTAGTTGTTGAACCTGGCATGGCAGTCATTTGAGAAACCAAGGCTGTTGAGTCTGCCGATAAGAATGTGGTGATTGACAGAGTCAAACAAGGCAAAGTTCACACGATAAGGAGAGGTCGAACAGAGGGGCCTATTCACCAGCCTAGACCCCATCCGCACAACACGTGTGCAAACACACACATAGAGATAGAGGAGGGAAGAGAGAGAAAGACGGGGAGAGAGAGAAGATGCAAGAGAGGGCAGTGAGGGTGCGTATGCTTTGTCCTGACAAGCCCTCTTAGCGTAATAGAGAGAAAGAGGGAAAGAGAGAGACAGACAAGAGTGTTTTGTGTCTCTGTCTGTCTGTCTGTCTGTCTGTCTGTCTGTCTGTCTGTCTGTCTGTCTGTCTGTCTGTCTGTCTGTCTGTCTGTCTGTCTGTCTGTCTGTCTGTCTGTCTGTCTGTGTTTCCCAAGTCCCCTGTTACCAGTAAAAACCTTGAGGATTGCCTCTCTCACCCTTAGTCATGAAAGGGCCTAAGAGATAACACCACAAAGACAGATAACACCAAACAACCACAACGGGCCATGGTGGGCTTCCTATAGCATGTCTAAATACACATTGCCACATTTGGATGTTTTTATGTCGGTCACTGGGTGTGCTGTTATTTTCAGTCAGGCCACTCTTGTAAAATATCAATTATATCGCAATGAGACTAACCTGGTAAAAATAAGGTAAAATATATTGATTGTGCACTTTGTTGGACTTTTTCTAAAAAAAATGACAAGGTGCAGAAAAACAACTATTTGTTTTAAGGTAAATAAAATATGTATTCAGATCTGAGCCTCTTTTGGACCCTGGCCTTAAGTTTTGGCTCAATAAACCACTTTTCTTTTTTTTACATTGCTATCAGGAAATATTCCAAAAGTATGGAAATCAGCTCTTGTGCTGCCACTCTATAAGGCCCGGGATAGTAGTGATTTTAATAATTATTACCCCATTTCAAGGCTTCCTTGTCTAGCTAAGAATCTTGAATCCTTGGTAAATGTACAACTTTGCTATTTTTTATCTGAGAAATATATTTTGAATGTAAACCAGTTTAGGCTTGGGCAAAGCACTATTATAGCAATCACTTTAGTTTTTAATGATCTTGTCAGTGCTTTGGACACCAAAATTAAATGTACCTGTCACGCCCTGACCTTAGAGAGCTGTTTTATTTCTCTATTTGGTTAGGTCAGCGTGTGATGTGGGGTGGGCATTCTATGTTCTATTTTCTATGTTTTGTATTTCTTTGTTTTGGCCAGGTATGGTTCTCAATCAGGGACAGCTGTCTATCGTTGTCTCTGATTGGGAACCATACTTAGGCAGCCCTTTTTCCCACCTGTCTTTGTGGGTAGTTAACTTTATTTGTGGCACTAATGCCCTGTAAGCTTCACTGTAAAGGTGTTTTTTGTTTGTTGGTGTCATTTATAAAAATAAAGAAATGTACACTCACCACGCTGCACCTTGGTCTTCTTCCAGCAACTGCCGTGACATGTTTATGGACCTGTCAAAAGCTTTTGATCATGCTACTTTAATGAATAAGTTGTCCTGGATAGGCCTTAGCTCTGACGCCTGTTCATAGTTTCATGATTATCTTACTGACAGAACTTAAAAAATCCTCTTACACCGTTAAAGCTAGAAACGGCATTCAAAAAGTAAAATGTGCAGAGCTGTTTTAAGATTAGTTTAGTCATTTCATTTCCGCTCTCTCCACTGGCTTCCAGTTGAAGCTCGCATCCGCTACAAGACCATGGTGCTTGCCTACGGAGCTGTGAGGGGAACGGCACCTCAGTACCTCCAGGCTCTGATCAGGCCCTACACCCAAACAAGGGCACTGCGTTCATCCACCTCTGGCCTGCTCGCCTCCCTACCACTGAGGAAGTACAGTTCCCGCGCAGCCCAGTCAAAACTGTTCGCTGCTCTGGCCCCCCAATGGTGGAACAAACTCCCTCACGACGCCAGGACAGCGGAGTCAATCACCACCTTCCGGAGACACCTGAAACCCCACCTCTTTCAGGAATACCTAGGATAGGATAAAGTAATCCTTCTCACCCCCCTTAAAAGATTTAGATGCACTATTGTAAAGTGGCTGTTCCACTGGATGTCTTAAGGTGAACGCACCAATTTGTAAGTCGCTCTGGATAAGAGCGTCTGCTAAATGACTTAAATGTAAATGTAAATTTGGAGTCACCTTTTATTGTAAATAAGAATATAATGTTTTTTTTTAACTTATACATCAATGTGGATGCTACCATGATTACGGATAATCCTGAATGAATCGTGAATAATGATGAGTGAGAAAGTTACAGAAGCACAAATATCATACGCCCCCAAAACTGCCAACCTGCACTGTTATTGTAATGGTGAGAGGTTAGCATGTGTTGGGAGTATGCTATGTGATATTATTATTCACAATTCATTCAGGATATCCATAATCATGGTAGCGTCCACAATGTAGAAGTGTTTAGAAACGTATTGTATTGTTATTTACATTAAATTGACTCCAAAATGACACACTACATTATTTACCATTCATTTATTTTGGGCACAAAATAATCTGTAACACAACCCAAACAAACAGCAAATGCATTCAACAAATGTGTAGTCACAAGCTTGATGTAGTCATTGTGTGCTATTAATATGGGACCAAATAATTAACCTTTTACTACTTTAATACACATCTAAGTGAATTTGTCCCAATACTTGGTCACCTAAAATGGGGGGATTATGTACAAAAAGTTCTGTAATTTCTAAACGGTTCACTTGAAATGGATTAAAGTACCCTCAAATTAATGCTGACAGTCTATACTTTAACCTCATATTCAAACATCGTATCATTTGAAATCCAAAGTGCTGGAGTACCGAGCCAAAACAGAAAACATTTGTCACTGTCCCAATAATTTTGGAGCTCACTATATGTATACATGATTTATAATAAATTATGTATAATAAGTCTTGGTGATTCAATAGCTTAGTTAATAATTACATGACTGTCTATAACTGTCTAAACACTGTCTATGTTTTGCGCAGTCTGGCAGTAACCCAGGACTTTCAGAGGCAGAGGATCTCTCTTTCGGCTGCTGCTGACAACAACTGCATGTAAGTTGTTCTACATTATTATAATTATGTGTCTGCATTGCATTTGTGACCGCCCAGTGGATTAAAGCTGAGACACAGAGCTACAAAATTATATATCATACACTGGTATATCATACACTGGTATATCATACACTGCATTTTTTTGAAAATGGGAAAGTAATTCTTCTTTGAAAGTTGATGAACTTCTAACCTCAATTTTGAGAAAATGTCCTTTGAATGTTTTGGTAGTACTAATGGAGAGATCTCCTTTGTCGACACACCCGCTCACACCCTCTTAAGCCACCCACACCCATCTCTTTAAGGATTCACATGTGAGGTCATGTGCTAAACAATGAGTAGTGTAGTAAAGATGAAGACTAAAAGTGGTAAAAGTAATACCCTGCAATAAGGAAAAAAATCCAGGTTAACAGAACATGTCCAGATAAATACATTTCATAAATATTAGATGACGCTTACCCAGACACTAAATTGATGGGTCATGTGAAAGAAATGTTATAACCCCCAGCCACATCTTGCTAAGTGGATGGTCTCTACAGAAGGTGTGAACAGTACAGTCAAACAGTACAGTCAAATGGTTACTTGCATAGTAGAAATATTAGAAATAGATAGGTAATGTGAAAGAAGTTCTATAACCCCCAGCCACATCTTGCTAAGTGGATGGTCTCTACAGAAGGTGTGAACAGTACAGTCAAATGGTTACTTGCATAGTAGAAATATTAGAAATAGATAGGTAATGTGAAAGAAGTGCTATAACCCCCAGCCACATCTTGCTAAGTGGATGGGTCTCTACAGAAGGTGTAAACGGTACAGTGAAATGGTTACTTGCATAGTAGAAATATTAGAAATAGATAGGTAATGTGAAAGAAGTGCTATAACCCCCAGCCACATCTTGCTAAGTGGATGGGTCTCTACAGAAGGTGTGAACAGTACAGTGAAATGGTTACTTGCACAGTAGAAATATTAGAAATAGATAGTGTCAATATGAATACAATAATATACAGTTTGTACAAGAACAATAATCAATATCAGTGATAGATGAGGTAGTTCTATGCGTACAATCAGGGGTAAAGTGGCTAAGCAGTGGCTTGTCCATAGCCTCTTTGTCGCAAAACTCCCTGATCTTCTCAAAAGCTTAAGTTTGTCTGTGTCCAGTCCAGGTGGTGCTTGTACAGGCAGACCATCTATGGGAGGAAGGATGTCACCGTTGTGCAGCAGCTGAAACCTGGTCCCGACTGAGTCCGACAGCTCCTTGACGACAACAACACCAGGCTCCAAAACATCAAAGCTGTAAAACAGGAAATAACAAAAACAAATTGAGAAGAGTTTACAACCTTGCACAACATCAATTCACACCCCAAGTTTAAAAAATAAATAAAAATCTCATACAATGCAATGAAGATGATATTCACCTGAAGTGCTGGTACTGGTTGATCTGTGGCAGCGGCCTGAAGTACGGAGTCAGGTGTTGTTGCCAGCCATAGCTTTCCACCAGCACCGTACCATCCTCCAGTCCAACCAGCTGTGGGATGTTGACCCCTGTTACAGTGCTGTCCGTCACAAAACCAGCAATCTCAGACAAAGTGACAATCATGTTGGAAGTCAATTAAATAATCAAAACGTGTTGTTTATGCTCCACATACTAAGTGTTGTCATCGATTCCTTGTAGAGACACCACACTGCTGCTTTTGTCACATGGGATGACAGCAGCTTTCCACCAAAGTGTTTGTGTCCTGAGTGGCGTCCTGGTAACACTATTGCATTATCCTCTGCATAGTTGTTGATGAAGTTCACCACTCTCTGCTGGTCCTCATGCTTCAGGTGTAAGCTGCGCTTGCTTGGGCCAGCTCTCTTTTTGATGGGAGGCATTAGACCATTCTCCTTGAATGACTGGTGGAGGAGAGTCAGGTGTGTTCTGCTGATGCTGAAAGACAAATTCCAGACACAAATATTTCAGCATTATTATACAAAAGATAGCCGTAATCACCGTCAGACACACTTGGCTAACTTGATGGGTTGTCAGCTAGCTAGCTAATAGTAAGCTTTAACTTGGGGTCTTTTGTTTAGACATGTAGCTAGCTAGCTAGCTAGCTAAAAAAATTACCATAATCCCAATCCATAGAGTACTAGCAATACAAAATGATTGTCATAGTTAGTTAACCAAAGTTAACCAAACAGGTTCAATGCTAGCTTGTTAGCTAGCTAACATTAGGCTATAACTAGCAATGTGAAATGGCAGGATGACATTACTACACACAGATCATAAATGTAATGTAAGCTAGCGAGCCAACCATCTAACTTCAGCTCGTTAGCCAACAGTAAGCTTTTACTTGGGGTCTATTGTTTAGACATCCCAGCTAGCACAGTGGATCTGGGCTGATTCCGGCTGAGAGTTGGAGCACTCGGCTGAGAGTTAGATTCGGCTGATGTCATGTGGCCCGAGTCTGGGCCGCCTTAGGCAGTATTACTTATGGCTAAAATGCAGGGATTGAGCTCGGGCTGATTCCGGTGAGAGTTATCTGGCCCAAATGTATTACTTGGGGCTCGGGCTGATTAAGGCTACTCTCTGGCAGATGATTCCACGGGCTGCTTTATATAAATTAACATTTCATTATTTATTTATTATTCCATATTTTCTCAATGTTTCTGTGATCAAAAAATACAATTAACATTTAAATTAAATTCTTTAACCTGATTAAGTAGTGTAGTATTTTGATACTTTGTGCAAGGCAATTGATAAGCATTAAACACTTTGTGGATGGAGCGTCCCGAGTGGCGCTGCGGTCCAAGACACTAAATCGCACTGCGTTGCTTCAGATGCTGGTTCGATACCCATGCCAGCAGCGACCGTGTGTCACGACTTCCATCGAAGGTGGCTCCTCTCCCTGTTCGCTCGGCGGTCATCATCGCCGGTCTACTAGCTGCAAACTGATTCTTTTTTCCTTTTCTTTTGGTTATGTCTGTTTGTGTTTCACCTGGTTTCATTTTGGTTAATTAGGGGGGATACTTCATAGACATTTCCTTTGGGGTTTTGTGCAGGATTGTTTTTGTTTGAACTATCAGTGAGTTTGGGTTTAGTTTTATTAGCTCATGTTTTACAGGTGTTTTTCCCTGGACTGTGTCTGAGTGGGGTTTTCGTGGCTATTGCTGTAGTCCGGTGCCCTGTTGTTTTTTGAGCTAGTTTAATAAAACACCCTTTTCTTTGGAACTTGTTTCTTCTGCGCCTGACTCCACACCCACATCTCCTTGGGGAGATCTGACACCGTGAGACCCACTAATTGGCCCAGCGTTGTCCAAGTGTTTTCTCTGACACAATTTTTTGGGGGGTGGATGGGTATAATTGTACGGATAAAATGTATAATAGTAATATTTAAAGTGACTATATCAGGTCATTTTGTATACATTTAATACATTTGCATCGGACCGCTTCTGGGGGAATTCTGGTCAGATGCCAGCAAGGTTGGCTGAATTCCGGTTGACGGAAACGGCCCAATGTATTTGGGCCGATTCTGGGCAGTCATTCATTTTGATTCCGGGCTGAGTCCGACACCTGATTCCGGGCCGATTCAATTAGTTCCGGCCCCTGAAGAGGGCCGATTCCTCATTGCTATCTGGGATGTAGCTAGCTAGCTTGCTAAACAATTAACCATAATCCCAATCCATAGAGTACTAGCAATACAAACCGATTGTCATAGCTAGCTAAAGTTAACCAAATAGGTTCAATGTTAGCTAGTTAGCTAGCTAACATTATGCTATAACTAGCAATGTGAAATGGCATTCTGAGAACATTACTACACACAGATCATAAACGTAATGTTAGCTAGCGAGCCAGCTATCTAACATCAGCTAGCTAGCTAACAGTATGCTTTAACTTGAAATGAAAACAACTTTCTGACAAAATTAGAAACGTATAATATCTGAAACTGTAGCTAGACTCTTACCCGTATACATGGATGAACACTTCATGGCAGACTGCAACCCCTTTCATTAAATAAGACATCCTGTGTTGTTTCCGTTTTGTTTGTACAGCTTGCTTGACCCATTGTGTCAAGTCACTCTGGTTCACACTGACCGTGTGCAATGCCATAAGATTCATCTTCAGCTTTAGCCCCCACCCAAACCCATTTTACTCCACCTAGCAGAGCTGGTTAGGCTTATTTTCATGTTATCTTGAGCCTTGGTGACTGTAACTGTGCACCTGGCAACAATTGCATTACTATTTTTTGCCTACGTTTACTGACACGTCCATATTCAACTGGTGTTGAGCATTCATAAATTAATCAGTTATTCTGCCCCCTGGCACATTCAGACGAGAGTGCTCTGAAACGGATACTTGCATAGTGGGGTCTTTTGTTAAGTTTTACTACGCGATACATAAAAAAAGCAGTGTTAGACAGGATTACCTACACATACTGACCAGATCAAATAGACAGAAGCGAACTATATGGCCAACCAATCCAAATTCATCTCTTGGCATGTCCAGCCCACTCATTATCTCAGCCAATCATGGCTAGCGGGAAGGTTGCTGGCTTTTTCTGTGTTTTAACCAACTAGGCCCATCATTTAACAATTTTATTTGTATTTACAGATGGCATAAACATTTGTTATTAAGGCACATGGAAGTTTCCATGCTCGAGAAGATTTGTATATAATACCCACCAACAATAACTGTAACTCTTGAACTGTTCAAACTAGAGACACCAAGCCAATTTTCACATGTTCAGGCTATCCTATTCTATCAAACAACCAATCAATCATTTTTTTCATCACTACGTTTTCAACTATAACCAGTCAACACCATTACTACTACAGACACTACCACCACTACTATAACTTATTTCAAAACCATACATACTTTAAAACTATCAACCACATCCCATTTTTTTCAGGAAATGTACTTTGCAGTCATCATTGTTAGCCTAAAGAGGTTATTTCTTAGATATAACTACAGCTAGCTATCAGTAGGTCTACATATGAACCTATTCTACATAGTTCTTCAACTACCACAAAAATACCTTTACAGAGCTGTCATTACTAGATGCACAATCATAATTCTCTCCCAAAAAAATAGCCTAAAATGCCAAAATCATTACATCATCATTCAACTAAAATCAAACTTAATTTACATTGAACATTTTAGTAAATTGTGCATCTAATTATCTGAAACCCACAGCATGAATGATTCAGAGTTGCTTTGCTTTCCTAAAGTGTTGTTCACGTTATCCTGTCTTTTATTCCCCTCTTCCGACAGAAGATCACTTTGTCCTATGTCTTTCTTCTTTCAGTTTTCATAAGCAACAACAATAGTTTAGACAATTTTGTGATCTAACTGGCCCACAATCAAAATAAATAATGTCGATAGTAGTCTATCAAAGTATTCAGACCAATTATTTTACCTTGACTAGAATTAACTGCTTTGCTTTAAATAGTAAAGTAAAACTTTATAAACTTCTTTCATTACCACAAAAAAAATACTTTTAAATAGCTAAAGAAAACCCCACAACTTTACTGGTAAAGTTACCATCTAGTTACACCACACTAACATGTTCTCATCAGTCATTGCACCAGAATCAAAACCAGCATGAGTGATTATCTATACAGACCGATGTGTTGTTTTATGTTTGTGGAAGGCATTAGTTTACGTGTTAGTGTATGGTATAATGTTATCATACAACTTAATCTATTACAGTAACGTAAAGCTAATGGACAAGCTTCAACCCTGAAGATCCCCCAATACCACATGTCCTTCAGTCAGGATGCCATAAAACACACACACACACACACGCTGAACTCAATGGGGGTCTTGTGACACACTCACTCTCCTTGAACTGGTGGATAAAGTCATGTATGCCAACCATGTGCTACACAATAATGAACTCTTCTCCAAGGCGTTGCAGCCATTAAAACAGTGTGTATAGAGTGAGGGCATGGTGAAAGGGCTGCTTGTCCAGAGGTCCCAGCAGACAGTCAGGCCTATTGATGAGTCCTGGGCTTAATCAGGGAAGGTGACTTTGTTGTTTTTTGTTAGATGATGATTTATTTATACACTCCCCTACATATATGTTTACGAATAACTCACTTTATAGTGTATTCAATTATTCAGTAGTGAATGGTGAATAATGCATTATGTAATTTTGGAGGCACTTTATGTTTAAAGAAATCTAAAATAAATGTACCCCCACTGCAACTCCCTAACGGGATCGGGAGGCAAAGCAAGCTAGAGCACAAACTTAAGGTTTTATTTTTGCCTCAATCACACTAGATTGAGCAGCAGACCAACTATTTTTTTGACAGTGCAATGTGAGTTTTTATTAGTCAGTATAGCAATGTAACATCATTGATCTGTCAGTTTCCCTAGCTTTTCACACTGACACAGTATAAACAACTATAGACTGCACTGTCATGGGGAAGAGTCAGTGCACAACACAACATTGATGATTATGAATGGACACAGTTATATTTGAATGCCCAGTCATGGTCATCTAATCTCTGTTATAAATTACTGCAGTTTAATACCATCCATAGAACATCCTATATGCCAGTGAAAATGAATATCTGCTGGAAGTGTAAAACAAAAAAGGGGACATAATTTGCATATGTTATAATCTGGCAAAGAGTTTGTTATTTTATTTCAGAATGTCTACAGATTCTCCCTGTTTTTAGTTAAATTAAGGTTAAATAAAAATGTTGTTTGCTTGGAAATGTTGATTCTGGGGACAGTTACAATTACAACTGCTAAAAAAATAAATTGCAATTAATTAGAAGGTGGTTATCTTCCCACAATGTCACAATGGATGGCGGAAATGTCAAGTTATGTATCACAGAATATGATTTATTACAAGATTAAGGGTATACTGTGCAACTTTCATAAGCTCTGGGTGGCTTACTATATATGGAATATTGTATGACAAAAGGGGTCTGTATTGAAAACATTTTTAGTCGAGCAGTCACAAATAGATTATGATTTTTCATGGCACACGAGACACCTGTGTGATTTGCGCCTGTCTCAGTGAACTAATCCATTGAAGAGGCCGTGAGGATGCCACAGCCCAAGAATATGGGGATTGTGGTTCAGATGCACAATGCACGTCTCTCCAGAATGCTCTCTCTATTGCCATTTCATGGGCATTCATTGTTTCATAACTTAATTATGTGGTAATTGGTACCCTTCGTGCCAGATATGATTTTGATATGGGCATTTTCGTGGAACAGTTTAATTAAATTTATAATAGTCTCTGTACCTTAAAATTATTGTCTGTGGTTATTCTAAATGAAAATGATACAAATCTAAGAGTAACTTGTATTGCCATTGCCAACAAGGTAATAATACTCTACAGTACATAAAGCCAACACATAAAAACATTGCAGCCTGCAGGTAGAAAATATCCTGATGAAAATAAATAGCCTTTACAAAAAAAATTATGATGGTCTGTGTGTAACGGATGTGAAATAGCTAGCTAGTTAGCGGTGGTGCACACTAAATAGCGTTTCAATCGGTGACGTCACTTGCTCTGAGACCTTGAAGTAGTGGTTCCCCTTGCTCTGCAAGGCTTTGTGGAGCGATGGGTAACGATGCTTCGAGGGTGACTGTTGTTGATGTGTGCAGAGGGTCCCTGGTTCGCGCCCGGGTATGGGCGAGGGGACGGTCTAAAATTATACTGTTACATTGATGCTGTTGACCCGGATCACTGGTTGCTGCGGAAAAGGAGGAGGTCAAAAGGAGGGTGAGTGTAACGGATGTGAAAAAGCTAGCTAGTTAGCGGTGGTGCGCACTAAATAGCGTTTCAATCAGTGACGTCACTTGCTCTGAGACCTTGAAGTAGTAGTCCCCCTTGCTCTGCAAGGGCCGCAGATTTTGTGTAGTGATGGGTAACGATGCTTCGTGGGTGACTGTGGTTGATGTGTGCAGAGGGTCCCTGGTTCGCGAGGGGACGGTCTAAAGTTATACTGTCACATGTGTCCCACCTTTTTTTCAGGTAAAGTGACCAATTTATGGTACTAACATAATGCAACATTGACAAATCGCTCTGCAATAGTGTGTAGGTGTAGGCCCAGTACCCTCTAAAACCACTATAGCTCATAGTGAGTCTGAAACCTTACATATTTAAAATAGTTAGTTTATCTGGTGCTTCTCTCTTCAATACAGTTTTCAGTTGTCTCTCTCTCTCATTCAACTGACTTGGCTACTTTTATAAAATTCTAAATAATCAACTAACTAAAAAAACTATTTGTAAAAAGGTATTAGTTATCATCTTATCTCATAGACACATTTTCATCATGTAATTCTCAACAGATCTCTGAAAACAGCAAGTTACAATGTTTCCCTTTGATCATACTCTGTGTTAACGTTTGTTGGTCCTGTCGCCATGACTATGACTGGCTCTCATCAAGCAGCCCAATCAAGAAGATACTTCAAACTGTAACCAGTGCCTGCAACCTGGATCAGTTACAAACAGCACAGGAATGAAATCATCAACATGTATTGACACATCTTTACCAACGCTGCAGATATTTGCTTTAAATCCATAGGATGTAGTGATCACAATATATTAGCCATATCTAGGAAAACCAAAGTTCCAAAGGCTGGGCCTAATATAGTGTATAAGAGGTCATACAATACGTTTAGTTGTGATTTATATGTTGATGATGTAAAGAATATTTGTTGGTCTATGGTGTGTAATGAGAAGCAACCAGACGCTGCACTTGACACATTTATGAAATTGCTTATTCTAGTTACAAACAAGCATGCACACATTAAGAAAATTATTGTAAAAACTGTTAAATCCCCTTGGATTGATGAGGAATTGAAAAAAATGATGGTTGGAAGGGATGAGGCAAAAGCAGTGGTGAAAAAAGTACTCAATTGTCATACAGAGTACAGAGGACAAAGAGCCGGATGCCTGGTCAGGACCCAGAGAAGGCGACTGGGAAAGCTGCCGTTACCGTCAATACTACTCGCCAACGTGCAATCATTGGACAATAAACTAGACGAGGTACGATCACGAATATCCTACTTACGGGACATCAAAACTGTAATATCCTATGTTTCACGGAATCGTGTCTGAATGACGTCACGGATATTCAGCTAGCGGGATATACGCTGCACCGGCAAGATAGAACAGCACACTCCAGTAAGACCAGGGGGGGGCGGTCTGTGCATATTTGTAAACAACAGCTGGTGCACGAAATCTAAGGAAGACTCTAGATTTTGCTCACCTGAAGTAGAGTGTATTGTGATAAATTGCAGGCCACACTACTTTCCTTGAGAGATTTCAGCTATACTTTTCGTGGCGGTTTATTTACCATCACAGACAGATGCTGGCACTACACCGCACTCAGTCAGCTGTATAAGGAAATAAGCAAACAGGAACAGGAGACTTTCACGCAGGGAAACTTAAATCAGTTCTACCAAATCTCTATCAACATGTTAAAATGTGCAACCAGAGGGAAATGAATTCTAGATCACCTGTACTCCACACACAGAGACGCGTACAAAGCTCTCCCTCGCCCTTCATTTGGTAAATCCGAGCACAACTCTATCCTCCTGATTCCTGCTTACAAGGTCTATAAAAAAGTAATCAGATGAAGCAGATGCTAACCTACAGGACTGTTTTGCTATCACAGAATGGAACCTGAGCTAAAGGGTAAAGCTGCCGCTTTCAAGGTGTGGAGGCTAACCCGGAAGCTTACAAGAAATCATGCTATGCCCTGCGACGAACCATCAAACAGGCAAAGCGCCTGATTGAATCATACTACACCGGCCTGACGCTTGTCTTATGTGGCAGGGCATGCAAACTATTACAGACTACAAAGGGAAGCACAGCTGCGAGCTGCCCAGTGACACGAGCCTAACAGACGAGCTAAATCACTTCTATGATCACTTCGAGGCAAGCAACACTGAGGCATGCATGACAGCATCAGCTGTTCCAGACGAGTGTGTGATCACGCTCTCCGTAGCTACGCGAGTAAGGCCTTTAAACAGGTCAAGGCTGGCTAAGGCTACACAAGGCTACACAAGGCTGCGGGGCCAGACGGATTACCAGCATGTGCTGACCAACTGGCGGGTGTCTTCACTGACATTTTCAACATGTCCCTGATTGAGTCTGTAATACCAACATGTTTCAAGCAGACCACCATAGTCCCTGTGCCCCAAAACACAAAGGCAATCTGCCTAAATGACTACAAAACTCACGTCCGTAGCCATGAAGTGCTTTGAAAGGTTGGTAATGGCACATCAACAACATTATCCCAAAAACCCTAGACCCACACCAATTTGCATATCGCCAAACAGATCCACAAATGATGCAATCTCCATTGCACACCACACTGCCCTTTCCCACCTGGACAAAAGGAACACTTATGGTGTTGTACAGCTCAGCGTACAACACCATAGTACCCTCAAAGCTCATCACTAAGCTAAGGACCCTGGGACTAAACAACTTCTGCAACTGGATCATGGCCTTCCTGACGTCTGCCCCCAGGTGGTGAGAGTAGGTAGCAACACATCTGCCACGCTGATCCTCAACACTGGAGCTCCCCAGGGGTGTGTGATCAGTCCCCTCCTGTACTCCCTGTTCACCCACAACTGCATGGTCAAGGCACGACTCCAACACCATCATTAACTTTGCAGACGACACAACAGTGGGAGGCCTGATCGCCGACAACGATGAGACAGCCTATAGGGAGGAGGTCAGAGACCTGGCCGAGTGGTGCCAGAATAACAACCTATCCCTCAACGTAACCAAGACTAAGGAGATGATTGTGCACTACAGGAAAAAGACGACCGAGCACTCCCACATTCTCATCGACGGGGCTGGAGTGGAGCAGGTTGAGAGCTTCAAGTTCCTCGGTGTCCACATCAACATCAAACTAGAATGGTCCAAACACACCAAGACAGTCTCGAAGAGGGCACGACACAGCCTATTCCCCCTCAGGAAACTAAAAACATTTGGCATGGGTGCTGAGGCTGAGAACCTCAAAAGGTTCTACAGCTGCAACATCGAGAGCATCACTGCCTGGTACGACAATTGCTCGGCCTCTGACTGCAAGGCACTACAAAGGGTAGTAGGTAGGCCCAGTACATCACTGGGGCTAAGCTGCCTGCCATCCAGGACCTCTACACCAGGCGGTGTCAGAGGAAGGCCCTAAAAATTGTCAAAGACCCCAGCCCCCCCAGTCATAGACTGTTCTCTCTACTACCGCATGGCAAGCGGTACCGGAGTGCCAAGTCTAGGACAAAAGGCTTCTCAACAGTTTTAACCCCCAAGCCATAAGACTACTGAACAGATAATCAAATGGCTTCCCGGGCTATCTGCATTGTGTCCCACCACCCGCCACCCACCACCCGCCAAACCCCTCTTTTACGCTACTGCTACTCTCTGTTCATCATATATGCATAGTCACTTTAACCATATCTACATGTACATATCACCGCAATCAGCCTGACTAACCGGTGTCTTTATGTAGCCTCGCTACTTTTATAGCCTCGCTACTGTATATAGCCTGTCTCTTTAATGTGGTTTTATTTCTTTACTTACCTATAGTTCACCTAACACCTTTTATGCACTATTGGCAAGAGCCTGTAAGTAAGCATTTATCTGCTTCACGGCGCACGTGACAAATTAACTTTGATTTGATTTGAAGTAAAGATATTTTAATAGAAAATTATCAAGTAAAAGTGAAAGTCACTTTCACTTTTAACGAGTCTGTTAGATCAGAGGCAGTAGGGATGACCAGGGATGTTCTCTTGATAAGTGTGTGATTTGGACAATTTTCCTGTCAAAATGTAATGAGTACTTTTGGTGTCAGGGAAAATGTTTGGACTAAAAAGTACATTATTTTCTTCAGGAATGTAGTGAACTTGTCACGTTCGTTGAAATGAGCGGACCAAGATGCAGCGTGGTATGTTCCCATCCTTTTATTCGGAAGAGAAACTTAAAGAACAAAACAACAAAACGAACAACCGAAATGTGACGCTATAAATAATGATCAACGGCAACTACACATAGACATTTACATAGACATCATTTAACATTTTTGGGATAGGGGGCAGCATTTTCACTTTTGGATGAATAACATTCCCAGAGTGAACTGCCTCCTATTCTGTCCCAGATGCTAATATACGCATATTATTATTGTATTGGATAGAAAACACTCTGAAGTTTCTAAAACTGTTTGAATGATGTCTGTGAGTATAACAGAACTCATATGGCAGGCGAACACCTGAGAAGAATCCAACCAGGAAGTGGGACATCTGAGGTTTGTAGTTTTTCAAAGCTTGACCTACCGAATACACATTGAGAAATGGATGAGATTGCACTTCCTAGGGCTTCCGCTAGATGTCATCCGTCTTTAGAAACTGGTTTGAGGATTGTACTATAAAGGAGGGGCTCATGAGACCTCTTTGAGTCAGTGGTCTGGCAGAGAGCCTTGGTCTCCCAACAGAGTTACCTCTCGTTCCAGTGCTTTTCTGAAGACAAAGGAATTCTCCGGTTGGAACATCATTGATGTTTTATGTTAAAAACATCCTAACTATTGATTCCATACATCGTTTGACATGTTTCTAAAGGACTGTAATGGACATTTTTTTGTTTTTGTCTGGATGAAGTGCCTGCGCCTCATGAAGATGAGAATCACCAGCAGCAAGAGCGACATCATTGATGCATACAGAGAAAAGAGTCGGCCCGAGGATTGAACCCTGTGGCACCCCCATAGAGACTGCCAGAGGTCTGGACAACAGGCCCTCCAATTTGACACACTGAACTCTGTCAGATAAGTAGTTGGTGAACCAGGCTAGGCAGTCATTTGAGAAACCAAGGCTGTTGAGTCTGCCGATAAGAATATGGTGATTGACAGAGTCGAATGCCTTGGCCAGTTTGATGAATTCAGCTGCACAGTATTGTCTCTTATCGACAATGGTGGTTATGATATAATTTAGGACTTGTGGCTGAGGTGCACCCGGGACCAGCTCGGAAACCAGATTGCACAGCGGAGAAGGTACAGTGGGATTCGAAATGGTTGGTGATCTGTTTGTTAACCTGTTGTGGCAGCAATCCCCCGATCGGGATAAGTGTCATCAACAACCGCTGAATAGCATAGCGCTACATACAATAAATATTACTATAAATATTTATAGTCATAAAATCACAAGTGCAATATAGAAAAACACAGCTTAGCCTTGCGTTAATCTACCTGTCATGTCAGATTTTGAAATTATGCTTTAAAGAGAAAGCAATCCAAGCGTTTGTGTAAGTTTATCGATCGCACAATTAAACATTAAGTACACTTAGCATCAGGTAGCTTGGTCACGAAAATCAGAAAAGCAATCAAATGAATCATTTACCTTTGATGATCTTCGGATGTTTTCACTCACGAGACTCCCAGTTACACAAAATGTTCCGTTTGTTTCATAAAGATGATTTTTATATCCAAAATACCTCCGTTTGTTTGTCGCGTTATGTTCAGAAATCCACAGGAAAGAGCGGTCACGACAACGCAGACGAAAATTCCAAATAGTTTCCATTATGTCCACAGAAACATGTCAAACGTTTTTTATAATCAATCCTCAGGTTGTTTTTAAAATATATAATCGATAATATATCAACCGCAAATGTCTTTTACAGTAGGGGAGGGGAAAACAATGGCTGTCCAAATTCTGTTGCGCAAGCAAAACTCATGTGACCACTTGACTCGATGTTATCGTTCTGGCTCATTTTTCAAAATAAAATCCTGAAACTATGCCTGAAGACTGTTGGCACCTTGAGGAAGCGATAGGAATCTGGTTCATATCCCTTTAAATGGAGCAAAGGGAGGCTATGGAACATGGAGTTTCCAAAATAGAATCCACTTCCTGCTTTGATTTTCCTCAGGGTTTCGCCTGCTATATCAGTTCTGTTATTACTCACAGACAATATTTTGACAGTTTTGGAAACTTTAGAGTGTTTTCTATCCAATACTAATAATACTATGCATATATTAGCAACTGAGAGTGAGGAGCTGGCCGTTTACAAGCTACTCAATACTGCCCCTGCAGCCATATGAAGTTAACTTGGCTTTCGAAGACCTTAGAAAGACAGGATAGGATTTATTTTACCTTTATTTAACCAGGCAAGTCAGTTAAGAACAAATTCTTATTTTCAATGACGGCCTGGGAACAGTGGGTTAACTGCCTGTTCAGGGGCAGAACGACAGATTTGTACCTTGTCGGCTCGGGGGTTTGAACTTGCAACCTTCCGGTTACTAGTCCAACGCTCTAACCACTAGGCTACCCTGCCGCCCCAGGATAGATATAGGTCTGTAGCAGTTTGGGTCTAGAGTGTCTCCCCTTTGAAGAGGGGATGACCGCGGCAGCTTTCCAGTCTTTGGGGATCTCAGACGATACGCAAAGAGAGGTTGAACAGGCTAGTAATAGGGGTTGCACCAATTTCTGCGGATCATTTTTGTAGGGGTCCAGATTTTGCGGCTCTTTCAGAACATCAGCTATCTGGATTTGGGTGAAGGAGAAATGGGGGAGGCTTGTGCAAGTTGCAGTGGGGGGTGCAGGGCTGTGGACCGGGGTCGGGGTAGCCAGGTGGAAGCATGGCCAGTCGTAGAAAAATGCTTATTGAAATTCTCAATTATCGCGGATTTATCAGTGGTGACAGTGTTTCCTAGTCTCAGTGCAGTGAGCAGCTGGGAGGAGGTGCTCTTATTCTCCATGTACTTTACAGTGTCCCAGAACTTTTTGGAGTTTGTGCTACAGGATGCAAATTTCTCTATGAAAAAGCTAGCCTTTGCTTTCCTAACTACCTGTGTATATTGGTTCCTAACTTCCCTGAAAAGTTGCAAACCGCGGGGCTATTTGATGCTAATGCGGTACGCCACAGGATGTTTGTGCTGGTCAAGGACAGTCAGGTCTGGAGTGAACCAAGCGCTATATCTGTTCCTGGTTCAACATTTTTGGAATGGGGCATGCTTATTTAAGATGGTGAGGAAAGAACTTTTAAAGAACAACCAAGCGTCCTCTACTGACAGAATGGGGTAAATATCCTTCCAGGATATCCGGGCGATTAGAACGGCCTGCTCGCTGAAGTGTTTTAGGGAGCGTTTGACAGTGATGAGTGGTGGTCGCTTGACCGCAGACCCATTACGGACGCAGGCAAAGATGTCGTGATCGCTGAGATCCTGGTTAAAGACAGCATAGGAGTATTTGGAGGACAGGTTGGATAGGATGATGTCTATGAGGGTGCCCGTGTTTACGGATTTGGTATTGTACCTGGTGGGTTATTTGATCATTTGTGTGAGATTGAGAGCTTCATGCTTAGATTGTAGGATGGACGGGGTGTTAAGTGTGTCCCAGTTTAGGTCACCTAGCAGCAAAAGCTCTGAAGATAGATGGGGTGCAATCAATTCACATATGTGTCCAGGGCACAGCTGGGGGCAGAAGGTGGTCTATAGCAAGCGGCAACGGTAAGAGACTTGTTTCTGGAGAGGTGGATTTTTAAAAGTAGAAGCTCAAAAATTGTTTGGGCACAGACCTGGATAGTAAGACAGAACTCTGCAGGCTAACTCTGCAGTAGATTGTAACTCCGCCCCCTTTGGCAGTTCTATCTTGTTGGAAAATGTTATAGTTAGGGATGGAAATGTCTTCCTAAGCCAGGATTCAGACACGGCTAGGACATCCTGGTTGGCAGAGTGTGCTAGGGCAGTGAATAAAACAAATTTAGGGAGGAGGCTTCTAA